>NC_134355.1:364971355-365280730 GCF_048569485.1 Anomaloglossus baeobatrachus
GCCGTGCAGCACCATGCCAGTGATCGGTGAGTAAGAAAGAGAGAGAGATTGTGCTGGGGACGCAGGACGCATGCAAATACACAACACGCGCACATAGTCTTACTGTGCAAAGCCACGCTTTTGGTGATCGAACCGTTATCGAACGGTAACTCGAATGGTCGAACATGAAGCAAATCGTTCGAGTTAGTCGAATGACTCGAACACTGACCAAAACCACTCGAATTTGAAATTGGCGAATGGTTTGATTCGAACATCGCTCATCTCTAATCAAGACAGGTGGGAAAAAACAAACCAAATTGAGGTGCACGGCAAAGTCCACAGACTATTTACTTCAAGCAGCATTTGCTTGGGTCTGTCATGGGTACGGGATTAAAATGCTTTAAGGTTACTTGGATGAACCCAATCAAGGGTGGCCTGTACCTTTAACAGGATCAATTTGAAAACCTCAAGCAAAAACCTACTAACCTAAAAAAAAACAAACATTTCTCCAGCTGAAGAAATAAATGGTTATCATGAAGAATCTTAAGGACCTGATGGATATGCTCCCGGTTTTCCTCCTGACAACATAAGTAAATTAGTATGTCATCCAGATATATCACCACAAATGTACCCACCAGAGAGCAAAAAATTGTCATTTATGAAACTTTGAAAAAATGCCTGGGCAATGGTCAACCCAAACAGCATAACCAGATTTCAAAATGACCCTCAGGCATATTAATAGTGGTTTACCATTTGCCATCCAGGTATAAGGTTGTATCCCCCTCCAATCAAGTTTAGAAAACCATTTAACTCCAGATAATTGATTAAACAGGTTCGGTATAAGGGGTAAAGGATTGGGATTGCAAACTTTGGTTTTATTAATCTCTCTAAAGTCCCAGCACGGAAACCAACCACCACTTTTTTTTCTTAACAAAATTAACCTCACGATGACTGGAGAGTTGGATGACTGTATATGCACCTTGGCCAGACTTTTTTTTAATAAATTCTTACAATGCCTCTTTCTCTCTCTCTGGTAGAGAGAAGATAAACAAATTAGTAGAGAAGAGGGAACTAGTGGAAGTTTAGTTCAGTGAGTTCCACTGGATATAAAGTTCAGTTTGGGACCTGGAGTTGACCTCAACCCCAATGTAAGTCACTAATTGTTCAGTTTGGTTTTCTGCCCACATGCAGCCATCCATAAACAGAATACTTATGGGGGAGGGTGGGCAGGTTTTTCCCATTCTTTTTGGTTTGTGCACACTACATTCAATCATGCGGTTGTTGCTCCCAGTGTGAGCCATTTAAACACTGTAAGGGGCTCATACTGGTCTTAGCAGCAAGCGTTCTCAAGCACAGTGACAGTTGTATGAGTAGTTTGTATATGTAAAGCACCCGAACTCCGAACTCGATAAAGTCTGTGTTTGGTTTGAACACCGAACACCAAACCTTAGGTTTGCTCATCTCTACAAATTGAGACTTAAGCATCTTAGCATGTGCAATCAAATATCCTATGCCGGGGAAGAACTACTCATAGTAGGATTGTGGTTTACTATCCTGGCCAGCCAAACACAAATTTTGCAGGTAAAGAAGGAAATTCCATAAATGAAATGAGTTCAAGGTCTAGTACCCATACCTTCATACATATATCCTCGACCTTCAAAGTAATTTTACTTTGAGAAACAGCAGAATTATCAATTGCTGAAATGTGAATCAGAAGACTGAGAGTAGAGATATTATACCCACTGTTAACTGCGAAGTCATGTTTAATAAGATTCAAAGCAGATCCTGAATCTATAAATGCAGGTGTAAAAATGAACCCTGTTTTAGTCTTTAAGATCACCTGCAAAAAGAAACCATGATGCCTGTGTGGCACCCCTGAATGTCAGGTGCCACAGGGTACTACAATCCTGGAAGACAAGTGCTGGTAAACACCACAACATACACACAAAACGACTCCTTTTCCCCAGACTGGGTAATAGGCTAGAAATGGACTTGACAGGTGGTCACCTATTGGTTGGGATGCATCCAATCAACTAGTCAGAAGCCTGGGGCTAGTCAGTGAAGTGGATGGACGAAGGACATCTTGTCAGATAGACAGTGAAAAGACAGTCAGTTAGAAGTGAACGTGCTGAAAGAAAGTATGAATTGAATACTGAATAAAAAGGAGTACGGTTGCCAGGGAGAGTACAGTGAAGTACTCACTGGACTGAGCACCAACAAAGTACAGAGCCCTAGTTCAGAAAGATGCTTCAGGGCTCACCTGATAACAATCGCCAAGTGAGGGGGACCATCAAGAACCTCACCAACGTTCGTGTCCGGTTCACAGCAGCAGAGAGGGAATCTGGGAACTTGGACAGCGGTCTGACCCAAGAGAGGTTCGGGCCAGGACGGAGACAACAGGAGGGGACCCCAGAAACACTCCAAGCCACAGAGACCTACCACTTACAGACGGGTTCATGGAAGTAAAACTCACCAGTAGTGATGAGCGAGTATGCTTGTTACTACTCGGTACTCGCACGAGTATCACTGTACTCGGGCTACTCGGCGGGGACCGAGTGATCTCGCGATACTCGTGCTGTACTCGTGGTCTTCATTTCTGCATGTTGGCGCTCTTTTGAGAGCCAGCCCTCATGCAGGGATTGGCTGGCAGACCACTGCAATGCCACAGCCCTGTTAGTTGTGGAATTGCAGTGATTGGCCGGCCCGCACAGCGTGACCGAGCCTTTATACCGGCCGGCACGCTGTGCTCTGCTCACAGCCATCCAGACAGTCAGTGCAGGGGAGAGTGTCGCTGCTTCAGGGAAAGGTTTGCGGCCCTTTATAGCTATTTCCGTAGCAGGGCTGCAAACAGTGTGACCAAAAGTCCTTCTCAGGACTATTCTAGTTGTATACAGGCAGGCAGGGTATAGCCAGGTCGGAGTACAGTAGCAGAGTCCTTCTCAGGACTATTGTTGCTGTATACAGGCAGGGTATAGCCAGGTCGGAATACAGGCTAGTGACCAGAAGAGTCCTTGTCAGGACTATTGTAGCAGTATACAGGCAGGCAGGCATGCAGGCAGGCAGGCAGGGTATATAGCCATTCCTAGTGGTGACCGTATACCAGCCTTCATCATATCTGGGGCTGGTGTACACAGTCTAAAACAGTCCAGATAGTGTCAGACTTCTCATTAATTGTCGCTCCTAAAAACCTGTTAGGTTCTTAGTGCGTCCGTGCTTGCCTTTAAAAACCGCACGTGTGTGCCTGTCGGTGGCAGCGTACAGGTGCACTTGTGTGCGTTTTTACCAAACTATTATATAACGCACAAGTGTAGTGTATAATACACGTCAGTCAGCAGTGGCTGATAGTGTCAGAGTTCTCATTAATTTTTGCTCCTAAAACCTGTTAGGTTCTTAGTGCGTCCGTGCTTGCATTTAAAAAACCGCACGTGTGTGCCTGTCGGTGGCAGCGTACAGGTGCACTAGTGTGCATTTTTACCAAACTATTATATAACGCACAAGTGTAGTGTATAATACACGTCAGTCAGCAGTGGCTGATAGTGTCAGAGTTCTCATTAATTTTTGCTCCTAAAACCTGTTAGGTTCTTAGTGCGTCCGTGCTTGCATTTAAAAACCGCACGTGTGTGCCTGTCGGTGGCAGCGTACAGGTGCACGATTTGCACAAACTTGGATATAACGCCCAAGTCTAGTGAATACACGTAGGGAACAGCATTGCAAAATGCGCAAGGGCGTTGGCAAGGAACAAGGAAGTGGACGTGATGGTGGTGCAGGCAGAGGCCGAGGTCGTGGGCAAGCTCTAATTTCGCCACAACAAAGGGCCACATCTAGTCGCTCGCACGTCCTGTCCCAAATTCTTGGGGACAGCACCAGTACACCGCTCTTGAACCAAGACCAGTGTCAACAGGTTGTTAGTTGGATAGCGGATAATGCTTCCAGTCAGATTGGCACCACCACAAACACTCTGTCTTCCACACGGTCAAGTCTCAGTAGCCGTGATACTGCACCGCACATTTCAGAACCTGATCCTCCTTCCTACCACAAGGCTGAGTACACGTCCTCGGACATTAATGATCCCACACTTGGACACTCGGAAGAGCTGTTCACGTTTCCATTCGCACATTCTGGCCTCTCGCCAGCTAATGTTGAAGTGGCTCATGAGGAGATCGTATGTACAGATGGCCAAATATTTGAGCAGCCACGTTCTCACGAAGTTGGCAACGTGTCTCAACAAGGGGTGGACGATGATGAGACACAATTGTCAGGAAGTCAGGAGGAGGAGCAGGGTGCGGAAGAGGAAGACGATGTGGTGGATGATCCAGTAACTAACCCAACCTGGCAGGAGGATATGCAGAGCGAGGACAGCAGTGCACAGGGGGAGGGAGGCGTATCATCCCAACAGGCAGTAAGAAGCAGGGTGGTGGCTCCAGGCAGAAGTCAGGCAACCGTTCCCCGGAACAACAACACGACACAAGGTGCCTGTACAAATGTTAGGTCTTCCCGAGTCTGGCAGTTTTTTAAGTTGGCTCCAGATGATTCTAAAAAGGCCATTTGCAACACCTGCCGAGCCAGCATCAGCAGGGGTACCAAAACTAGCAGCCTGACCACCACCAGCATGATCAGGCACATGTAAGCCAAGCACCCGACTTTGTGGGAAGTACAACAGAGTCGAGGAGCGCTTGCTGATGTCACTGCTACGTCTTCGCTGGTTGTGCATGCGAGCCAATCCCCTGTCCATGCTGCCTGCGAACAAGCCTCCTCCGGTCCTGCACCTGCAGTTGCCTACGCAGAAATAACACCATCATCAAGCACGTCCTTGTCCCAGCGCAGCGTTCAGTTATCCATTCAGCAAACCTTTGAACGCAGGCGCAAATACACTGCCAACACCCCACATGCCACAGTTCTAAATGCTAACATTTCGCGACTGCTTGCGCTGGAAATGTTGCCTTTTAGGCTGGTTGAGACAGAAGCATTCCGCGACCTGATGGCGGCAGCTGTCCCACGTTACTCGGTCCCCAGCCGCCACTATTTCTCCCGGTGTGCCGTCCCCGCGTTGCATAACCACGTGTCACAAAACATCACACGTGCCCTGAACAACGCTGTTTCACCCAAAGTCCACCTAACCACAGACACGTGGACAAGTGCTTGTGGGCAAGGCCGCTACATCTCGTTGACGGCACACTGGGTTAATATTGTGGAAGCTGGGACCCAGTCTGAGCGAGGGACGGAACACGTCCTTCCCACACCAAGGTTTGCAGGCCCTACCTCAGTCAGTGTTTCACCCACACTCTACAGCTCCGGAATGTCATGCTCTTCAGCCTCCTCCTCCTCCTGCGCATCCTCATCCACTGTACCCTCCACACCAGTCCCAAGCTGGAAGCACTGCAGCACTGCCTCGGCGAAGCGGCAACAGGCTGTGCTGAAGCTAATCTGCATAGGTGACAAACCCCACAATGCAGAAGAGGTGTGGACAGCTCTGAAACAGCAGGCAGATCACTGACTCACACCTCTGAACCTAAAGCCAGGAAAGGTCGTGTGTGACAATGGCCGGAACCTGGTGGCGGCTTTGAGGCGAGGCCAGCTGACACATGTTCCATGCGTGGCCCATGTGCTCAACCTCGTGGTTCAGCGGTTTCTAAAGTCATACCCAGAGCTGTCTGATCTGCTGGTAAAAGTTCGCCGCCTGTCTGCACATTTTCGAAAGTCACCTACTGCTTCAGCCGGCCTTGCCGGCTTTCAGCGCCGTTTGCATCTTCCGGCTCACAGACTGGTGTGTGATGTCCCCACGCGTTGGAATTCAACTCTGCACATGTTGGTCAGGATATGTGAGCAGAAGAGGGCAGTTGTTGAGTACCTGCATCACCTAAGCCGTCGGGAAATGGGTCAAACTCCTCACATAATACCTGAGGAGTGGAGATGGATGTCCGACCTATGTACCATGCTCCAAAACTTTGAGGACTCCACCAAGATGGTGAGTGGTGATGACGCCATTATTAGCGTCACCATACCGCTACTCTGCCTTCTAAAACGGTCTCTGCTCAAAACCAAACATGATGCATTGCAGGCGGAGCGCGATGAGTTGCAGCAAGAAACAGTAGTGGGTGTGGGTGATAACACACAGCCCAGCCTCGTCTCATCACAACGTGCAGTGGAGGACTATGACGAGGAGGAGGATGAAGACATGGAGCAAATCTCCGGCCAAATTGAGGATATGACATGCACACCAGTCATATCCTCGGTTCAGCGTGGCTGGCCAGAGGACAGGGTAGATGAGGAGGAGGAGGAGGAGGAGGAGGAGGAGGACAGCATGTTCAGTCATCGTGTTGGTCAGGCTCCTGAAGTCCTGGCTGTTAAGAGTCTGGCGCACATGGCTGACTTTATGGTAAGCTGCCTGTCTCGTGACCCTCGCGTTAAGAACATCTTGGCCGACAATCATTACTGGTTGGTAACACTGTTAGACCCACGCTACAAGGAGAACTTTATGTCTCTTATTCCCGAGGCGGAGAGGTCAACCAAAATGCAGCAGTTCCGGAAGGCCATAGTCACGGAAGTAGGCAAAGCATTCCCCTCACAAAACGCTAGCGGCATAGGTCAGGAATCAGTGGACAACCAAGGCGTACAGCCGAGAGAGGCACAAGTCCAATCTGCCAGAGGTAGGGGAACAGTCTTTAAGATGTGGGACAGTTTTCTCAGCCCCTCACGTACCACAGCCCCTGAGGTGCGGGGTAGTGCCACAAGAAATCCTAAGTTTGCCCAGATGCTCAAGGAGTACCTTGCAGATCGAACAACTGTACTCCGACATTCCTCTGTGCCTTACAATTATTGGGTATCCAAGGTGGACACGTGGCATGAATTGGCTCTCTACGCCTTGGAAGTCCTGGCCTGCCCTGCCGCTAGCGTTTTGTCAGAGCGTGTTTTTAGTGCCGCAGGTGGAATCATTACAGATAAACGCACCCGCCTGTCAACTGAAAATGCTGATAGGCTGACTCTGTTCAAGATGAACAAGGGTTAGATTGGGCCAGACTTCACCACACCACCAGCAAATGAGAGCGGAATTTAAAGTTTGTAACGGGAATTTGCCATGTACGTCCAGTCACCCATGGGTACACACTTCTGGACTTTGGATAATCGCTGGACTGCTCCTCCTTCTCCTCATGCGCCACCATGATGACCGTTACAAGAGTTAGGCCTTTGTTTCAGGTATACCCCCAGTGGTAAATTTTTTCACCCATTCTTTGCAGAATGGACATTACAACGACAGGAGACCCGCTCCTTTGCAATGGGAACAATGTTTTGAGGCCCTCATGCACGTCTCTATCCAGGGACAACATGGAGCCTCCCAATTTTTGGCTGCCCTGCCAAAGGGCTATACTATAATACACCCACTTCCTGACAATGGACACTTCAGGTTTACAGGCCCTCATGCACGTCTCTATCCAGGGACAACGTGGAGCCTCCCAATTTTTGGCTGCCCTGCCTAAGGGCTATACTACAATAGACCCACTTCCTTCCAATGGGCACTTCAGGTTTACAGGCCCTCATGCACGTCTCTATCCAGGGACAACGTGGAGCCTCCCAATTTTTGTCTGCCCTGCCTAAGGGCTATACTACAATAGACCCACTTCCTTCCAATGGGCACTTCAGGTTTACAGGCCCTCATGCACGTCTCTATCCAGGGACAACGTGGAGCCTCCCAATTTTTGGCTGCCCTGCCTAAGGGCTATACTACAATAGACCCACTTCCTTCCAATGGGCACTTCAGGTTTACAGGCCCTCATGCACGTCTCTATCCAGGGACAACGTGGAGCCTCCCAATTTTTGTCTGCCCTGCCTAAGGGCTATACTACAATAGACCCACTTCCTTCCAATGGGCACTTCAGGTTTACAGGCCCTCATGCACGTCTCTATCCAGGGACAACGTGGAGCCTCCCAATTTTTGGCTGCCCTGCCTAAGGGCTATACTACAATAGACCCACTTCCTTCCAATGGGCACTTCAGGTTTACAGGCCCTCATGCACGTCTCTATCCAGGGACAACGTGGAGTCTCCCAATTTTTGGCTGCCCTGCCTAAGGGCTATACTACAATAGACCCACTTCCTTCCAATAGGCATTTCAGGTTTACAGGCCCTCATGCACGTCTGTATGCAGGGTCATTGGTGAACCTCACAATTTTGGACTGCCCTGGCAAAGGAAAATACTACAAAGACTCAGTTCCTCAAAATGGGCACATTAGACTCAGAGGCCTTTATGTACGTCTCTTCTCAGGGACATCGGAGTGCCACACAATGTTTTACGTAAAATCTTTCATGTATTGATCTCAAAAAGTAACATACATTAGCTCTATCTCACTATTGGGTATGTGCCCTTAACATTTCCGCCATGAAAATTCATTTTGGTGTCATTTTGGAAGGTTTTCTGGTGAGTCCGTAAAAATGGCGTAAAACGCGGACAAAATTGTTCACAGCTTTGACTTTTGAGTGATAAATGCTTCAAGGGGTCTTCCCCATGCTGTTGCCATGTCATTTGAGCACTCTTCTGAGACTTTTGTGCCATTTTTAGGGTTTCTACATGCTGCCGGTGGTCATTTCACAAAAATACTCGGGTCTCCCATAGGATAACATTGGGCTCGGTGCTCGGGCCGAGTACACGAGTATCTTGGGATGCTCGGCCTGAGCCTCGAGCACCCGAGCTTTTTAGTACTCGCTCATCACTACTCACCAGTTCACTACACCGGCACTGGAACAAAGGGAATACTGGATTGGTAAAGACCAGCACCAGCCAGGCTGCAGCAACTCCAAACCAATGAATAAAGCACAAGTTAAACGCAGTCCCTGTGTTGTCTGAATTCTTCCATACGTCTGCACCAACATACCAGAACCACCATCATCCTCCTCTGGTGCCTAGCTCTATTTGCGGAGAGCCATCACACCTAACCTGCTCAGTACCATCAGCCCCAGCAGAGAGAGAGACTTTGCAGCAGCGGCTTTTCCCATATAGCCGCATACGCAAATGGCATCACGAAAAAGCTTTTATTTTATTTTTCACTTGTACAAATCCCATTTTAAGCGACCCCCAGGATCACGGAACCGGGCAACGGCCACCCAGTGAACTGTCAGTAAATTACAGCCCGGAACTGAGTACCCCAAAGCCCTGGAGTGAGTCACCTGTGTCAGAGATAAACTGCACCAACATACCACAACTGCCACCATCCTCCCCTGGGGCCTAGCTCTATTTGCAGAGAGCCATCACACCTAAGCTGCCTGGTACCATCAGCCCCAGCAGAGAGAGACTTTGCAGCGGCAGCTGTCCCCATATAGCCGCATACCGCGAGTGGCGTCACGAAAAACATTTTATTTTATTTTTCTCTTGTACAAATGCCCTTTTAAGCGACCCCCAGGGTCACGGAACTGGGCAACAACCACACAGTGAACTGTCCCAGTAAATTACAGCCCGGGACCGAGTACCCCAAATCCCTGGGGTGAGTTAGCTTTTTGGCATTACAAACAGGATTGGACTAGACCCGGTAACACCAGGTGATGTGCGCCTTATGGACTTTGTTTTGTGATTTAACTTGTGGATGTGCCCGCCATTTTGTGTACAAAAAATAACTGCGCCACACAAAGAACGGTGGTGGAAAGGGCGCAAAATAAAATCCCGCTCTTGGGAGTCACCAAGTTATGTGAAAACAAAACTACTGCAGGGAACCCGTAAACCCAGCTGCAGAATGTTTACGGATGCAGAAGGAGAATGTCTGCTACAGGGGATTGCGGAAATGAACCAGGCCACCCCAGGCTATGGACTGCGGAGATGCCTGAAGCAGAGTTCCAGCAGCTGTGCTGGGCGCTGATGGTACAGCAGCTCCAGCACATCGAGGCGTGGCGAGCGGGCATGATGGAGATGGTGGCAGCTATGCGGGCCCACAAGAACCGGGCGCCGCTTGCAGAGCTATGGAGGGAAATCGCGACACCAGAGTCCTCCCTGCTCTCACCGATCCATCTGCCAGCATCCTTCCTCAACCAGGCCGCACCACCACCAGACCCGGCCGCGAAGGACCAGGTCGCACCACCGCCTGACCCAGTTGCGACAGAGCTGTCCGCGACAGACCAGGCTGCGACAGACCAGGCCGCGACCGACAAGACTGTGACACCACTGGGAGCCATAGAGGAGGATGTCAACTGGAGATTCGATGACCAGGTACCCCCCCAATCCGCTGTTGGTAACCCGGCAGTAACTACACGGATCGGGAAAGCCGGGCTCTGGAATCGGAGGCCTCCAGGCCAGACCCGGAGAGAGGAGCAATCGTCGCCCAGCTGAGGGTCGGTATCGATGAGGAGACCCTGGATGCACGGCGGGCTATGATCATCCAACTGGCCTGGGAGCAAGATCAGTGGGAGGCCCAGAAGGCGGAAGTAGAGGCCCGTAACCTCTAGAAGAAGTAGCATCTCCAATGGGCAAGTAACAAGGCCTGAAAGCCACTATACCAGGGTGTGGTGGACCGGTTCAATCTGGCAAAGGGGTGGGGATTCATTGCTGAGCCGGGACTGGGACATGGGGTCTTTGTCTCCTGGCGGGATGTGAAGGCCCACCTCCCAAAAGGGCACCCTGAACGAGACGTACACCAGGGCAATGTAGTCTCATACACCCGGCACTATGGGGAGCAGAGCTGGTACGCCCTGGATGTGGTAAAATCTCCAGCAGGGGCCGCTTCAGCATCACCAGTCCCCGCTTCTCCACCAGCACCAGTCACACCCATACTACCAGGTGGCAGTAGTGGTGCACAGAATCAATGCACCAAAACCCAGTACAATGATCCCAGGAAGCTGGCTGATCCAGATTCCCCTGTTTAAACTTCCCGGTAGTTGTGACCTGTTTGCTACCAGTGTATTTTATATATTGATTTTACTTGATGTTGATAATGTTTGATAAAAAAGGGACCACCAGCTACTGGACTGGTAGTAGCAAAAACTTTAAATGTAAATAGATGCACCAGTTGTGCATACTACCAGAGTAATATTGCAGCACAGACGTTTGAAGAGGACCTGTATTCTGCAGCAAATTCTTTCTAAGAGGACCCTTATTTTGCAACAAAGTCTTGGGAATGGGAAAGGTCGCAGGAAAGGTCTGTGGTGGAGGAGGCTGAGACCCGGTCATCATTACAACTGGCGACATGCTTCCCAGGGACCCCGAGTTGTGGGTGGCAGAAGGGGTTCTCTTCCTGTAAATATGTTTCAAATTATCTGAAACGTTTAAGCAAAATGCCTCCCTTGCATGGGAAGAAAGTTTTAAAGTTTCCTGCAAATTAAAAAAATGTGATCATTTGTTGTTTATGTTTGCAGCCCGAGGACGTGCTGGGATTTACCAAGGTGGAATGTGGCGCCCCTGAATGTCAGGTGCCACAGGGTACTACATCTAACCCCAGATTCCTAGAAGACCAGTGCTGGTAAATACCACAGCATACACACAAAACCACGTCCTTTTCTCCGGACTGGGTAATAGGCTAGAATTGGACTTGACGGGTGATCACCTATTGGTTGGGACCCATCCAATCCACTAGCCAGAAGCCTAGGAAGAGGAGGGGCTAATCAGTGAAGTGGATGGATGACGGACATCTTGTCAGATATACAGTGAAAAGACAGAAAGTCAGTCAAAAGTGAATGTGTTGATAGAAAGTGTGAAGCGAACACTAAATAAAAAGGAGTACGGTTGCCAGGGAGAGTACAGTGAAGTACTCACTGGACCGAGCACCAAAAAAGTACAGAGCCCTAGTTCAGGAAGATGCTTCAGGCTCACCTGATAACAATCTGCCTGGTGAGGGGACCATCAAGGACCTCACCGACGTTAGTGTCCGGGGCACACAACAGCAGAGGGGAAACCTGGGAACGAGGATCGCGGTTCAACCCAAGAGAGGTTCAAGCTGCCTGCCGTACGGGCCAGGACGGAGACAACAGGAGGGGACCCCAGAAATACTCCAAGCCACGGGGACTCACCACTTACAAACGGATACATGGAAGTAAAACTCACCAATTCACTACATCAACACTGGAACAAAGGGAATACTGGATTGGTAAGGACTAGCACCAGCGGGGTTGCAGCAACTCCAAACCAGTGAGTAAAGCACAAGTTAAACGCAGCCCCTGTGTTGTCTGAATTCTTCCATACGTCTGCACCAACATACCACAACCACCATCATCCTCCCCTGGGGCCTAGCTCTATTTGCGGAGAGCCATCACACCTAAGCTGCCCAGTACCATCAGCCCCAGCAGAGAGAGACTTTGCAGCGGCGGCTTTCCCCATATAGCCTCATACGCAAATGGTGTCACGAAAAAGATTTTATTTTATTTTTCCCTTGTACAAATGCCCTTTTAAGTGACCCCCAGGGTCACGGAACCGGGCAACGGCCACCCAGTGAACTGTCCGAGTAAATTACAGCCCAAAACTTAGCACCCCAAATCCCTGAGGTGAGTCACCTGTACCAGAGATAAACTCAAACTCCTGGAACTTGCATCTTTACAATTAAAGGGAACCCATCAGGTGCAATATGCACGCAGAACCATAAGCAGTTCTGGGTGTATATTCATAATCCCTGCCTAGCAGTCCCCGCCTATAGTAGCATAGATAAAGAGATCTTTAGAAATAATATTTCTAAAGATCCTTTATGATATCATAAGGAAGCAAGGGACTAGTCGAAAGGGCATTATTTCCCTTGGCTAGTCAGCCCCTTTAGCATGTAAGCACGCTCCTATGGGCGTGCTAACATGCTAATGAATGTGCAGCATCAGAGGCATGGTCACTCTTACCTCTCTGCTGCCACCGCACCTGGTTTTTGGCTCAGTGCGCTTGATCAGAATTCATTGGACTTTCAGTCATGCTCACTATGAAGCTGGGTGTAAGTGTCCCGGCTTCAAACTCGTGTAGTGCACATGAGCGGAAGCGGGGACTTCTGAGCCATGCACACTGTGCTGAAAATTAGCGGTAGCAGCAGAGAGGTAAGATCTTAGTGTATCGCCACGAAAAAGTCAAAATAATGCCTACTTGGTTACTATCGGACCCAGAGGATACCCAACGTAAGTAGAAGTATAATTTACATGAAGCAAAAAAATATAGCAAACTTTGGTCTCCAACAAAGAAATCCAGCCTTTTAACCTTAAGTCCCAATCTCAGTCCACAGGTCCCAATTCAGACTAGAAGAAGCCATAAATATGACCCTGATTTGTCTGACGGTGGAGATGGGTACTCTAATATCATGCATTGGCACCCCCAACCAATGTCTGCTGACAGTGAATATCCTTAACTGAACCCTTAACTATAAACCAAATAAAATACAAAAACTACAATACCAATTAATGATGTGTACACAGGCAGTAGATGAGATACATGGCTAAGGACATGTTCACATAGTCATACTCGAAAGACATAGAAAAATAAAAATATCCAATGAACAACGGAAATCTTTGGAACCTCCAGAACTCTAAAGAAAAAGAATAGGAAGAGTGCTGGTAGAGGAAACTTACAAATAAGTTGCAAAGCAAATTAAAAAAGATAAATCAGCAAGATAAACTATAACTGAGGAGCTGTGACTTCAAACATCAACCTATCTTGGAATAAAGCCAGCAATGAATGCATGTGCTTGGTGAGTTTATATAGCCCCTCCAAAGACATGATAGGGCAAAACGAAATGAGGAAGTGGAAACATCTGAATAGAAGGGAAACAGAAAAGTAAGACAAAATAAAAGAAAGACAAGAGAACTATCATCAATTGAAAATAGACAAAACAGTCTGTGGTCAAACATAGAAGGAAATTGACCACATAAACAGATCACTGAATCAAACCCCGAATTCAAGCTATTACAGTCACATCAGGGGCTCTCCAAATGTGACCTGGCCTCCACAATCTATTCTGTCCAAACTTGAGCTACAAAAATCAAATAGTGCTTTTTCTATTCTGTGTGCTCAAATAGTAGTCTTGACCACATAAAATGTATCAGCATATTCAGAAGCAATTGAGCAATAAATTATGGGGTCCATTTTATGATTTTGTCCTTGTTGAAATGAAAAATATGAACCTAAAGCAACATTTTAATTAAAAAATAATAGGTATTTTTTATTGTTTTTTCTTCTGCTTTGCATTAATTTGTGAAGCACCTGAAGGGTTAATAAAATATTAATAACTGCATTCAAAAGTTTGAGTTGTGTTGTTTTTAAAATGGTTCCTAGCTGCTGTATTTTCTGACAAACAGGCTACTCAAAGTAACTTCAAAAGTGAAATTGTCACTTAAAATACAGATTTTCTAAATCTTTTGAAACAAATGAAAAATTGATGCTAAACTTTTCATCTTTATAACAGCTTAAAACAAAATTGTTGGTTACAAAATGATGCTGATGTAAAATAGATATGGTTTTATTGTTATTCATGAACTTTTTTGTATGGTATGACCACTTATTTTAAGGGCATAAAAATTAAAAGTCAGAAAATAGCAAATTTATATACGTTTTTGATATATAAATGAACGCAAATCATATCAACCTAGATTGACCATTAAAATGATTTACAATATTTCACAAAAAAACAATCTCAGAATCATAAAATATATGTAAGCATTCCCGAGGTATTATTAGTACTATATAAAGTAGAAAAACTCAGATTTGAAAATTTTGTTTGTGTCAGGAAGGTAAAAACTGGTTTTAGTGCAAAAGGGTTAAAAGTCACCAAACTTTTGTGCAATACAAGGTTGCACATACTTCTTAAGACTTTTGCTATTTTACCACCGTTAAAGGCAGCTTTGCTAAAATGGGCATTTTTAAGACATGCCTGACGCAAAAAGAAGTTAGGTGATGCGGTGCTCACATTATATGAAGTACAGGCGCCCTCTGCTCAGTACATACTGACTATTTTGACGTTATGGTCATTTGACCATGATGTCAGTTGTTTCTATCCATTCCCATTTGTTCTTCCATGCCCATATTAGGGTATGTCCCCTCGATCAGTGTTTGCAGCATTTTGAATGCAGCAAGCTTCAGCTGCATCTAAAAGGCTGCATTGTACAGTACAAGCACAGTGGATGGATTTCTAGAAATCCCGTGCCCACTGTGCTTATTTTTTCTGCAGCAAACACTGACCTGCAGTGCGGCTTTCCAGACCGCAGCATGTCAATTGTTTGCTGCGGTTTTGCATGCATCCTCCGTAGGAGGAACACAAGCGAGAGACAGCAGGGCACTGAACCCTGATCATGGGTACGAGCGGCTGCGGTCTCCTGTGTTCTCCTGGAGACCTGCAGGTCAGGACTCACTGCATCCAGGATACAGTAAGTCCTGATCATGGGCACATACTCTTACTCACGAACCATTCAAACTAAATCTGCATTCCAATATGGTGCTCCTTCACTTCTGAGCTTTGCTCTGAGGCTGAAATGTAGTTTCCGACCACATATGGAGTAGCATCGTAGTCAGGAGAAATTGCATAACTAATAATGTTGCCCATTTTCTGTGATAAGCCCTTTTGAAAGTTAAAAAAATGAAGTCTAAAACAACATTTTAGTGGAAAAATGTATTTTTATTTATTTTCACTGCCCAATGCTATAACATTTTGTGAATCACTTGTGAGTTTAAAATGATCACTACATTCCTAGATGAATTCTTCAAAGGGTGAAGTTTCCAAAATTTGTTCCCTTTGGGAGGCTTCCATAGTCTTAGCTAGAGATGAGCGAACCGGTCCCGGTTCGGCTCGAGGCCGGTTCGCCGAACGGAGGTCCCGTTCGAGTTCGGCTCGTCGAACGTTCGACGAACCGAACTCGAACTGCATAGGAAACAATGGCAGGCAATCACAAACACAGAAAAACACCTAGAAAACACCCTCAAAGGTGTCCAAAAGGTGACAAACAACTCACAACACATGGGAAAGTGACAAGGACATATACTCATGTGAAAACAAAAGAGCTGGACAAGGAAAAAGAGGAGGACACACAGATATATGAGTATATGCAAGGAAACATCGATTCCATTATTGTGCAACTTGAGCCCTGCTCATTTTAGGCTTCCAATCTTGATAAATTGCCTGAGCTCGCCACGTACGCCTTGGGGATCTTGTCGTGTCCTGCAGCCAGCATTCTCTCGGAACCTGTCTTCAGTGCTGCTGGGGGTCTGCTGGCAGATAAGCGCACATGTCTGTCCACTGACAATGTGGACATGGCTCTCAGAGGACTTTTCTTCCCCTGGGTCAGCCAGGGGACGGGAAAGGCACGCGTATTTTTGAGAGTGCTTCATGCAAAGCATCTTTTTCTTTTTCAAAAGGGGGGTCAACCGATGCCAGTGAAGTGGGGTGTGTGTGGCCCAGTTAGTGGCAACGAAGGAGACTGTGGTTGGAGTCCCCTCGCTGTGTCTCTAAAAGAACCAAGATGAACAAGTCATGGCTCTCAGAGGACTTTTCTTCCCCTGGGTCAGCCAGGGGACGGGAAAGGCACGCGTATTTTTGAGAGTGCTTCATGCAAAGCATCTGTTTCATTTTGAAAAGGGGGATCAAGTGATGCCAGTCAAGTGGGGTGTGTGTGGCCCAATTAGTGGAAACGAGGGAGACTGTGGTTGGAGTCCCCTCGCTTTTGAAAAAAGAACCAAGATGAACAAGTCATGGCTCTCAGAGGACTTTTCTTCCCCTGGGACATCCAGGGGAGGCGAAAGGCACGCGTATTTTTCAGAGTGCTTCATGCAAAGCATCTTTTTCTTTTTCAAAAGGGGGCTCAACCGATGCCAGTCAAGTGGGGTGTGTGTGGCCCAGTTAGTGGAAACGAGGGAGACTGTGGTTGGAGTCCCCTCGCTGTGTTTTACATGCTTCTAGAAGGGCATGACATGGCTTGGAGGTTGACTTTCATCATCTGCAAACTGTTGGCTACCAAAATGCTGCCTTTCCAACAACTGTGGTTATAGACAATGAGGAACATACTGATGAAGATGAGACGCAGATACCCGATTGGGATGACAACTGAAATATTCGGTCAGGGCAAGAAAAGGCTCGGTCTGAGGGGGAGGGGAGTGCAAACACAACAATTGATGATGAAGTTCTAGATCCCACCTACTGTCAACCCACAGTCAGACACTCGAGGAGGTCAACAGAGGCGGTGGAGGAGGATGCAACCGACTACGAAGTAACCTTGCGCCTTCCTGGACACAGTCGGAGCACTGGTAGCACGTCTACAACTGCATCCTCAGCCACCACTCTGCCTCTGAGCATTATTCGGGGTGGATCAACAGGTCGCATGGCCTCTAAGCCTTGCCTAGCCTGGTCCTTTTTTGACATAAAAAAAGATCGCCCAAATTATGTGATCTGTAACATTTGGCATGGTTATCTTAGTAGAGGTCAAAACCTCAGCAGTTTGACAACTTCTTCCATGAATCGTCACATGAATAAATATCATATGGCCTGGTGGGAAGCTCACCGTGCTGCAATGCGACCTAGCGGAGCCAACCATCCACCGCCTGCCCCTTCCAGTGCATCCGCGCGCTCGTCATCTTCTAGGACTGTGGGGACAGCTGTCACACCTGTTTTTCCACCCACAACTTCCACCACTGTAACCGCAACAGGCAGTTTGCTTGGTAGGTCGTCAGTTGGTTTGGAAGGGGAAACAAGTGATTGTGTACAGCTCTCTCAAACATCGATAGCACCAACGTTGGATGAAGGCAACATCATGTCTCCGCCTGCACTTTCCTCACAAACCTGCATTTTTCCAGGGACACCCTACTCAACACCGTCTACACACAGCAGCCAGATCTCTGTCCCTCAGATGTGGTCAAATAAAAGGCCACTTCCTGCGACCCATGACAAAGCTAAGAGGTTGGCTCTATCCCTCTGTAAGCTGTTGGCTATCGAAATGCTGCCTTTCCGCCTAGTGGACACACAGGATTTTAGAGACCTTATGTCTGTCGCTGTGCCCCAGTACCAGATGCCTAGTCGCCACTACTTCTCTAAGAAAGGTGTGCCCGCGCTACACCAACATGTCGCACACAACATCACCGCTTCCTTGAGAAACTCTGTGTGTGAACGTGTGCATTTCACCACCGATACTTGGACCAGTAAGCATGGACAGGGACGTTACATGTCGCTGACTGGCCACTGGGTAACTATGGTGATAGATGGTGAAGGGTCTGCTGCACAAGTCTTGCCGTCCCCACGACTTGTGTGTCAATCCTCTGTCTGTCCAAGTTCCGCCACTGCTTCTGCATCCTCCACCTCATCTGGGTCCTCCACCTCCGCTCCAAGCCTGCCTGGTCAGGCCACCAGCGTTCTCACTGCGCAGAAGGAATCACGCAACCCTCATTACTATGCTGGCAGCAGAGCGCAACGGCATCAGGCGGTCTTTAGCTTGACATGTCTTGGGAATAAGAGTCACAGAGCTGAGGAGTTGTGGTCAGCTCTGCGGTCCGAGTTAAATAAATGGTTGTCTCCACTCAACCTGCAGCCTGGTAAGGCCGTGTGCGACAATGCTGCAAACCTGGGTGTGGCCCTTCGCCTGGGCAAGCTGGCACACGTGCCTTGTATGGCTCACGTGTTTAACCTTGTTGTCCAGCAATTTTAACCCACTATCACGGCCTAGATGGGCTTCTGCACAGGGCATGGTCACTCTCTGCTCACTTCTGCCGTTTAAACGCCACAGCTGACTTGACTTGCATTGCTCCAGAAGTCTTTCAGCCTGACGGTTCATCACCTGAAATGCGATGTATCGACACGCTGGAATTCGACTCTCCACATGATACAGAGACAGCACCAACGAGCCCTGGTGCATTACGTCATGACGTATAGCCTAGGCCAATGAGATGCAGAGGTGGGGCAGATTACACTGCTAGAGTGGTCTCAGATCAAGGACCTATGAACCCTTCTGCACAGTTTCGACATGGCGACGAATATGTTTAGCGCTGACAATGCCATTATCAGCATGACGATTCCAGTCATTTACATGCTGGAGCACACGCTAAACACTATTCGGAGTCAGGGGGTGGGACAACAGGAAAGGGATGAACTACAGGAGGATTCATATGCGCAAGACACAACAACATCACCAAGGTCCAGACGTTCATCATCACCAAGGCGACAGGCATGGGACCATGGGGGACAGGGATCAACAAGGGCGCATGGTAGCAGGCGAGATGTTGAGGAAGGTGCAGGAGGACATGAAGAAATGGAGGACGAACTGTCCATGGACATGGAAGACTCAGCAGATGAGGGGGACCTTGCTCAAATTTCAGTTGAAAGAGGTTGGGGGGAGATGTCAGAGGAAGAAAGAACGGTTAGCACCTCTATGCCACAAACACAGCGTGGACTTGGTCCGCATGGCTGCGCAAGACACATGAGTGCCTTCTTGTTGCACTACCTCCAACATGACCCTCGTATTGTCAAAATTAGAAGTGATGATGACTACTGGCTTGCCACACTATAAGATCCCCGGTACAAGTCCAAATTTTGTGACATAATTCCAGCCATAGAAAGGGACGCACTTATGCAGGAGTATCAGCAGAAGCTGTTACTCGATCTTAGATCCGCTTTTCCACCAAACAACCGTGCAGGTGCAGGGAGTGAATCTCCCAGTTTTAACTTGACAAACATGGGACGGTCTCGTCATCTTCAACAGTCTACACGTACCAGTAGGACCGTATCTGGTGCTGGTAACAGCAATTTAATGGAATCTTTTCATAATTTTTTTAGACCCTCCTTTGCAAGGCCACCAGAGACAACAAGTCTGACACATAGTCAACGGCTGGAGAGGATGATACAGGAGTATCTACAAATGAACATCGATGCCATGACTTTGCAAATAGAGCCTTGCTCATTTTGGGCTTCAAATCTAGAAAAATGGCCAGAGCTATCCAGTTACGCCTTGGAGATTTTGTCATGTCCAGCTGCCAGCGTTGTCTCTGAACGTGTCTTCAGTGCTGCTGGGTGTGTGCTGACAGATAAGCGCACGCGTCTGTCCAGTGACAATGTGGACAGACTGACGTTCATCAAAATTAACAAGCCATGGATCCAGAATGAATTTACAACCCCTGTGTCATCCTGGGGAGAGTAAATGCTTGTGGATTTTGAATGTGCTTGATGCAAATCTAGCTGTGAAGTGTACAACTATGGCACAACTGCTGCCACTGAATGGGTGGGTGAGTGTGGGGCACAATTTTTGGAAAAAAGGGAGGCTCCGCTTGGAGTAACCCTTGCTTACATTGTTTTTAAAAGGAGCCAAGATGACCAAGTCATGGTTCAGCAAAGACTTTATCTACCTACCCCGGTGTCATGCTGGGGACGGTTAATTATGCCGTATTTTTGAATGTGCTTGATGCAAATCAAAACATCCTGTTTGCAACTAGGGCACAAGTGCTGCCACTGATGGGGTGTCTGTGTGCCCAATTTTTGGAAAAAAGGGAGACTCCGCTTGGAGTAACCCTTGCTTGCTGTGTTTTTTAAAAATGATACAAGATGAACAGATCTGAAGGCAAGATGAAGGCAACATCATGTCTCCGCCTGCACTTTCCTCACAAACCTGCATTTTTCCAGGGACACCCTACTCAACACCGTCTACAGACAGCAGCCAGATCTCTGTCCCTCAGATGTGGTCAAATAAAAGGCCACTTCCTGCGACCCATGACAAAGCTAAGTGGTTGACTCTATCCCTCTGTAAGCTGTTGGCTACCGAAATCTTGCCTTTCCGCCTAGTGGACACACAGGATTTTAGAGACCTTATGTCTGTCGCTGTGCCCCAGTACCAGATGCCCAATCACCACTGCTTCTCCAAGAAAAGCATGCCCGCGCTGCACCAGCATATCGCACACAACATCACCACTTCCTTGAGAAAATCTGTGTGCGACAGGGTGCATTTCAACACAGATACTTGGACCAGTAAGCATAGACAGGGTCATTACATGTCACTGACTGGGCACTGGCAAACTATGGTGAGAGATGGAGAAGGGTCTGCTGTACAAGTCTTGCCGTCCCCACGAGTTGTTTCAATCCTTCTTCTGTATGTAGAAGTTAATACACTGCTTCTGCCTCTTCAACCTCGTGTGGGTCCTCCACCTTGGCGCAAACCCTGTGTGGTCAGGCCACACTTCCTTGCAACTGCGCACAAGGACTACCACACACCTCCTTACTATGCTGGCAGCAGAGCTCAATGCCATCAGGCGGTCAAAGTTTTACTTTGAAATGTATGGGAAATGTGAGTCACACCGCTATTCCAGAGAATAGTAGTCAGGCAGGGTCAAAACATTAATTGAGGAACAGGAACAGAATGGGACGGCCAGGACTTAATCAGAAAACAAGCAGAGGTGAAATGCGGATCGGCCAACAAGGTACATAAACAGCAAGCAGGAAAAGTAGTCAGGTAACAAGCACACAAAATCATAAAACTGAACTGGGGGTAAAATTAACCAGATTTTCATAGCTATGGCTGGCAGTGGTCTGCAGACAGGATGGGCATAAAAAAGGGTGTGGTGTCTTCCCATTGGTTGTAGCTGAATGATGGTATTTCATCTGTGAGATACCCACCAGCTACATTCAGCCAGAGATTCTGCATCTGTCAAGGTAATGCAGCCCAGTGGGTGAGCATAACCTGCGTCCACCTGCGCCGCTGGCATCGACTACTCTCCCATCATCAGCACTATTCATGAAAGGAACACGTTGTCACCTGGCGACCGGAGTACAAATTGACGGAGCGGACTCCGTTGGTGACTTAACAGCCGTGTGCGGCAATGATGCAAACCTGGCTGCGGGCCATCCTCAGGGCAATGTGACACACGTGCCTTGTATGGCTCACGTGTTGAACCGAATTCTCCAGCAATTTTTAAAACACCATCACGGCCTACATGGACTTGTGCAGCGGGCACGCTCGCTATGTGCTCACTTCCATCGTGCGCACACAGCAGCTCAACAACTTTCATCACTCCGGAAGTCTTAGGGTCTGGCAGTTAAACGCCGGAAATGCGATGTTCCGACACGCAGGAATTGGAATCTGCACATGTTGCAGCGTGTGTGGCAGCACCGCAGAGCCCTGCTGAAATACGGTATGACATATAGCCTGGGATAACTTGATCAAGAGGTGGTGCAGATCACGCTGCTGGAGTGGTGTCAGATCAAGGACCTATGCACCCTGCTACACAGTTCACAAATGTCGACGAAGATGTTTAGCACTGGCAATGTCATTCTCAGCGTGACAATTCTGGTCATCTACATGATGGAGCACACTGTAATTATTATTCGGAGTCAGGTGTTGGGACAAGAGGAAGGGGAGGAAGTACAGGAGGAGTCATATGCGGAAGGGATAACAAGATCTACGAGGTCCAGATGGTCAGCGGCACCTATGCGGCATTCATGGTGAGGGAGAGGGATTAACAAGGGCGCATAGTATCAGCAAAAAGTGTTGATGAAAGTGCAGGAGCCCATGAAGAAATGGAGGACGAACTGGCGATGGGCATGGAAGACTCAGCAGATGAGTGAGAGCTTGCTCACATTTCGGTTGTGCGAGGTTGTGGGGAGAGGGCAGAGGAAGGATGCACGATTCTCACCTCTCTGCCACCAACACACCAAGGACTTGGTCCTCCTGGATGCACAAGACACATGAGCGCCTTCTTGCTGCACTACCTACATGACCCTCGGATTGTATGAATTTGAAGTAATCCTGAATACTGGGTTGCCACACTGTTAGATCCCCGGTACAAGACAAAATTTGGCGAACTAATTCCTGCCATAGAAATGGACGCACGTATACAGGAGTATCTGCAGAATGGGGTACGCAATCTTAGATCTACTTTTCCACTAAACACCAGTGCTGCACAGAGTGAATCTCAACGCTTTGTCATGGATAGGAGGAAATGGTCTTTTCCTTGTCCACATCGGAGGGACCGAGGGATGGCTGCTGTGCTGAGATGGCGTTGAGTACGGTGTCCCTGCACAGTTGCACTTTTGGTCATATCCCAAAATGAGTTGAAAAAGGACAGATGCTGTTGGAAAGGGGAACAGGTGTGTTGGAAAGGGGAAAAAAGTTTTGGTCCGTGGATTTGGAGGTTAAGCAACTGTAACATTTGCTGAAGAAACACCATCTGTTACAGTGGGACTGGCAGATTTGGATAAAGTGGTATATAATCTGTGACCGCTATACAACGAAAATTAATAAGAAAATAAAGAGAAAGGTATATATCCCCATCAGCAGTCAGTGTCCACCGTGCTCCCAGTTGGAAAAGGAGAGGTTGGCAACTGGAAGGTTTGGTGGAGGATACAGAGCTGTGTGGCTATGAAACTAATAGTAGCCTGAACCGAGTTAGACGTCAATCGGATCTGGAGACTGTGAGCCCTGTTAGCGTCACAGGGTCCACATGCCCGCCCAGCCCAGGAACTCCCTGTTAACAACACAGGGGCCATTGAGTACGCTGACCGTGTGCGTAGGGGCACACCTGTGGACAGCAGGCGCATCAGCAGCAGCAGGCCTGTTAATGCCACTGGGCTGCACAAGCAGGACTGGTAGGACAGGAGCTGGTCTTAACCGTTCTGCGTTACCAACTGTGGTGGTGGCCTGCATCGACACCCTATCCCTGCCTACCTCTGGCCTAAAGCCGCAATGGGTTCAACACATGGAGGTGTGCTCTTTCGGAGCATAATAGAAGACTGCGCACCTCCTTGTTGGCTCCAGCCCCTTTTATAACCTGGGTCCGCCCCAAACCAGGGTGAACCACAATGCACCACCTGGAGACAAAAGTAGAGTGACACGTCATGAGTGGCATAACTAGCGTCCTATTTGGAACCGCAACTTCAATGATTACCTCATGGCTGCCATGACCCAAACACCTCACCAGTCATCGTCTGACCATCAATAATGCGGTGACAAGTCATAGGTGTGGGCCTCTGCAAGCCATTTGGGAGGACACCTGATGCCCTGTGGTCTATATGGGACCCCCACATCAGGGCCAGGGCCAAAGAGTTCATTACCGGACCTAGTCTCTGATGCAGTAAGTGCCTGAGCATGCTCAGTAGCATGAAATACAGTCTCTGAAAAAAGACTATCAGCTTTAGCATGGTGTCTAGGCACAAAACAGGACTTAGACCCGGCACGGAATGCAAGCACCTGTGCAAAGAGGCTTTTCACACTTAGTGTGGGAGCATGCGCTGTATCCCGAAAAGAAGACTTAGCGTCAGGAATAACACATTCAGGCTGAGCATACTCACTAGGCGAAACACTGTAATTATGCTGCAGCTGGGGTACATCGGCACACGCATGCGCACTAGCTGCCTCTCCACACTTAGACGTGGAGGGGAAATTGCTCTTGGAGATGCTGTCTTTGAACAGAAGGAAAAGCTAAAGGAAGCCTGACTTTCTATCCCTCCGAATTATGAAATGCAGCAATGAATTCCATGAGTTTGCTATAACATTAGCGTAGCAAAATGTGCATGAGGGTGTCATGTTGAGGTGCTAGAAATAGCTTGTCACCAGTGGGGCACTAATGGAATACAACAGCCAGTTCTATGATGCCACTAAATGGCAGTATTTTGTGCTATCATTATAGCTTATTAAAAACAGAGCAGGAGGGTGTCATGCAGAGGTGCTGCACATAGATTTGCAGTAGTGTGAATAGACAAAAGTACAATAGCCACGTTTAGGATGCCACTAGGTACACTGAGTGTTTGCTAGTATAATGGCTGAGTTAAAAAAAGGTGGAGTGTGCAATGCAGGCAGACGTGCTGCAAATATGTTTACAATAGTGTGAATAGACAAAAGTCCAATAGCCACGTTTAGGATGCCACTAGGTACACTGAGTGTTTGCTAGTATAATGGCTGAGTTAAAAAAAGTTTGAGTGTGCAATGCAGGCAGACGTGCTGCAAATATGTTTACAATAGTGTGGATAGACAAAAGTACAATAGTCACGTTTAGGATGCCACTAGGTACACTGACTGTTTGCTAGTATAATGGCTTAGTTTAAAAAAGTTGGAGTGTGCAATGCAGGCAGACGTGCTCTGCAAATGTCTTTGCACTAGTGGGACTATAGCAAAGTGCAATAGCCACGTTTAGGATGCCACTAGGTACACTGAGTGTTTGCTAGTATAATGGCTGAGTTAAAAAAAGGTGGAGTGTGCAATGCAGGCAGACGTGCTGCAAATATGTTTACAATAGTGTGAATAGACAAAAGTACAATAGCCACGTTTAGGATGCCACTAGGTACACTGACTGTTTGCTAGTATAATGGCTTAGTTTAAAAAAGTTGGAGTGTGCAATGCAGGCAGACGTGCTCTGCAAATGTCTTTGCACTAGTGGGACTATAGCAAAGTCCAATAGCCACGTTTAGGATGCCACTAGGTACACTGAGTGTTTGCTAGTATAATGGCTGAGTTAAAAAAAGGTGGAGTGTGCAATGCAGGCAGACGTGCTGCAAATATCTTTACAATAGTGTGAATAGACAAAAGTCCAATAGCCACGTTTAGGATGCCACTAGGTACGTTGACTGTTTGCTAGTATAATGGCTTAGTTATAATGAGTTGGAGTGTGCAATGCAGGCAGACGTGCTGCAAATATGTTTACAATAGTGTGAATAGACAAAAGTACAATAGCCACGTTTAGGATGCCACTAGGTACACTGAGTGTTTGCTAGTATAATGGCTTAGTTTAAAAAAGTTGGAGTGTGCAATGCAGGCAGACGTGCTCTGCAAATGTCTTTGCACTAGTGGGACTATAGCAAAGTCCAATAGCCACGTTTAGGATGCCACTAGGTACACTGACTGTTTGCTAGTATAATGGCTTAGTTAAAAAGAGTTGGAGTCTGCAATGCAGGCAGACGTGCTCTGCAAATGTCTTTGCACTAGTGGGACTATAGCAAAGTCCAATAGCCACGTTTAGGATGCCACTAGGTACACTGAGTGTTTGCTAGTAAAATGGCTTAGTTTAAAAAAGTTGGAGTGTGCAATGCAGGCAGATGTGCTCTGCAAATGTCTTTGCACTAGTGGGACTATAGCAAAGTCCAATAGCCACGTTTAGGATGCCACTAGGTACACTGACTGTTTGCTAGTATAATGGCTTAGTTATAATGAGTTGGAGTGTGCAGAGGACAGGAGGGTACAGTGGCAGGATTGTGGGGCTCTGGGTAGAGGAATGGAAGCCTGCCTTTCTATTCCCTCCTAATGGTGAAATGCAGGGAGGAAATCCCTGACCTTGGCTACACAGACGCTGTTGCTGTTTGCAGGACCTGTCACCTATGGCTCTCTGACCCTGCCGGTTTGAGCCCTTAAAAGGACTGCTAGAATGTGCTCTCCCTAAGCTGTCTAACGCTGTGTATGCAGCGCATACAGCTGTATCGGCGATAGGACTCAGGAGGACGGAGCTGCGACAGTGATGTCTGACACCAAAGACGCAGAAGGCAGATAATGGCGTCCTGGAGGAAAATGTCCGTTTTTATAATGCAGGGACATGTGACATGGACATCCTATCACACATGCCGTTGCTTCTCTGGCTAAAAGTCCACTTAGCTGTGTGTGTGTCTGGGATTGGCTGACATGCTGGCCCGCCCCACAAGACGCGCGCGCTTAGGGAAGGAAGACAAGAAAAAAAAAAAAAAATGGCGATCGCCATTATAGAAACAGCAGTGATCTGAAGGCGCTGTTCACGCACACTATGCACTGAAATGTCATAATAATGTGATTTTCAGAGTGACTTACACTATTACAGCAGAAACCAAGCTAGGATTTAGCTGTTTTTTTGCTGCTAGAACCGTTCTCGAACGTTTCTAGAACTATCGAGCTTTTGCAAAAAAGCTCGAGTTCTAGTTCGATCTAGAACATGCCCCAAAATCACTCGAGCCTAGAACTGGAGAACCACGAACCGCGCTCAACTCTAGTCTTAGCATCTAAGGGACTCTCCTAATGTGACATGGCATCCGCAATCTAGACTAACAAAAATTGTGCCGCACCTTTCATTTTAAGTCTTCTGCTTTCCCAAATAGTAGTTTCTGGCAACATATGGGGTACCACCATATTTAAGTAAAATTGTACAACAAATTATGGGGTCCATTTTTTCTTGTTGCCTTTGTGAAAATGAGAAATTTGTGGGTAAATCATCATTTTTGTGAAAAAAAAGATATTTAATTTTGAAGTGCTAATATTATAAAATTCTGTGAAGCATTAGTGGGTTCATGAAGCTCATCTCATCCCTAGATAAATTCCTGAGAAGGGTGCAGTTCCCAAAATGGGGTCACTTTTGTAGGGTTTCTACTTTTTTTGCTCCGTTTTGAATTTTGAAAATGAGACATGGCGTCCACAATCTATTCCAGCCAAATTTGGACTCCAAAATTCAGATACCACTCTTTCCCTTCTGAGGCCTTCTGTGTGTCCAAAGAGTAGTTTCTGACCACATATGAAGTATCTGTGTACTTTTGAGAAATAGTGCAACAAATTGTGTGGTTCATATTTTCCTGTTACTCTTGTAGACATGAAAAATTTTGGGCTAAAACAACATATGGAAAAAAGCACAATGTTGAAAAATACTGTGATTAAACTGGGGGTTCAATCTTCTTAATGTAATATTAGATGTATTCCTTGAGATATGTACAGTAGTTTTCAAAATGGGGTAAATTCTGAGGTTTCTGTAATCTCTTCCAGCAAAAATGCTCTTCTTTCCTTCCGAGTACTGTAATGTGCCCAAACAGTAGATTTCAGCCATATATTGGATATTGCAGTACTCATGAGCAATGTAACTACAAATTGTGTAATCCATTTTCTCCTTTTACCCTTATCAACATGAGAAATATGAGCCTACAGCAAAATCACTAACTTTAAGTACACTATGTCACAAAAACTAATCCTAGAATTATGAAATACGTGTAAGCATTCCACAGTTATAGCTACATAAAGTAAAACAGGCTTTGGCGCAAAGGAGATAAAAAGATGCAAGACTTTTGTGAGGCTGCAAAATGCTTGCAAAATTTGTATTTGCAAGCATTTTGCAGTTTTACCCATGTATAAACTAACCAACCCCTTTAATTTCCTCTTCTCTTTGTTGCTCATATCCAAAGTAACTCATTTACAACCACCCTGTGCACCCAGATAGGGGAAGACAGTACAGTTTTACATGTTTGCGAGTTAACCTTTAAAATACTGAGCTTTTAGTTGCCATTTACCAGCAACAGAAATGTACTCAGTGAAATTTGTTGGCATGATTTTTCAAAAAGTTGCTTAAGCTGGTGTAATATGGCAAGAGTTACAAACGTGTTTTACAGCTTTGGCTTGGTTCATCAAGATTGGCATTTTTTACAACAGTCTTGATGAGGTGGTGTGCTGAAGTCAGCCATCCAATTTATTAATAGGCTCAGACTTCTTATTCCGTCAGACATATTAAAAACATTTTTAGTGCAGTGCACCATTTGTGCTGGCTTTCCTATTTTTAATCTTGAAAACATTGTCTGATTTTGTCAGTGTCAGAGAGACTGACTAAGGCTAAGACCCCACTTTGCTTTTTACCTGCTTTTTACCTGCTTTTTCAACTGCAGCGTTTAATGCTAAAATGGATGTGTTCTGCTTTTCAAGCTTAGTCTATGGGAATTTGGGTTTCTTGTCCGCACTTTGCAGTTTAAACTGCAGCCTTTTTGTGGCAGAAATTTGGGCAAAAACTCTGCTTTACAGTTCTAAACGCAAATGGCAAAAACAATTGACATGTCAATTGTTTTTGCCATTTGAGTTTAGAACTGCAAAGCAGAGTTTTTGCCCAAATTTCTGCCACAAAAAGGCTGCAGTTTGAACTGCATAGTGGGGTTTAGAAACCCAAATTCCCATAGACTAAGCTTGAAAAGAAGAACACATCCATTTTGGCATTAAACGCTGCAGTTGAAAAAGTAGGTAAAAAGCAGGTAAAAAGCAAAGTGGGGTCTTAGCCTTAAGATTTGTGAAGCAAGATACACCACAAATCATCATGGATTTTGAAGAGTAGGCATCATTAGAACTTCCTATTCCCCCAGCCCCACCTATTTTAGAAAAAGCTGCATGAAACTGTCAATATTGTATCCACAAATGCAAATTGATATACATGTTATATAGTATATACTGTACAGTGACATACTGTATACAGCACATATGTACAGAAAGTTGCTTCCAGAGTGGGTCAGAGATCGGTGAAAGGATGGAACTGGAAGTGTGCACGGTGATGATTTACTCTTATTGCAAATTATTGCTCTTAAACCAAGTTACACATTTGTAAAAAGCTTTCTTTGTCTTGCAAAACACTCTCAAATCAAGTTACTCTTTATCCAAAGTTCCATTGTATTTCTTATCAGACAAATCTGCTTCTTTCTCTGCCAGAATGCTCAGGCATTATCAAAATTCTCAATTCTGAAGTAAAATCTGTATTCAGTGATGACTTTCCTATTACTGAGATAGGAGATGAGCGCTGCTACTGATGATATTGTATGGTGATGGGAGGAGGGGGAGCTAAAGACAGAGGGAGGAGCTAAAGACAGAGGGAGGAGAGAGGCAGAGCTCTGTCCCTCCCCCCTCTTCTATCTACCTAGAATCTCCTCAATAACATCTGTCATCTCCTCTCTCAGTAATAGGAAAGATCTCACTGAATACAGATTTTATCACAGAATTAAAAATTTTGATAATGAATGATCAATTCTGGCAGAGAAAAAAGCAAATGATTAGATATCTAAGAAAGTTAAATATTTTCTTGTCTACTATTGATTTATGAAATAAAAATTAAAATTGCGGTTACACTTTATTGAATTACCGTAGTCCCTGTATCACTAAACATTATGAAGCATGAATCTCATCAATATAGAACTTAAAAAACTGAGATCAAGGGCAAGCTTTTTAATATAATCTGTATGTGATTGTGGGAATCTAATTTTCAAAATCCCACAGGTCAGTGATTATAGCAGTTAATGAATGTATCTGTTTTGTTTAATCAAGGCTAATTGCTTTTTTTATCAGTTGTATCTACTTTTGATTTTGGTACTTAGTGCTACCTAATTATCATCAAATCATTAGCTGTGGTGTCTTGTGATCAGGAATACAACATAACATGAGCATCCAATAAACATGAAGGTCAGAATGGAAAGCCCTTGTTTTAGAAAGGAAAAAAGTTTAATGGTAAATATTATAAATTGTGTAGCAATTAATATGAAAACAATAGATGTATAAGATATGAATAAGACCTACATAAAAAAAGTCGCCATAGCAAAAGAAAGATTGAACAGTTTACCCATTTAGAGCTTCATGAAAATATATTAAACCTTTATTAGGCCCTGTGCGCACGCTGCGGATTTTACAGCGGAATTGCCACGGATTTCGCTGAAGGAATGCTGCAAAAAATATTTAGAATATTTCTTCAGTCCTTTTAAATCAAAACCTATGGGGATAAAAAAATGCTGTACGCACACTGTGTCTTTTTGTCTCTGAGGATTTTCCTGCAGAATTTCTGCTGCCGAATTAATGTGCATGTCACTTCTTTTCTGCAGGTACCTGTATTTTTTTCCATAGATAATGGTAAAAAACTACAGGGAACAACCTGCGGAAAATTCATGGGAAAACTGCACCAAAACCGCGGCAAACTGCGGTAGAGTTGCATGCGGTTTTCAGGTGTAATTTGCTGCAGGGTGCGGAATTTTCTTAAGAAAATTCAATTTTCTAGTGCACACAAGGCCTTATACTATAGTTTGTTTCTGCAATTTTGTTTTAGGTCCAAAATTCTGTGCTAATTACTAGAGTTGAGCGCGGTTCGCGGTTCGAGGTTCTCCAGTTCGCGGCTCGAGTGATTTTGGGGGCTGTTATAGATCGAACTAGAACTCGAGCTTTTTGCTAAAGCTCGATAGTTCTAGATACGTTCGAGAACGGTTCTAGCGGCAAAAAGACAAGCTAATTACTAGCTGGCTTTCCGCTGTAATAGTGTAAGTCACTCTGTGACTCACACTATTATGAAATTTCAGTGTATAGTGTGCGGGAACAGCGCATTCAGATCACTGCTGTATGGATAATGGCGATCGCCATTTTTTTTTTTTTCCTTGTCTTCCTTCCCTAAGCGTGCGCGTGTAGTGGGGCGGGCCAGCATGTCAGCCAATCCCAGACACACACACAGCTAAGTGGACTTTTATCAAGAGAAGCAATGGCATGTGTGAGAGGATGTCCATGTCACATGTCCCTGCATTATATAAACGAGTATCTGCCCATCCAGACGCCATTATCTCTTCTGCGTCTGGGTGTCAGTCCCCGCTGGCGTAGCTCCTGTCTCCGATACTGCTGTGTACGCTCTATACACAGCGCTATACAGAATAGGGATAGAAGTTTCTTTCAGCCCTTCTAAGGGCTAGAACCGACAGGGTCAGAGCCATAGGTGACAGTCAGAGCCGTGAAAACAGAGTTTAACAGCTACACAAGATGACAGCGTCTGTGTAGCTAAGGTCAGGGATTTCCTCGCTGCATTTCCCCATTAGGAGGGATAGAAAAGGAGGCTTCCTTTCCTGTACCCAGACCCACAACCCTGCCACTGTACCCTCCTACCCTTTGCACACTCAAACTCATTGTTACTAAGCCATTATACTAGCAAACACTGAGGAAACTTAGTGGCATCCTAAACGTGGCTGTTGGATTTCTGTATTGTCCCACTAGTGCAAAGATATTTGCAGCACGTCTGCCTGCATTGCACACTCAAACTCATTGTTACTAAGCCATTATACTAGTAAACACTGAGGAAACTTAGTGGCATATTAAACGTGGCTGTTGGACTTCTGTATTGTCCCACTAGTGCAAAGATATTTGCAGCACGTCTGCCTGCATTGCACACTCAAACTCATTGTTACTAAGCCATTATACTAGCAAACACTGAGGAAACTTAGTGGCATCCTAAACGTGGCTGTTGGACTTCTGTATTGTCCCACTAGTGCAAAGATATTTGCAGCACGTCTGCCTGCATTGCACACTCAAACTCATTGTAACTAAACCATTATACTAGCAAACACTGAGGAAACTTAGTGGCATCCTAAACGTGGCTGTTGGATTTCTGTATTGTCCCACTAGTGCAAAGATATTTGCAGCACGTCTGCCTGCATTGCACACTCAAACTCATTGTTACTAAGCCATTATACTAGCAAACACTGAGGAAACTTAGTGGCATATTAAACGTGGCTGTTGGACTTCTGTCTTGTCCCACTAGTGCAAAGATATTTGCAGCACGTCTGCCTGCATTGCACACTCAAACTCATTGTTACTAAGCCATTATACTAGCAAACACTGAGGAAACTTAGTGGCATCCTAAACGTGGCTGTTGGACTTCTGTATTGTCCCACTAGTGCAAAGATATTTGCAGCACGTCTGCCTACATTTTACACTCAAACTCATTGTTACTAAGCCATTATAAATCACAGAAAAAACGATCAAAGGTGAGTAACTCGAAAATATAATCACAGAAAAAATACTCCTAATTTTTTTTCATTAAACTTTTATTAAATATCAATATATTGAAACATGAAGTGAGGGGGGGGGCGGTGTTCAGAAAAGTATAAAATAACCCTAAGGGTCCAATATAACCCTAAGGGTACAAATATAACCAATATAACCAAAATAACCCTAAGGGTACAATATAAAATAGTCTAGTGGACCAGCCAGCGGTATATCCCAGCAAATGGTGGGGAAGGCTTATATCGCTCCACCAGTCAACTTTACAAATGATGATACATCAATTTTTTAACATTCATTGCAGAAACATTTTTAATACACAATTATTATCATCCAGATCCAATAATTAACCATGCATTGAAAAAAGAGACTTACATAAAATGTAAATTTATAGATAGATTTGGCATATATCTCTCAAATACAGAAACTTGAACTATATGTATTATTGGTAGGACAGTGTAAGAAGATATAATTATAGAGTACTGTAGTGGGATAAAATAAACATACAGTATTCTTTTTATGTCAAAAAAAGCATAAACAAGTTAGCCCCAAGAAATATTACCCAACGCGTTTCGCCTCCTTGGGTGGAGGTTCATCAGGGGTATAAATATTACATATGTTCCATAGTGTATCACATGTTGTAATATACCAGTTTAGATTCTCATTCTTCAAATAAAAGATATTTTTACAATGTAATAGAATTCATCAGTGAGACCTCTTTTCCATTCATAAATATAGCCTCACTCTGATGAAATATTTCACAACAGAGGGCTTTCAGCCCATAACCTATAGAATGAAAAAGAGAAAAATATTCTTTCACATATATAGAACATTCTCTTATGCCACTTACAAAATTCTCCATAAGGTGTATAAGGACCTCAGTATATAACAAGAAACTGTTACTCACAGGTCAGTGAACCCTTCAATGGTTAATCAGTTGTTTTTATAAATCCATTCAGGAAAAACATTCCTGTGACCTAAAAAAAGGGAAATCATAAGACCCTTTTTAATGCAACAGTAGAGAAAAGAAAAGGGGGGAGGGGAGGACCAGCCACCATAGAATGCCTCTAATGAGAAGTATAAAAAATACCCCAGATACTGCAAATGACATTGCAACCATTTAACACAAACCACAATCAACTTACTGCATGTTTCATCAGAAGTAAGTCTGCTTCTTATATTGATAAGAAGAGACAAAAGGGGGATGGAGGGTTTAAATAACCACAGAAGTCCCCTGAAAAAAATATAAATAAAATGGACTAGATCAACCTCACAAAAAGATAATACTTTGTTGTATAACATTTCAAAGTTGTTCCAGGGATTTAAACTACATACCTTCAGCTGATTGTAAGGATGTAAGGCTGTGGATAAAAGTCCTCCTCTCCTGTCAGAAATCAGGCATGGTCTGGTGTTTCCACCATGCATGCAGGCACCTTTTATACCAAAGACTCCTCCCCCTTGTTAAAGGCCCATGCTCCTCCCTAAGTGTCTTAGCAATCTCTCCATATCTATTCCAAGGCAGTGATTCCTTTCTAAGTTTCATACCACATTGCATTTCTCAACTGTGATGTGTGGTACATAGCAGTTTGTGTGAATCGCTGCGGAACGCACGCCCACAGTTCAACCACTCACCTTCTATCCGATGAAAGGGATAGGTACATTGTGATAGCGTGCGTTACGCTGTGGAACACACGATACAGGAAAAAGGGAGGTGGCCAAATGAAAGAGGTGGTAAATGCTGGTCGCGTGCGTTCCATTGTGGAACGTACGTTATAGGAAAGGGAGGTGGCCAAAAAAAAACCCCGGTATGAATAGTAGTTGCATGCGCTCCGCATTTCAAAGCAGAGCGCACATAGAAATGTGAGTGTTATCCACAATGGAGCGCCCGCCACAAAAAACATTGCAGTCGTGCGCGCACATGAGAAAAAAAAAAATAAAAATTGGTCAGCAGGATAAACCAGAAAAGCAACCTAGCCTCAACCTACATTAAAACAAACCCCTTTCCAGTGGGAAGCATACTGGAGTACTAGGGGTGCAAAAAATACACACCCCCTAAGGTAACTCCGCCTATCAACCTGCCATGCATTAGAGAAACCATAATTTGAAGGGAAACCTCAAAAAAGGGGAGGAAAGAGGAGGGACCGGGAGACAAGGGGAGATAGGATTGAAATATTCGGAGAATTAAACAAGTGGCAGAAAAAGATTAGAGACTTAATTAAACATTTTAGCGACTAATTTTTGGACCTCAAAATTCTAGGGACCAAAAGGGTATAAATCTCTGATATTTCATCCAAAATGAATGGATAAAAATAATTGTCTAGCCTAAATTCTACATCCTAGAACAATGGGCTTAGTAACCACAGATTTATTAATTATCATAGGTCCACAGGAACAGTGGTGCATCTAGAGGAAGTATTAAAGAAAGTCTTTTCAGACCAGAAAAAGTTTTTTTTATGTATAAAGGTTATTGATTTATCTTTCAGTACAAGACTATAGGGAACAAAATAAATGGTGCCCTCACCTCGCCAAAGGAAGGTTAGAAAAGTAGATAAACCTATAAAAAACAAGAAAAAGAGATTTGCTCATTGAGCCCCAAGGGACTCACTGTATTGAGGCGATAGATCCATTTTGCTTCTTTCTGCAAAATTTGTTTATCCCAATCTCCTCCTCTTGTAGAGGGGTCAATCACTTCCATGACAGAAAAACTAAAGCAATCCAAATTCCCAGCATGTGCCTTATGTATGTGCCTGGCAATCGGGGTGTATCTTTCATTATGGATGTCCCCCACATGATCTCCAATCCGTCTCCTTAGTTCTCTCTTTGTTTTTCCTATATATTCTAGCCTACAGGTACATTTGAAGATATACACAACACCGCTAGTCTTGCAGTTAGCAAAATGTCGCATCGTGAAAATTTTTTTTGTAACTTCACTAAAAAAAGTTTTGGACACATTGATATATCGTCAAAAACTACATTTACCACATCGAAAAGTACCCTGTTGTCTCTTATTGAGCCATGTTCCTAAGGGTCTAGGGATCACATATTCGCTATGCACCAACTGATCTTTAATACTTCTACCCCTCCGGTATGTGATTTTAGGTTCTGGTGGTAAAAGATCCCCAAGGTCTGGATCTAATTTAAGGACCCTCCAATGTTTTTTGAGAATATTTCGTATTGCAAAGGAGTGGCTGTCATATTTGCCAATTATGCGAAATTCTGTACTATCTTCTTTTCGTTTAGGAATTAGGAGACTGTTCCTTGGAGTTTGGATCTCATTATTAAATGCTTGATTTAAAACATGTGGGGATAGCCTCTATCCAAAAAACGACTTTTAAGTTGTCCTGCCTGATGGTAAAAAGTCCGGTCATCTGAACAATTTCGCCTCACTCTTAAATATTGTTGTTTTGGTATCCCTGATTTTTGACTGTGAGGATGGAAGCTGTCCCAATGTAGGAGATTGTTAGTGGCTGTCGGTTTTTGGAAAGTAGAAGTGACCAGATTACCCTTACAACCTCTTTTTATGGTCACATCTAAAAAATTAATTTCATTTTTCTGAAATTCTGAAGTGAAACGTAATCCCAGCTCGTTAATGTTAATCTCTTTCATGAAATGGTTGAAAAGACTTTCAGTTCCCACCCACAGAACCAGGACATCGTCTATGTAGCGCCCCCAAAAAAATATATGGGGGCTCCACCAGGGTGCGTCCTCATCATTCTTGAAGATGACCGTGTCCTCCCACCAACCCAGGTTTAAATTTGCATATGTGGGGACTACAGCACTCCCCATAGCGGTACCCCTGAGTTGGTGGTAGAACTTCCCCTTGTACAGGAAATAATTATGTTTTAGAATGAATTCTAGCAACTGTTTTACGAACTTATTATGTTTCAGACAGTTGATGTCACGACTCGCCAGAAAAAAATTGACAGCTTGCAGCCCCACAGTGTGTGGGATACTGCTATAGAGGGCTTCTACGTCTATGGATGCTAAATTTACATCATCCTCTAGCGTGAGCCCATCCAGTTTGCACAAGAGATCCATTGTGTCCTTCAGATATGAAGGTAGGGACACAACGAAATCTCTCAGGACCTTGTCTAAATATATGCTACAGTTTTGAGTCAAAAAGTTGATTCCAGAAACTATGGGACGTCCTTTTAATGGACTAAGGCCCTTGTGAACTTTAGGCAAGCTATAAAATGTGGGTGTAACCGGATATTTAATCTTCATAAAATCCCTTTCATTTTTTGAAATGATGTTACCTAGAAACGCCATGTCCACAATGCCTTCCAATTGTTTTCTATAGTCAAGTAGGGGATCACTATGGAGAACAGTATAGGTGGTGGTATCTCTTAAAATGGTCTCACACATGAGGGTATATAACTCATGATTTAAAATCACTAGGTTTCCCCCCTTGTCTGAGGGTTTGAAAACTAGGTCCTTATTTTGGCCAAGATTGTCCAGGGTTTCTGTCTCTTCCATATTCAAATTTTTGGCATAACTGCCCAGATTAGATCCTAAATTCTTTAAATCCTCTCTTACCAGATTAGTAAAGATATCAATACAGTTTGTGTCCATCGGAGGCGGCATACGTGTGCTGGTTAGCCTGAGATCTGTAAAGGGTCCTGTACCTGGGGTTTTCTCATTTTCTTCTAAGAGATCTGTCAATAGTCTAATACCTGGTAGGTCCTCCTCTAAGATGTTTAAATCCTCGCATTGTTTTCTATCCACATTTTTAAAAAACTTAGTCCATTTTAATTTACGGGCAAACAACTCAATGTCTTTTGCCCATTCAAATTCACTAAATCTATTAGTTGGTATATAGGAAAGACCAAGACTAAGTACTTTTCTTTCTATTGTTGATAATTTGTATGATGTAAAATTGATAATATTATTATCATCTCTCAAGTTTTTAAAATGTGGATATCTAGTGACCTCGCCTCTCATAGTCCCACGATTCCTATTTATCTGTACTGGGAACGTCCCACTCTCTGTCTCAGATCGTAACCGCTCTGGAGTGGGCCTGCCTCCAAAAAAGATGGAGATGAGGAGGATGAAGAGGGAAAAGGTCCAAAATTCATTTGTTTTGGGCCACCTTTTTCCCATTTTTGTTTGTTTTTCAACTTTCTCTGGACTCGGTTCAAAAAAGGAACGAATGTTCCCTCCTCTATTAATTGGGGGTGGGTTTCTCTCCCCGTCCGAGGTTTCTGCCTCGGATGACGAGATGTCCATAGGTACCTCTTTAGGATCTTTGGAAAAGAAAGGATAGGCGCGTTTCTCCTTGAAATCACTTAGGTCTCTAGCGAATTGTTTTTGATTCCTGTTTTTTATGTCTGAGAGGAATTTTTCAATATTGTATTGTAAAGCTGATTCCCTATGTGCAAAGTCTGGATCAGTTTTCAACTTTAGTGCTACCTCAGTTAATTCCGCTAGTTTTTTTGCACTCTGGTCAAATTTTAATTGTTCCTCCTCAAGGAGGATAGTCATGAACCGGATTGAGCTCTCTGTTAGCTCTTTCTCCCACTTTGTGAGTACTGTATTGGATCTAGCTCTTTTGGCCGGGATAATATTCAGTCTAAGGCCTTTGGGGACTATTTTATTCTTAATATAATTCTGTAAAGATTGAACCTCCCACCAAAACCGCAAATTGTCTTTATAACATATGGTTAGACCCTGGAATAAACCTCCCAGGCTACTTTTTGCACTTGTCTCACAATTAGAATCTGGTTCCGAAAAAACCTCCTGAGCTTTCAAAGCCCACTGTTCCCTATTTACGGGCCCTGATAGAAAACCTGCCATCAAGGTCTAATAGTCAAACAAATCACAGAAAAAACAATCAAAGGGTAGTAACCCTAAAATATAATCACAGAAAAAATACTCCTAAAATTTTTTTCGTTAAACTTTTATTAAATATCAATATATTGAAACATGAAGTGGGGGGGAAGTGTTCAGAAAAATATAAAATACCCTAAGGGTCTAAAGTACAATATAAAATAGTCTAGTGGACCAGCCAGCGGTATATCCCAGCAAATGGTGGGAAAGGCTTATATCGCTCCACCAGTCAACTTTACAAATGATGATACATCAATTTTTTAACATTCATTGCAGAAACATTTTTAATACACAATTATTATCATCCAGATCCAATAATTAACCATGCATTGAAAAAAGAGACTTACATAAAATGTAAATTTATAGATAGATTTGGCATATATCTCTCAAATACAGAAACTTGAACTATATGTATTATTGGTAGGACAGTGTAAGAAGATATAATTATAGAGTACTGTAGTGGGATAAAATAAACATACAGTATTCTTTTTATGTCAAAAAAAGCATAAACAAGTTAGCACCAAGAAATATTACCAACGCGTTTCGCCTCCTTGGGTGGAGGTTCATCAGGGGTATAAATATTACATATGTTCCATAGTGTATCACACGTTGTAATATACCAGTTTAGATTCTCATTCTTCAAATAAAAGATATTTTTACAATGTAATAGAATTCATCAGTGAGACCTCTTTTCCATTCATAAATATAGCCTCACTCTGATGAAATATTTCACAACAGAGGGCTCTCAGCCCATAACCTAAAATATCTTTTATTTAAAGAATGAGAATCTAAACTGATATATTACAACGTGTGATACACTATGGAACATATGTAATATTTATACCCCTGATGAACCTCCACCCAAGGAGGCAAAACGCGTTGGGTAATGTCTTGGGGCTAACTTGTTTATGCATTTTTTTACATAAAAAGAATACTGTATGTTTATTTTATCCCACTACATTACTCTATAATTATATCTTCTTACACTGTCCTACCAATAATACATATAGTTCAAGTTTCTGTATTTGAGAGATATATGCCAAATCTATCTATAAATTTACATTTTATGTAAGTCTCTTTTTTCAATGCATGGTTAATTATTGGATCTGGATGATAATAATTGTGTATTAAAAATGTTTCTGCAATGAATGTTAAAAAATTGATGTATCATCATTTGTAAAGTTGACTGGTGGAGCGATATAAGCCTTTCCCACCATTTGCTGGGCTATACCGCTGGCTGGTCCACTAGACTATTTTATATTGTACTTTAGACCCTTAGGGTATTTTATATTTTTCTGAACACCCCCCCCTCACTTCATGTTTCAATTGTTAGGAGTATTTTTTCTGTGATTATACTAAGCCATTATACTAGCAAACACTGAGGAAACTTAGTGGCATCCTAAAAGTGGCTGTTGGACTTCCATTAGTGCCCCACTGGTGCCAAGCTATTTCTAGCACCTCTGCATGACACCCTCCTGCTCTGTTTTTAATAAGCTATAATGATAGCAAAAAATGCTGCCATTTAGTGGCATACAAGAAGTGGCTGTTGTACTCCAATTAGTGCCCCACTGGTGCAAATCTATGTGCAGCACCTCTGCATGACACCCTCCTGCTCTGTTTTTAATAAGCTATAATGATAGCAAAAAATGCTGCTTTTAGTGGCATACAAGAAGTGGCTGTTGTACTCCATTATTGCCCCACTGGTGCAAATCTATGTGCAGCACCTCTGCATGACACCCTCCTGCTTTATTTTTAATAACACACAACACATGTGCATTCTACACTCCTTTCCATTTCTGGAATGCAATTATTAACTGCAGGTAGTCCAGCCAATCTGTGACGAAGGTGCAGGTGTGGATATAATGTAGCCTGCATCCAATGTTGGTTTTCTCGATGTCTGACAGCTCAACAATACCATCTGTTTCCACTTCCAAAACAAGTGATGACCTGCCAATCACACTCCCTGTTGCGTGTAAAGGGGTGGAAGTTCAGTGTGAAAAACCATGTGAGACTGCTGTCCCCACAGTCACAGAGGATGAAGAGCACGCAGATGCACTTGATGGGGCAGGCGGTGGTTGCACAGGTATGCTAGGCCGCATTGTAGCACAGTGAAATTCACATTGTGACTTATGCTTCATTTTAAGTCGTATACAGGGTGGGCTCCCCAGTATGCAGCAAAACCAGGCAACAGGAAAAGGACTCTAGGCAGTTGGGTTGATAAATGATTGTTTAACTTTACCAAAACAAACAATAAGAACCATGCATACAATTTAAATAATTGAACAATCTATTCTGTTGCCTACTACCTGCTAATCCCTCTGCGTAGCAGTAATTGTGTGTTTGTGCGTGTGTGTGTGTGTATGTGTGTGTGCGAACATGACTTACCAGTGGCACATCACAAGAGCTTCCCAGTTATCTACGTAAACATAGACAAAACACATTACACCCCCTGAATACCCTTGTTAGCTGAAGCCTCACAGATAAGGCAGATGATAACAGTGTGAATGCAAACCACACAGCTCTGCAACACAGTCATGGAAAGCTTGAAAATCAACAGTCAATGCAAACATGTGTCGCTGTCCCTCTATGATTTAAACTGTACATGACAATTTGACAGTGCAGAGGCAGCAAGTCTTATTGTCTATAAATAGTCGGCCTACCCAGAACAGATATGTGTTTTGCTAATAAAACAAAGTGTTGCGTGCCCGCATTATTGTCTGGGCACAGCCTACCGTACCCGGGTACTGTGATGTCCAGTTGCCAGAAATACAGACTTTACGCTCCTCTCACGGTAAGCAGTATAGGTGCTGTGATAGAGAAAAAGGCGCAATAGGGTCTTACCCGGTTTACAGGGTGAAACAAGAAAAAGGCAATGCACTCACCTGGCAGGGTTGTGCCAGTCACAACCCCTTTGGCATAAAACCCGTTTTCCCCAGTTTTTTACGCTGAAGGTAAGCAGTATAGACAGCACCGTAAGAATGTTGGTCTGTGGCACAGGATGCTGCTCACTGGCGTTACGGTACTCCTCACCCAACTCCAAAATGACTCCCCTCACAATTGAACGAAGTGTTTCCGCTGTGACTCCTTGCTGTAACACACACCTTTAGCTTTTCCTTCTGTTCATAAACAGCATCTCCAAGTCCACACCCGAAGAGCAATTTCTCCTCCACGTCTAAGTGTGGAGAGGCAGCTAGTGCGCATGCATGTGCCGATTTACCCCAGCCGCAGCCTAACTACAGTGTTTTATAACCTAAACAAACTTTCCTATGACCGGAAAGGGTCCACAAGAAATATAGAACCTAAAAATATGTAGCCCCAAGTTATCAATAAATAGAGGTGGGGATACAAAAAGAGAGGACCACGGATAATCAAAGTGAAATACAAGATTTATTAAATGTAAATAGAGGTGATACAGGACACACAGTGGAGGCAGGCTAGATGGAAACAGCCTGCCAGAAAACAACCCACAGCAGTACCAAGACACACCACCAGATGGCAAACCCTGCTGACAGGCAGCAATATAATGGAAGATTGTACAAAGTGTAAAATGGCCCGTGAAAGGTCAAAAAGGGACAGTGTAAAGAAAACAGTTTAAATAGGAGATCTGTAGAATCCCCTAAAAAGTCCCAATGGCAAGGGGGCATGAATGATTAATCAGTATTGCCTTGCGTCATGTCAGAGCAGAGATGGTGGATGTGTCCGGGCGTGGGGGCGGGGCCTCGACGCGCGTTTCACCAAAGGCTTCGTCAGGAGACTTTTTAGGGGATTCTACAGATCTCCTATTTAAACTGTTTTCTTTACACTGTCCCTTTTTGACCTTTCACGGGCCATTTTACACTTTGTACAATCTTCCATTATATTGCTGCCTGTCAGCAGGGTTTGCCATCTGGTGGTGTGTCTTGGTACTGCTGTGGGTTGTTTTCTGGCAGGCTGTTTCCATCTAACCTGCCTCCACTGTGTGTCCTGTATCACCTCTATTTACATTTAATAAATCTTGTATTTCACTTTGATTATCCGTGGTCCTCTCTTTTTGTATCCCCACCTCTATTTATTGATAACTTGGGGCTACATATTTTTAGGTTCTATAACTACAGTGTTTCGCCTAGTGAGTATGCTCAGCCTGACTGTGCCATTCCTGAGGCTAAGTCTTCATTTCGGGATACAGTGCATGCTCCCACACTTATTGCGAAAAGCCTCTTTGCACAGGTACTTGCATTCCGTGCCGGGTCTAAGTCCTGTTTTGTGCCTAGACACCATGCTGAAGCTGATAGTCTTTTTTCAGAGACTGTATTTCATGCTACTGAGCATGCTCAGGCACTTACTGCATCAGAGACTAGGTCCGGTAATGAACTCTTTGGCCCTGCCCCTGATGTGGGGGGCCCATATAGACCACAGGGCATCAGGTGTCCTGACGATGTGGCCAGGCCACTCCCAAATGGCTTGCAGAGGCCCGCCCCTATGACTTGTCACCTCATTATTGATGGTCAGACGATGACTGGTGAGGTGTTTGTGTCGTGGCAGCCATGAGGTCATTATTGAAGTTGCGGTTCCAAATAGGACGCTAGTTATGCCACTCATGACGTGTCACTCTGCTTTTGTCTCCAGGAGGTGCATTGTGGTCCACCCTGGTTTGGGGCGGACCCAGGTTATAAAACGGGCTGGAGCCAACAAGGAGGTGTGCAGTCTTCTATTATGCTCCGAAAGAGCACACCTCCATGTGTTGAACCCATTGCGGCTTTAGGCCAGAGGTAGGCAGGGATAGGGCGTCGATGCAGGCTGCCACCACAGTTGGTACGCAGAACGGTTAAGACCAGCTCCTGTCCTACAAGTCCTGCTTGTGCAGCCCAGTGGCATTAACAGGCTTGCTGCTGCTGATGCGCCTGCTGTCCACAGGTGTGGCCCCAATGCACACGGTCAGCGTACTCAATGGCCCCTGTGATGTTAACAGGGAGTTCCTGGGCTGGGTGGGCGTGTGGACCCTGTGACGCTAACAGGGTTCCCAGTCTCCAGATCCGATTGACGTCTAACTCGGTTCAGGCTACTATTAGTTTCATAGCCACACAGCTCTGTATCCTCCACCTAACCTTCCAGTTGCCAACCTCTCCTTTTCCATCTGGGAGCACGGTGGACATTGACTGCTGATGGGGATATATACCTTTCTCTTTCTTTTCTTATTAATTTTTGTTATATAGCGGTAACATAGTATATACCACCTTATCCAAATCTGCCAGTCCCACCGTAACAGATGGTGTTTATTCAGCAAATGTTACTTTTGCTTAACCACCAAACCCACGGACAAAAACTTTTTTCCCCTTTCCAACACACCTGTTCCCCTTTCCACCAGCATCTGTCCTTTTTCAACTCATTTTGTATATGACCAAAAGTGCAACTCTGCAGGGACACCGTACTCAATGCCATCTCAGCACAGCAGCCAGCCCTCGGTGCCTCAGATGTGGACAAGTAAAAGACCATTTCCTCCTATCGATGAAAAAGCATTGAGATTCACTCTGTGCAGCACTGGTGTTTAGTGGAAAAGCAGATCTAAGATTGCGTACAACCTTCTGCAGATACGACTGTATACGTGCGTCCCTTTCTATGGCAGGAATTATTTCGCCAAATTTTGTCTTGTACAGGGGATCTAACAGTGTGGCAACCCAGTAGTTAGCATTACTTCGAATTCGTACAATCTGAGGGTCATGTTGTAGGTAGTGCAGCAAGAAGGCGCTCATGTGTCTTGTGCATCCAGGAGAACCAAGTCCTTGGTGTGTTGGTGGCAGAGAGGTGAGAATCGTGCCTCCTTCCTCTGCCCTCTTCCCCCAACCTCGCACAACCGAAATGTGAGCAAGCTCTCACTCATCTGCTGAGTCTTCCATGCCCATCGCCAGTTCGTACTCCATTTCTTCATGGGCTCCTGCATCTTCCTCAACACTTTTTGCTGATACTATGCGCCCTTGTTAATCCCTCTCCCCCACCATGACTGCCGCCTAGGTGCCGCTGACCATCTGGACCTCATAGATCTTTTTATCCCTTCCGCATATGACTCCTCCTGTACTTCCTCCCCTTCCTCTTGTCCCAACACCTGACTCCGAATAATGCTTACAGTGTGCTCCATCATGTAGATGACCAGAATTGTCATGCTGAGAATGGCATTGCCAGTGCTAAACATCTTCGTCGACATTTGTAAACTGTGTAGAAGGGTGCATAGGTCCTTGATCTGACACCACTCCAGCAGCGTGATCTGCACCACCTCTGGATCAAGTTAGACCAGCCTATATGTCATAACGTATTGCAGCAGGGTTCGGCGGTGCTGCCACAAACGCTGCAACATGTGCAGATTCAAATTCCTGTGTGTCGGCACATCGCATTTCAGGCGTTTAACCACCAGACCTAAAGACTTCTGGAGCGACGAAAGTTGTTGAGCTGCTGTGTGCGAACGATGGAAGTGAGAACATAGCGATCGTGCCCGCTGCACAAGGCCATGTAGGCCGGGATGGTGTTTTAAAAATTGCTGCAGAATTAGATTCAACACGTGAGCCACACAAGGCACGTGTGTCACATTGTCACGGCGAAGGGCCGCACCCATGTTTGCATCATTGTCACACTCGGCCTTCCCTGGCTGCTGGTTGAGTGGAGACAACCATTGATGAAACTTGGTCTCCAGAGCTAACCGTCCACAACTTCTCAGCGGTGTGACTCACATTTCCCATACATTTCAAAGTAAACATTTGACCGCATGATGGCATTAAGCTCTGCTGCCAGCATAGTAAGGAGGAGGTGTGGGGTTTTCCTTGTGGGCAGTTACAAGGAAGGGTGCCCTGACCACACAGGGTTTGGGCCGAGGTGAAGGTTGAGGAGGCAGAAGCAGTGTATTAACTTCTACATACAGAGGAAGGATTGATACAATTCGTGGGGAAAGCAAGACTTGTACAGCAGACCCTTCTCCATCTCTCCCCATAGTAACCCATTGTCCAGTCAGCGACATGTAACGCCCCTGTCCATGCTTACTGGGCCAAGTATCTGTGGTGAAATGCACCCTTTCACACAGTTTCTCAAAGAAGCAGTGATGTTTGGTGCGACATGCTGGTGTAGCGCGTGCATGCCTTTGTTGGAGAAGGAGTGGCGCCTGGGCATCGGCTCTTGGGGCACTGCAATGGGCATAAGGTCTCAAAAATCCTCAGTTAAAAAGGTTGGAAAGGAAGCATTTTGGTAGCCAACAGTTTGCAGATGCTGAAAGTCAAGCTCTAAGCCATGTCATGCTCTTCTAAAAGCATGTAAAACACAGCAAGGGGACTCCAACCATAGTCTCCCTCGTTTCCACTAATTGGGCCACACACACCCCACTTGACTGGCATCAGTTGACCCCCATTTTCAAGATGAAAAAGATGCTTTGCATGAAGCACTCTCAAAAATACGCGTGCCTTTCACCTCCCCTGGATGAGCCAGGGGAAGAAAAGTCCTCTGAGAGCCATGACTTGTTCATCTTGGTTCTTTTTTCAAAAGCGAGGGGACTCCAACCACAGTCTCCCTCGTTTCCACTAATTGGGCCACACACACCACACTTGACTGGCATCAGTTGACCCCCATTTTCAAGATGAAAAAGATGCTTTGCATGAAGCACTCTCAAAAATACGCGTGCCTTTCACCTCCCCTGGATGAGCCAGGGGAAGAAAAGTCCTCTGAGAGCCATGACTTGTTCATCTTGGTTCTTTTTTCAAAAGCGAGGGGACTCCAACCACAGTCTCCCTCGTTTCCACTAATTGAGCCACACACACCCCACTTGACTGGCATCAGTTGACCCCCATTTTCAAGATGAAAAAGATGCTTTGTATGAAGCACTCTCAAAAATTCGCGTGCCTTTCACCTCCCCTGGATGAGCCAGGGGAAGAAAAGTCCTTTGAGAGCCATGACTTGTTCATCTTGGTTCTTTTTTCAAAAGCGAGGGGACTCCAACCACAGTCTCCCTCATTTCCACTAATTGGGCCACACACACCCCACTTGACTGGCATCAGTTGACCCCCATTTTCAAGATGAAAAAGATGCTTGTATGAAGCACTCTCAAAAATACGCGTGCCTTTCACCTCCCCTGGATGAGCCAGGGGAAGAAAAGTCCTCTGAGAGCCATGACTTGTTCATCTTGGTGAATGTTAGTCTGTCCACATTGTCAGTGGACAGATGCGTGTGCTTAGCTGTCAGCACACCCCCAGCAGCACTGAGGACACGTTCCGAGAAAACGCTGGCTGCGGGACACAACAAGATCCCCAAGGCATACGTGGTGAGCTCAGGCAATTTATTCAGATTGGAAGCCTAAAATGAGCAGGGCTCAAGTTGCACAGTAATGGCATGGACGTTCCCTTGCATATACCCATATCTGTGTCTCCTCCTCTTTTTCCTTGTCCATCTCCTTTGTTTTCGCATGAGTATATGTCCTTGTCACTTTCCCATGTGTTTGTGTTGTGCTGTGAGTTGTTTGTCACCTTTTGGACACCTTTGAGGGTGTTTTCTAGGTGTTTTTTATGTGTTTGTGATTGCCTGCCATTGTTTCCTATGCGGTTCGAGTTCGGTTCGTCGAACGTTCGCCGAACTGAACTCGAACGAGACCTCCGTTCGACGAACCGAACTCAAGCCGAACCACGCTCATCTCTACTAATTACATAATATATCTTTGTTTTTCTAAGCTGATAAATTACAGCAGGTGAAATAAGTGTCACGAGAGGCTATGGTGATAGCGGGTAACCGGGGCCCCTAAGCTATCCCTATTCTCAGAGATACCCCTAATGGTGAAGATGCCTGAGTCTCCTTCCCTGTTCTGAGAAGCCCAGATTTTATATCCCCTTTCTCAGAGGTGGCCAGAGCAGGAATGTGATTTAACCCATACAAATAAATAAACAGTGAAAATCAAAACTCTTTCACATAGCACGCAGATACAGAGTTTTAAGACAATAAGTGATTAAGGGGATAACAAGAGTACTCTGGAAAAAACAAGAAGACAGGTAACTCCACAACAACACCAAGCACAAAGCAGCTCTTTCTCCGGCAAGTCTAGGACACCATAACTCACAGATCAACACAGCATAAGCTATAGTTGTCCTAGATAGATTTCCTCCAGCCTAAAAATAAGAGGAGCATGAGTAGTGATGTCCTATAAAGAGGCCTCTCATCACCAAAGTGACACACAGGAAACATGTCATGAAGAGTAAAATGAGTGAGCTATCTCAAAACCATTCCAATCTTTTTGCTACAAAACATGCTGTTTACAGAATTTCTAAACTGCTGAAAGTTTTAGTGAGCAGTTTTGGGTCCATAATCTGGAAGTGGCTTGCTGGGTTTTGTCTGTACCGGCAGAGATGTGGGAGCAAAAAACCTAATCCTGTCACCCATGCACCTTTTGATTTTTAAAATTGACATGCCTGGCCACATCCTGTGTGTTCCACGGACCATATCTCCCTGCTGTACAAGGACACTATGGAGAAATGGGGAGGGGGGGGATTGATGCCACTGTCCTGCTGTATGCCTGAAAGGTTTTTAAATCTTAAGACTCCAAATAGGGTTTCCAAGTTGTGTCTTATCTGTACTGGCAGGGGTGTCGGAGCAAGAGGCCTAATACTGTCATTCATGAACCTCTTGAGTTTTCAAATTTAATTGCCAGGACATATCCTGTGTGTAAGTGAATGCAATCCGGCAGTGCAGAAATTAATACGCATTGGAGAACACAGTCACACAGCTGCAGAATTGTGGACCCCAATCCAGACCGAGTTTGATCAATGGCTTTGTCTACTAAACCTGAAGCCAGGAAAGGCCGTGTGCAATAACAGTGCAAATCTGGTGGCGGCACTATGCCTGGGTGACATCACACATGTGCCTTGCATGGCTCACGTCCTGAACATGGTTGTACACAAATTTCTTAGCCACTATTCTGGCGTGGATGCACTGCTGCAGAAGGCATGGTTGCTGTGTGCTCACTTTTAAACATGTAAATGCCTGGCCAAATCCTGTGTGTTTCATGGACCATACCTCCCTGCTGTGCAAGGACACTATAGGGAAAATGGGGGTCATTTAATGCCACTGTCCTGCTGTCTGCCTGAAATGTTTTTAGATATCAAAACTCTCCAAGATGGGTCTCCAAGGTGTGTCTTGTCTGTACTGGCATGGGTATGGAAGCACCAGTCCTACACCTGTCTCTCATCCACCTCAATATTTCTTAGGTCAATAGTCTAAGAAGCTAATGGCTATGCCAAAACAGTGGGGTTGCACTGTAAATTGTATTTTTGCATTTTTGTAAGGTTTTTTGATCCCCTTAAAAGTTTTTCCTTTGTCTTAGGTTTCGACTACCATTGAATCCAATGAGGTTCAAAAAGGTTCGACGAGCGGTTGGACAAACAGCAGCATTTGTTCAGTAAGGCTCATTGAACCAAACTTTCAAAGGTTTGCTCATCTCTATTGGTGACGTATGAAACTCCACCATCCCTTGAGTGTGCATGTATCTTGTAATTGTATTGATCACCATTTCCGACAGAGTTCTCCTAATACCAAGACTCTCTGGGAGGGATTAAGAAGCCCTCCTACTCTGCATTCAAAGCCTGTATTAATTGCATCTGTTTGAACTTATTAGCTGTATAAAAGACACTTGTCGACACTCTCAATCAATCACACTCCAACCTCTCCACCATGGCTAAGACCAAAGAGCTATCTAAGGACACGAGGGACAAAATTGTAGACTTGGACAAGGCTGGGATGGGCTATAGGACAATAGGAAAGCAGCTTAGTGAGAAGGCAACAACTGTTGGTGCAATTATTAGAAAATGGAACAAACACAAGATAATTGTCAGTCTTACTCAGTCTTGGGCTCCATGCAAGATCTCACCTCATGAGGGTTAGGATGATTCTGAGAAAATTCAGGAATCATCCTAGAACTGCATGGGAAGTCCTGGTCAATAACCTGAGGAGAGCTTGGACCACAACCTCAAACATTACCATTAGTAACACACTACATTATCATAGATTAAAATCCTGCAGGTCATGCAAGATCCCCCTGCTCACACCAGCCCATGTCCAGGCCTGTATGAAGTTCACCGATGAACATCTGGTTAGTCAGGAGGAGGCATAGGAGAAGGTTGTGAAGTCAGATGAGACAAAAATAGTATCAACCCCACTCGCCATGTTTGGAGGAATAAGAAGGATGAGTACAACCCCAAGAACACTATCCCAATCGTGAAGCATGGGGGTGGAAACATCATACTTTGTGGGTGCTTTTCTGCAAAGGGGCCAGGACAATTGCACTGATCCTTATAGCCCCCTACGAAGACTATTAAAAAAAATTAAAAAGAAAGTTTTGAAAAAATAAAAAAAATGAAAAAAAATAAAATTTCAAATCCCCCCCTTTTGCCCCATTGAAAATGAAAGAGTTAAAAAAAAAATAAAAAAATATACACACATTTGGTGTCGCCGCATTCAGAAATGCCCGATTTATCAAAATATAAAATGAACTATATATAATACAGCCACTGGTATGGTATATCAATATGACAATCCTGAAATACAGCAATAATACCTAAAATGTAACTTTTATTGATTCCACTAAAAATAGGGAAGGGACACCTTGCCTATGCATAAAATTAAATTAAATTAAGTACAGGGAATAAACCACCTGCTGGAATTCTCCCAATTTCAAGGGGAAGCCAACAGACCCTGTGAGACAACAGATACACCTAGATTACAGTTGGTGTTATAGCAATAAGAAATAATCAACCAGATGTGTAGTTTGTATAATATAGTTGCTTATTCACACTCTGTTGATATTGACAGCGTCATCCAACTGATTACTAGTCAAAAGCAGCAAAAAGTCCTATCAAGACCTCAGCTATCAGTGTGATCAATGATTGTTTCACACCGGTTGGTACTAGCAAACAAATACCAGAGATACAGACACCATAATTTAACCTGTTACTCTCTAACAGGGAACAATCTCACCCAAATCCTGGTATCTTGTTTCCCAGAGTGTTAGTGCGTCATCATATTAGGCGTAATCCAAAGAGACCTTCATCAGAAACTGTCTAGGACCCCTTATGAAAAGACCCACTTCTCCTCTCCCAGACTCTCCTCCTCCCGACGCGTTTCCTGTATGACATTCATCAGGGGAGCTTAAAGGAGTAGACCTATACTGGGTTATCTATAACAAAATAAGAGGGTTATAGTCGCAACCTTCCAAGCATAATCCTCCCTCCATATGTAAGGAACCATAAAAGAAAAAGGAAGAGTGACTCACCAGGTGGTCACGGCGTTAGTCCTGTATGCCGTGCACCGCCGTTAAGAAGCCCCATATTTTTAAATGATCACTCTGCCGCCCGGCGTCTGACGTCACTTCCATGACCGCGCCCACCACTTCCGCCCGGTGGAACGCAAATGTGAAACGCTATTGCGTCTCACCGGAAGTGATCATCAGAGACTTCCGGCGCGCTCCCCACGTCAATCTAGTGACGTGGGGATGGGCGTGCAAGACGCCCTGCGATCCGCAATTCTCCTTTCTTAGGTAGGGATAGCGCGATGTGCAGCATTCAAGCGCGCATGCGCTAGGTCCATAATCGGACTACCCTCACACATAAAAGATATGGGTGATGAATATACCACCCGGAGGGGATAGTAAAAATACCATCAATTTTAATAACGGGCGTAACCGCCTGAAATACCAGATGACATGTGCCTATTTCTGAATTAATGCAAATCAAAAAAATAAGTATGGATGCCGGTGCAGAGATAAAAGAAATGAAAAGCTCTCATCCAAAACAAAAATAGCAGGTAGTGGCGGATCATGAACCACACATTCCCAAACTTCAGCAATGGATCATTTTAGTAGCCATGGTGGAGGCAATTGGGGATTAACACTGGGTAACCCAATAGAGGTGCTGGAATTTAAAAGGAGCCCTCCGGGAATTAATGCATGAGAGGGGGGAGAGAGAGAGGCCTAAACCTTAGATGCAAAAGTGGATAGGAGGACAGTAAAGAGACTAACAACTCCATCACCTACTATGCTAGTCTAATGAATCTGGCCCTACCTAACTGCGGAGGTCGGCACCCTAACAGGGCGGTGAATGGCGCCCCCGCTCGTTCGATGGCTATCCCTCCTAACTGACACTAAGAGACTAAACTCACAAAAAGGGTGCATAAGAAATATATTCGTTGAGACCGTGGGGATGGACCGTTTTAAGTCGAAAAATCCATCTGCACTCTTTTTGGAGGATTTTTTTGTCCCAATTCCCCCCTCGCTTCAATGGGGACACCACGTCAATCCCTTGAAAGGTGATTTGGTTGATGTCACCTCTATGGTAGATATTCAGATGTTTTGCTAAGGGGGTATCATTTCCAACCCTAATGTCTCTCAGGTGTTCTCCCACCCTTCTTCTGAATTCTCTCCTAGTCTTACCCACGTACTCCAGACCGCATGAGCAGGTGACCTTATAAATGACTCCCTTAGTGCGGCAATTTACAAAGCAACGGATCTCATATTCTTTCCCTGTGTTGGTACTCCAGAATTTCTTACCCGTTTTGACCACGCTACACGCCACACATCCGCCACAACGATAACATCCTTTTAGGCTATTCCTAAGCCAATCACATCCAGTATTCTTATTATCCACAAAATGACTATGAGTCAATCTGTCCTGTAGTGATCTGGCTCGTCTAAAGGTGATTTGTGGTCTATCGGGTACCAGACTACCAATGTCAACGTCCATCTTCAAGATGGACCAATGTCTCTCCAATACCTCCCTCATGGCCCTTGATCCATTGTTGAATGTAGTGATGAACCGAACCAAGTCGGTAACATCATCCTGTTTGGGTGGTGGATATAACAAAGTCGGCCTACTGATCTTGTCAACCTCATCACGCGCCCTTTTTATAACAGCAGTTGGATAACCCCTCTCACGGAATCGGTCCTCCAGGTCATTAAACTGCAGCACACATTTCTCTTTATTGGAACAGTTTCTTTTTATCCTAGAAAACTGCCCCTTGGGGATGCCCCTCTTTTGGGACAGCGGATGGCTGCTTTCCCACCGTAGCAGCGAATTTGTCGCCGTCTCCTTACGGTGGGTACTCGTGGTAATATAACCGTCCTCCGTCCTTTCAATAAGGACATCCAGAAAGGGCAATTTGGTCTCACTAGCCTCAAATGTGAAAAATAAGCCTAGGTTATTACTATTCAACTCATTCACAAAACATGACAGTTCATTTTTAGTACCCTTCCACAAGACAAGAATGTCGTCAATAAACCTGCACCATAGCAGGATTTTGTCCGTGGGTAAGTTGGAATCACCTCCAAAAACAATAGTCTCCTCCCACCAGCCCAGGGTTAAATTAGCATATGATGGTGCACAAGGACTGCCCATAGCAGTTCCCCTGAGCTGGTGGTAGAGTTGACTGCCAAAGGTAAAGAAATTTCGTGTCAAACAAAATTCCAAAATCTCCATTAGAAAGGCATTATGTTCATTAAACTGTCTCCCACGACTCTTTAGAAAGTGTGCTGCAGCTTTTAGACCCACCTCATGTTTAATCGAGGAATATAAAGATTCTACGTCTATGCCTACCAGAATGACGTCGTCATCCAGTGTGATACCTTCGAGCTTTTTTAAGAGGTCGGTCGTATCCTTCAGATAAGAATTTAGGGAGGAGACAAAAGGCTTAAGGAGTTCATCCACATAGATTCCCAAATTCTGAGTAAGAGTATCCACTCCTGATACTATCGGCCTTCCTTTCAGCGGGTGCAACCCCTTATGTATCTTCGGGAGGCAATAGAAAGTTGCAGTCACTGGAAACTTAGGTAGTAGAAAGTCGAACTCATTTTTATTTATCAAGCCCTTGTCTCTTGCTTTCAAAAGAATCTCCCTCAATTCATCCGAGAAGATTCTCATGGGGTTCTCGGTAAGTTTCCCATACCCCCCGTGTCATTCAAGATGTCCAAACACATATTCTTATAGTTATCTACATTCAGCAAGACAACATTTCCACCTTTATCAGATTTTTTTATGACCAACTAAGGTGACCGCTCTAGGGATAGTAAACCCCATCTCCATTTTGGAGAGATTAAAATCCCGAGAGCGTCCCAACTTCAGCTCTTCAATGTCACGTGTGACTAAGTTGCAAAAGATATCAATGGATCCCACATCATTCGTTGGTGGCGGCATTTTCTCACTTTTTTGTTTTAGGTCTGTAAAAGGGCCCAAACCATTTAGATTAGGGTCACTTTCTCCAATGCTGTATAGCAGCCTGACGTCTTCTAAGATGTCTTCTGAGATGCCTAAATCAGCGCTTTGTTTTTTTCTCTCTCTAATAAAGTGCTTTTTCCACTTAAATTTGAGGGGGTAAAGGATTTAAACTTATTCATCCGAAAATTGATCAAAATCTGATGTGGGAACAAACCCCAGACCCTTATTCAGGACTGCCCTTTCGGCATCAGTAAGCACATGTCCTGATAAGTTAATTATCTGGGCTGTCCCGGTGGTGCGGGGGGGGGGTTGTTGTTCTGCCGCTGTTTGTTCCTTAGTGGATAATTTGTTGGCTCTAAAAAACGATATCCACCACGGCCTTTCCCCTTATTCTTACCCCTACCACGAGAGGCTATCGCCCTACCATCCACATCTGATGTTTCCGTATCAGTGGAGGTGCTCTCTGGCTCACTTTGCCTGACAGGTCTACTGGAGAAGAAATTATAAGCTTTATTATCTCTGAATTCTTGTAAATCTCTCACATAGAACCTATGCTTTTTTTCTTTAAGGTGATATTGAAATGTTTCGATAGTGTTTTGGAGTGTTACCTCCTTAGCTGCAAATTCACCATCCCCTGAGAACTTTTTTGTTATATCTATTTGTTCTCTTAGGGCTGCTTCTAGTGATGCTAAATTTCTTTGTTCTTCCTCCAGTAGATATGTCATCAATTTTAGTGAGCACTCTGTCACCTCCTTCTCCCACTTCAAGGCTAGTTCAGGACTCTTGTACCTGAAGCCAGGTGTTAGGGAAATCCTAAGATACCTAGGGACAATTTTGGCCTTCAAATAATTCTCTAATGACTGCACTTCCCACCATGAGGTGGTACGTTCCTTATAGATTCTAGTTAAATCATTAAAGGCTCCATTGAGTGTAGGGGTATATTTTTTTTGGACAAAGTTCCTTTCAGAAAAAACCTCTTTTGCTTCCGAAATCCAACCATTAATGTCAATGCCAGCTGTCAGGAAACCGGCCATGTCACATGAACAATATATAATACAGCCACTGGTATGGTATATCAATATGACAATCCTGAAATACAGCAATAATACCTAAAATGTAACTTTTATTGATTCCACTAAAAATAGGGAAGGGACACCTTGCCTATGCATAAAATTAAATTAAATTAAGTACAGGGAATAAACCACCTGCTGGAATTCTCCCAATTTCAAGGGGAAGCCAACAGACCCTGTGAGACAACAGATACACCTAGATTACAGTTGGTGTTATAGCAATAAGAAATAATCAACCAGATGTGTAGTTTGTATAATATAGTTGCTTATTCACACACTGTTGATATTGACAGCGTCATCCAACTGATTACTAGTCAAAAGCAGCAAAAAGTCCTATCAAGACCTCAGCTATCAGTGTGATCAATGATTGTTTCACACCGGTTGGTACTAGCAAACAAATACCAGAGATACAGACACCATAATTTAACCTGTTACTCTCTAACAGGGAACAATCTCACCCAAATCCTGGTATCTTGTTTCCCAGAGTGTTAGTGCGTCATCATATTAGGCGTAATCCAAAGAGACCTTCATCAGAAACGGTCTAGGACCCCTTATGAAAAGACCCACTTCTCCTCTCCCAGACTCTCCTCCTCCCGACGCATTTCCTGTATGACATTCATCAGGGGAGCTTAAAGGAGTAGACCTATACTGGGTTATCTATAACAAAATAAGAGGGTTATAGTCGCAACCTTCCAAGCATAATCCTCCCTCCATATGTAAGGAACCATAAAAGAAAAAGGCAGAGTGACTCACCAGGTGGTCACGGCGTTAGTCCTGTATGCCGTGCACCGCCGTTTAGAAGCGCCATATTTTTAAATGATCACTCTGCCGCCCGGCGTCTGACGTCACTTCCGTGACCGCGCCCACCACTTCCGCCCGGTGGAACGCAAATGTGAAACGCTATTGCGTCTCACCGGAAGTGATCATCAGAGACTTCCGGCGCGCTCCCCACGTCAATCTAGTGACGTGGGGATGGGCGTGCAAGACGCCCTGCGATCCGCCCTTCTCCTTTTTTAGGTAGGGATAGCGCGATGTGCAGCATTCAAGCGCGCATGCGCTAGGTCCATAATCGGACTACCCTCACACATAAAAGATATGGGTGATGAATATACCACCCGGAGGGGATAGTAAAAATACCATCAATTTTAATAACGGGCGTAACCGCCTGAAATACCAGATGACATGTGCCTATTTCTGAATTAATGCAAATTAAAAAAATAAGTATGGATGCCGGTGCAGAGATAAAAGAAATGAAAAGCTCTCATCCAAAACAAAAATAGCAGGTAGTGGCGGATCATGAACCACACATTCCCAAACTTCAGCAATGGATCATTTTAGTTAAAATTGATGGTATTTTTACTATCCCCTCCGGGTGGTATATTCATCACCCATATCTTTTATGTGTGAGGGTAGTCCGATTATGGACCTAGCGCATGCGCGCTTGAATGCTGCACATCGCGCTATCCCTACCTAAGAAAGGAGAAGGGCGGATCGCAGGGCGTCTTGCACGTCCATCCCCACGTCACTAGATTGACGTGGGGAGCGCGCCGGAAGTCTCTGATGATCACGTCCGGTGAGACGCAATAGCGTTTCACATTTGCGTTCCACCGGGCGGAAGTGGTGGGCGCGGTCACGGAAGTGACGTCAGACGCCGGGCGGCAGAGTGATCATTTAAAAATATGGCGCTTCTAAACGGCGGTGCACGGCATACAGGACTAACGCCGTGACCACCTAGTGAGTCACTCTGCCTTTTTCTTTTATGGTTCCTTACATATGGAGGGAGGATTATGCTTGGAAGGTTGCGACTATAACCCTCTTATTTTGTTATAGATAACCCAGTATAGGTCTACTCCTTTAAGCTCCCCTGATGAATGTCATACAGGAAACGCGTCGGGAGGAGGAGAGTCTGGGAGAGGAGAAGTGGGTCTTTTCATAAGGGGTCCTAGACCGTTTCTGATGAAGGTCTCTTTGGATTACGCCTAATATGATGACGCACTAACACTCTGGGAAACAAGATACCAGGATTTGGGTGAGATTGTTCCCTGTTAGAGAGTAACAGGTTAAATTATGGTGTCTGTATCTCTGGTATTTGTTTGCTAGTACCAACCGGTGTGAAACAATCATTGATCACACTGATAGCTGAGGTCTTGATAGGACTTTTTGCTGCTTTTGACTAGTAATCAGTTGGATGACGCTGTCAATATCAACAGTGTGTGAATAAGCAACTATATTATACAAACTACACATCTGGTTGATTATTTCTTATTGCTATAACACCAACTGTAATCTAGGTGTATCTGTTGTCTCACAGGGTCTGTTGGCTTCCCCTTGAAATTGGGAGAATTCCAGCAGGTGGTTTATTCCCTGTACTTAATTTAATTTAATTTTATGCATAGGCAAGGTGTCCCTTCCCTATTTTTAGTGGAATCAATAAAAGTTACATTTTAGGTATTATTGCTGTATTTCAGGATTGTCATATTGATATACCATACCAGTGGCTGTATTATATATTGTTCATGTGACATGGCCGGTTTCCTGACAGCTGGCATTGACATTAATGGTTGGATTTCGGAAGCAAAAGAGGTTTTTTCTGAAAGGAACTTTGTCCAAAAAAAATATACCCCTACACTCAATGGAGCCTTTAATGATTTAACTAGAATCTATAAGGAACGTACCACCTCATGGTGGGAAGTGCAGTCATTAGAGAATTATTTGAAGGCCAAAATTGTCCCTAGGTATCTTAGGATTTCCCTAACACCTGGCTTCAGGTACAAGAGTCCTGAACTAGCCTTGAAGTGGGAGAAGGAGGTGACAGAGTGCTCACTAAAATTGATGACATATCTACTGGAGGAAGAACAAAGAAATTTAGCATCACTAGAAGCAGCCCTAAGAGAACAAATAGATATAACAAAAAAGTTCTCAGGGGATGGTGAATTTGCAGCTAAGGAGGTAACACTCCAAAACACTATCGAAAAATTTCAATATCACCTTAAAGAAAAAAAGCATAGGTTCTATGTGAGAGATTTACAAGAATTCAGAGATAATAAAGTTTATAATTTCTTCTCCAGTAGACCTGTCAGGCAAAGTGAGCCAGAGAGCACCTCCACTGATACGGAAACATCAGATGTGGATGGTAGGGCGATAGCCTCTCGTGGTAGGGGTAAGAATAAGGGGAAAGGCCGTGGTGGATATCGTTTTTTAGAGCCAACAAATTATCCACTAAGGAACAAACAGCGGCAGAACAACAACCCCCCCGCACCACCGGGACAGCCCAGATAATTAACTTATCAGGACATGTGCTTACTGATGCCGAAAGGGCAGTCCTGAATAAGGGTCTGGGGTTTGTTCCCACATCAGATTTTGATAAATTTGAGGGGGTAAAGGATTTAAACTTATTCATCCGAAAATTGAAGTGGAAAAAGCACTTTATTAGAGAGAGAAAAAAACAAAGTGCTGATTTAGGCATCTCAGAAGACATCTTAGAAGACGTCAGGCTGCTATACAGCATTGGAGAAAGTGACCCTAATCTAAATGGTTTGGGCCCTTTTACAGACCTAAAACAAAAAAGTGAGAAAATGCCGCCACCAACGAATGATGTGGGATCCATTGATATCTTTTGCAACTTAGTCACACGTGACATTGAAGAGCTGAAGTTGGGACGCTCTCGGGATTTTAATCTCTCCAAAATGGAGATGGGGGGTTTACTATCCCTAGAGCGGTCACCTGAGTTGGTCATAAAAAAATCTGATAAAGGTGGAAATGTTGTCTTGCTGAATGTAGATAACTATAAGAATATGTGTTTGGACATCTTGAATGACACGGGGGGTATGGGAAACTTACCGAGAACCCCATGAGAATCTTCTCGGATGAATTGAGGGAGATTCTTTTGAAAGCAAGAGACAAGGGCTTGATAAATAAAAATGAGTTCGACTTTCTACTACCTAAGTTTCCAGTGACTGCAACTTTCTATTGCCTCCTGAAGATACATAAGGGGTTGCACCCGCTGAAAGGAAGGCCGATAGTATCAGGAGTGGATACTCTTACTCAGAATTTGGGAATCTATGTGGATGAACTCCTTAAGCCTTTTGTCTCCTCCCTAAATTCTTATCTGAAGGATACGACCGACCTCTTAAAAAAGCTCGAAGGTATCACACTGGATGACGACGTCATTCTGGTAGGCATAGACGTAGAATCTTTATATTCCTCGATTAAACATGAGGTGGGTCTAAAAGCTGCAGCACACTTTCTAAAGAGTCGTGGGAGACAGTTTAATGAACATAATGCCTTTCTAATGGAGATTTTGGAATTTTGTTTGACACGAAATTTCTTTACCTTTGGCAGTCAACTCTACCACCAGCTCAGGGGAACTGCTATGGGCAGTCCTTGTGCACCATCATATGCTAATTTAACCCTGGGCTGGTGGGAGGAGACTATTGTTTTTGGAGGTGATTCCAACTTACCCACGGACAAAATCCTGCTATGGTGCAGGTTTATTGACGACATTCTTGTCTTGTGGAAGGGTACTAAAAATGAACTGTCATGTTTTGTGAATGAGTTGAATAGTAATAACCTAGGCTTATTTTTCACATTTGAGGCTAGTGAGACCAAATTGCCCTTTCTGGATGTCCTTATTGAAAGGACGGAGGACGGTTATATTACCACGAGTACCCACCGTAAGGAGACGGCGACAAATTCGCTGCTACGGTGGGAAAGCAGCCATCCGCTGACCCAAAAGAGGGGCATCCCCAAGGAGCAGTTTTCTAGGATAAAAAGAAACTGTTCCAATAAAGAGAAATGTGTGCTGCAGTTTAATGACCTGGAGGACCGATTCCGTGAGAGGGGTTATCCAACTGCTGTTATAAAAAGGGCGCGTGATGAGGTTGACAAGATCAGTAGGCCGACTTTGTTATATCCACCACCCAAACAGGATGATGTTACCGACTTGGTTCGGTTCATCACTACATTCAACAATGGATCAAGGGCCATGAGGGAGGTATTGGAGAGACATTGGTCCATCTTGAAGATGGACGTTGACATTGGTAGTCTGGTACCCGATAGACCACAAATCACCTTTAGACGAGCCAGATCACTACAGGACAGATTGACTCATAGTCATTTTGTGGATAATAAGAATACTGGATGTTATTGGCTTAGGAATAGCCTAAAAGGATGTTATCGTTGTGGCGGATGTGTGGCGTGTAGCGTGGTCAAAACGGGTAAGAAATTCTGGAGTACCAACACAGGGAAAGAATATGAGATCCGTTGCTTTGTAAATTGCCGCACTAAGGGAGTCATTTATAAGGTCACCTGCTCGTGCGGTCTGGAGTACGTGGGTAAGACTAGGAGAGAATTCAGAAGAAGGGTGGGAGAACACCTGAGAGACATTAGGGTTGGAAATGATACCCCCTTAGCAAAACATCTGAATATCTACCATAGAGGTGACATCAACCAAATCACCTTTCAAGGGATTGACGTGGTGTCCCCATTGAAGCGAGGGGGGAATTGGGACAAAAAAATCCTCCAAAAAGAGTGCAGATGGATTTTTCGACTTAAAACGGTCCATCCCCACGGTCTCAACGAATATATTTCTTATGCACCCTTTTTGTGAGTTTAGTCTCTTAGTGTCAGTTAGGAGGGATAGCCATCGAACGAGCGGGGGCGCCATTCACCGCCCTGTTAGGGTGCCGACCTCCGCAGTTAGGTAGGGCCAGATTCATTAGACTAGCATAGTAGGTGATGGAGTTGTTAGTCTCTTTACTGTCCTCCTATCCACTTTTGCATCTAAGGTTTAGGCCTCTCTCTCTCCCCCCTCTCATGCATTAATTCCCGGAGGGCTCCTTTTAAATTCCAGCACCTCTATTGGGTTACCCAGTGTTAATCCCCAATTGCCTCCACCATGGCTACTAAAATGATCCATTGCTGAAGTTTGGGAATGTGTGGTTCATGATCCGCCACTACCTGCTATTTTTGTTTTGGATGAGAGCTTTTCATTTCTTTTATCTCTGCACCGGCATCCATACTTATTTTTTTGATTTGCATTAATTCAGAAATAGGCACATGTCATCTGGTATTTCAGGCGGTTACGCCAGTTATTAAAATTGATGGTATTTTTACTATCCCCTCCGGGTGGTATATTCATCACCCATATCTTTTATGTGTGAGGGTAGTCCGATTATGGACCTAGCGCATGCGCGCTTGAATGCTGCACATCGCGCTATCCCTACCTAAAAAAGGAGAAGGGCGGATCGCAGGGCGTCTTGCACGCCCATCCCCACGTCACTAGATTGACGTGGGGAGCGCGCCGGAAGTCTCTGATGATCACTTCCGGTGAGACGCAATAGCGTTTCACATTTGCGTTCCACCGGGCGGAAGTGGTGGGCGCGGTCACGGAAGTGACGTCAGACGCCGGGCGGCAGAGTGATCATTTAAAAATATGGGGCTTCTTAACGGCGGTGCACGGCATACAGGACTAACGCCGTGACCACCTGGTGAGTCACTCTTCCTTTTTCTTTTATGGTTCCTTACATATGGAGGGAGGATTATGCTTGGAAGGTTGCGACTATAACCCTCTTATTTTGTTATAGATAACCCAGTATAGGTCTACTCCTTTAAGCTCCCCTGATGAATGTCATACAGGAAACGCGTCGGGAAGAGGAGAGTCTGGGAGAGGAGAAGTGGGTCTTTTCATAAGGGGTCCTAGACCGTTTCTGATGAAGGTCTCTTTGGATTACGCCTAATATGATGACGCACTAACACTCTGGGAAACAAGATACCAGGATTTGGGTGAGATTGTTCCCTGTTAGAGAGTAACAGGTTAAATTATGGTGTCTGTATCTCTGGTATTTGTTTGCTAGTACCAACCGGTGTGAAACAATCATTGATCACACTGATAGCTGAGGTCTTGATAGGACTTTTTGCTGCTTTTGACTAGTAATCAGTTGGATGACGCTGTCAATATCAACAGAGTGTGAATAAGCAACTATATTATACAAACTACACATCTGGTTGATTATTTCTTATTGCTATAACACCAACTGTAATCTAGGTGTATCTGTTGTCTCACAGGGTCTGTTGGCTTCCCCTTGAAATTGGGAGAATTCCAGCAGGTGGTTTATTCCCTGTACTTAATTTAATTTAATTTTATGCATAGGCAAGGTGTCCCTTCCCTATTTTTAGTGGAATCAATAAAAGTTACATTTTAGGTATTATTGCTGTATTTCACTATAAAATGAACTAACCTGATTGCTAAAAACGGCATAGCGGCAAAGAAATTCAAAATGCCAAAATTGCGTTTTTTGGTCACCACAAATTTTGCGCAAAATGCTGTAACAGGCAATCAAAATGTAGTATCTGAGCAAAAATGGTACCATTAAAAACATCAGCTTGAGATGCATAAAATAAACCATTACTAAGCCAAAGATCCTGAAAAATGAGAACGCTATGGGTCGCAGAAAATGGCGCAAAATGAATGCCACTTTTTTCGGACAAACTTCTGATTTTTTTTATCCCCTTAGATAAAAGGAGGTGTGCCGCCCCTGCAGCGGTCGAACCTCTCGGATCCAGGGTCTGCTGCTGTGGCTCGTGGGTGTCTGGACCTGGGGGCTTACAGCCACTTCAAATGCAAAGGGGGAATTTACAGTTTGTGACGCCACCTGTGGTTCGTGGTAAGTTGAGTACCACCGCTGCCGATGGGAGTACGTGGGGGAGATAGAGTGGGGCAGCCAGATGACATTTCCCTCCACGGGTAGGGGAGACCCCGGGACTCTGGATGGTGGAATTGGTGTAGGGGAACGTGGTGCAGGTTGGAAGCAGGGGAGGACAGCGTACTCACTCAGGCAGTGTTGGTAGGGATGTGACCGCAAAGCAGACTCTGGCAACAAGATAAACCAAGTCTCTGCGTGCCGCTGCCCTCTTGTGGGAGCTTGTCCGGGTATCCGTCCCCTCTGGTACTGCCGGGTGGTCCAGAGCCTGCCTCCGTTTACAAATTAGAAGTGTTCTGGTGGCCCGTTGTCTTAAAACTGTCCGGGCCCCGCTCCCTACTTAGGTAGTGGAGCTGCGCTCTCAAGGGCTCACGCTTGGGATTTCTGTGGGCTACGTGGGTTGGAAAGCCCTATCCCCCTCATTGCGCTAGTGCCCCTGATCTCTGAGCTTCTTGGGGATGGTCCAAAAAGTCACTATCCTTCGCAGGTTAATTGCCGGGTTGCCTGAAGCTACTCCCCGGCCTATGGTCCTGTACCCTGCAGTGCTTTCGGTCCTGGACCGGTTATTAGACTCGAGCTGCTAACCATCCTCCAAGACAGGGTCTAGGCACCCAGCCTCAATACCCTGCGACCGGGTCTCCGACTCCTCCGGGCCCAGACCACCATCTGTGACCCAATCTGTCACAAACAGTGAGCCACCACTCCCTCCAACTCCTAACTTCTTGAGGGCTAACACTACTCTCGTTTCTACTTCCCACCCACTAGCCTACCTGACCCCTAGGTGGGTGGCCCTATTCCAGCTCAGCAGCCCACTGGTGTGTCTGACAGGGTGTGGTGTGAGGTGGGGTTGGGATTTGGAAACTGATGGAGGCAGTACCATAGGTTGGGAACCCAGAACCATGGGGAGTTAAGCCCTGCACAAAAGAATAGAAAGGACAGTACCCTGTGACGCCCTGACTAGTCCAGGGGCATCACATAAACCTATACATGTTTGGTGTTTACAAACTCGCACCCATCTGAGGCATCACAACAACATGTGAGTTTTACCATATAGTGAACAGTGGATAAAATATTTCAAAATCAATTGTGCAATTGCACTTTTTTTGCAATTGTTCCGCATTTGGAATTTTTTTGCCTTTTTCCAGTACACTATATGGTAAAACTCAGGATTTCATTTAAAAGTAAAACTCATTCTACAAAAAGTGAGCCCTCACAAGCCTATAGTGATGGAAAAATTAAAAAGGTACGGCTCTTGGAAGAAGGGTGGCGAAAACAAAAGCAGAAAGTGCAAAATTGGCCAGTAGTGAAGGGGTTAATATTAGGAAAAGGTAAGGACTTGCCTGAAAAATTAGGTGCTTGAGTAGAAGGTCATAATGATCAAAGTAGTGACAGTATTAAGGGTGCTTTACACGAGACGATCTATCGTGTGATAGATCGTCGGGGTCACGGTTTTTGTGACGCACATCAGGCATCGCTTGCGACGTCAGATTGTGTGACACCTCCAAGCGACGCAGTATTGCTCACAAATTGTAAGTCGTGTACTCGTCGCTCGGTTTCATAATCTCGTTTAATTAAAATGGCGCCGGTTGCTCATCGTTCCCGGGGTAGCAGACGCCGCTCCATGTGACACCCCGGGAATGATGAACAGCAGCTTACCTCCGTCCCGCGGCACCCGCTGGCTATGCGGAAGGAAAGAGGTGGGCAGGATGTTTACGTCCCGCTCATCTCCGCCCCTCCGCTTCTATTGGCCGGCTGCCGCGTGACGTCGCTGTGACACCGAAAGTCCCTCCCACTTCAGGAAGTGGACGTTCGTCACCCACGGCGAGGTCATCCAGAAGGTAAGTACGTGTGACGGGGGTTAAACGAGTTTGTGCGCCACGGGCAGCGGTTTGTCCGTGACGCAAAAACGACGGGGGTGGGTATGATCGATTGTGAAATCGCACAATCGGTCGTCCCGTGTAAAGCAGGCTTTAGCTAAAAGATGGACTGGTGAAAAAAAAAGATGTAAGATATGAAATATATAATATAAATGAGGCTTATAATTGATCAATAATGCTGCTGATACAAGGTTTCAACTGTGAACTCCAGACAGATCAAATAAAATATGGAAGGCTTGCCTGTATTGCTATTGTGATGAAAGCTGGTGCTGTTTATTTGCCAGATTTAGGTGTTTAATAGCTCAGTGTCTGATGTGCTGTATATCCTGTGTTAAATAGTAGGGTTACAAAGCAGGGTTATGTAGATACAACCCATATACTGTATGTGCTGTATGGTTCAAAGAGCGCTCGATCAGGATGGTACTTCAAAAGATTTTTTTCCCTATGGTAACATGGATGAGCGTCGGCGTGGATTGCAGCAAAACCAAAAGCGGGTAGCCAGGGCATTCAGCCGAAAGTGTCCCTACATACCAGACTTCACTGTGCTCATGCTATGGGAGCCTTTACGGGTAAAAACCCAAACACATTTCAAAGGCTTTCTTTGTCATTTTTATTTTTCTAACAGGTCACATGCATGGTCTCTGTTTCTCTACTAGCAGCTCTATTTACTCTCACTCAATTAAATCTATACAACTCTGTGGAGCGCCAGTGACTTGTATCTACTTTTATATTGTACTTCATTTTAGTGGTAAACTTAGGATGATTTTTTGTGTTTAATTGTGAAAATATTGGAAATTTGACAAAAATTTGGAAAATGTTGCAATTTTAAAACTTGTATTTTTCTGTCCTTAAGGCAGAGTTATGTCACATGAAATAGTTAACAAAGGACATTTTCAACATGTCTACTTTATATCAGCATCATGTTTTGAAATATATTTTTTTTTGTTAGGAAGTTGGAAAGGTTAAACGTTTATATAGGCAGCAGATCTTTTCTAGTCTGACATGATAAACTGATAAAGACCGCAGAGTGCGTATGAGCCCAGGTGGAGGCACTCCTGTTATCAAATGAGCCTGGCACAGTGAAGATAAAGCTCACACCTGAGCTGACTGATGGAGCCAGAGAAGATGCTCACACAGATGCAGCCAATAAAAAAAGCAGTTAACGGGCCTAGACTTGAGAGTCTTTACTAGAGATGAGTGAGCAGTAAAATGCTCGGATGCTCGATGCTCGGGTCGAGCATATTGAAATGCTCGGGTACTCGAGCGTTTTTCCGGCGGCAGCCCCGGCGGCCTGCAGAAAGTCTAAAAATATTACAAATGCATAATAACAGTGCTCAAATGACATGGGAACAGCATGGCGAAGACCCCTGTAAGCATTTCTGACTCTCAAGTCACTGCTGTGAGCAATATTGTCTTTGTATTAGGGGGAGGAAGAATCCTGTTTTCCTCCTCCCGTGTGACATGCACTTTCGCTTTGTAGCGTATGTGCAGCAGCTTCTCTCTGTCTGTACATTCACTGATAAGCAAAATCAAAAGTGAACAGCAGGGAAAAAAATAGCATATTCACCTCTCTGCAGACTCCTGGGACACGTCCAATCACTCCAGGACCTGCCGGCAATCAGCTGATGCTGTCACCTGTTGGAATCAGCTGATTGTTTAAGTCCAGCAGTGAAAAGCCGGCTTTATACCTCCCAGCTGGTTTAAATGATCAGCTGATGCTTTCAGGTGACCGCATCAGCTGATTACTGGCAGGTCCTGGAGCGATCGGATGGGAGTCTGTACAGAGGTGTATAGTTTTTTTTTCTACTAATGCATCAGCTACAGTTTTTAAATAATCAGCTGATGTGTCATGTGATTCAGGTCCTTGAACCTGACATCATCTGATCAGTTTGCCTTCTGGCAATCCGATCAGATGATATTGGATCCGGATTGGACATTGCGAAACCTTGACCCAGGACTATGATGAAGGGGGGGTTCTTTAGTTCAATAAAGATGGAGTCACTAATTTTGTTGTGTTTTATTTCTATTACAAATATTTTTCTGTGTTGTGTTTTTTTTATCTTTACTAGAAATTCACGGTGACCATGTCTAATATTGGCGTGACACCATGAATTTCGGGCTTAGGGCCAACTGATAATACACAGCTGGCCTAACCCCATTATTATCCAGCGAGCCAGCAGGCACCAGGGCCGCTGAAGAGCCTTGTAAAGCACCTTGAAATGGTGATTCTTATCAATGCGCCATTTTCAGGGGCGGCTGCGGGCTGCTATTTTTTAGCGTGGGGTTTCCCTAAAACAATGGGCCCTCACCCCGCTGAGAAAACCAGCACTCAGCTGCCTAATTTTACCTTGGCTGGCAATTAAAAATAGGGCAGAGCCCAAGCATTTTATTTTTTGGCAGCCAAGGGAAAATTAGGCAGCTGAGGGTGGCAGTTCGCAACTGTCATCTTTCATCGGGCTGGACTTAAAAATGCTGCGAAGCCCCACGTCGTTTTTTTTTTTTAATTACTTAATGAAATTCATGAAATAATTAAAAAAAAGGGTTTCCCTATATTTTTGCTTCCAAACTGGGTACAAATAGGCAGCTTGGGGTTGGGGGCAGCCCTTACTTGCCTGCTGTACCCTGGCTGGCATACAAAAATATGGCAAAGCCCAATGTCAATTTTTTTTTTTAATTCATTAAATAATAAAAAAAAACAACCTCAAACATATAACCCTAACCGTTAGGGGTTAAAATATAAAATGTGTGGGCTCCCACTGCATTTTCTATTGCTTCTAAGGGTAACCCAAGCACCTACTGGCTGCTCACCCCCACTGCTTGGTGTTACCTTCACTGGCAATGGAAAATCCAGGAGAGACCTTTTTTTTTTTAATTTTTTTGCCCAAAAACTAACAGCAAAAATGACGTGGGCTTTGCCATATTTTTGTATCCTAGCCAGGTACAGCAGGCAGGTATGGCTGCCCCCAACCCCAAGCTGCCTATTTGTACCTGGCTGTATATAGGGAAGCCCTTTTTTTAATTATTTCATGAATTTCATGAAATAATTTTTAAAAAAAATGACGTGGGCTTTGCCCAATTTTTGTGTCCAGCCAGCTACAAGTAGGCAGCTGGGGACTTGAATCCGCAGCACAGGGTGGCCTAAGCTCTCTGGGCCCCCCGCTGCAAATTGTAGTCCGCAGCCACCCCAGAAAATGGCGCTTTCATAGAAGTTCCATCGTCTGGCGCCATATCCAACTCTTTCAGCGGCCCTGGTGCTGGGAGGCATGCTGGGTAATAAGGGGTTAATACCAGCTTTGTTTTACCAGCTGGTATTAAGCCCGAGATTCGTAATGTCAGGCCAAGTTTGACCTGGCCATTAATCTCCAATAAAGGGTTAAAAAAAAGACACCACACAGAGAAAAAAAACTTTAATAGAAATAAACACACAGACGCACTTAGGGACTCCATTTTTATTACTCCCTCTCACCCCTCCACGATCCTGGTCTTCTTTCTTCTTTAACCCATGCAGCTCTGCTATATCACAAAGCACGGGGGGGAGGAAGAACGCTGCAGGGGGAACAGACACTGCGGGTTGGTAAGTGGTGATGTCCCCGCTGCTACCATTGCCATAGTAACCTAACGAGTGGGTTACTGTAGCAAAGGTGATCTCCGATCACCTGATTTCCAGCGCCACTATTCACTGGAGCTTGCCGAGTATACAGAGTACTGAGATGTTTGGGCGAGCACTGAGTAGCGGCGAGCATGCTTGCCCATCCCTAGTCTTCACCAATGTAGACCAGTGCCTCGGTGGTACCTATCACTACTGTGACATTTGTCACTCCATGTGTTCTTAAATTCCTACAGGAACATGTAATTCAGCAAGGAATGGAGTGTGAGACGCAGGGAGCCAGCTGACTGAGGAAGTTTTGTGAAAAAAAGGGTGGTAAGTAGTGATGAGCGAGTACTAAAAAGCTCGGGTGCTCGAAGCTCGGGCCGAGCCTCCCAAGATACTCGTGTACTCGGGCCGAGCAACGAGCCCAATGTTATCCTATGGGAGACCCGAGTATTTTTGTGAAATGACCCCCCGGCAGCATGGAGAAACCCTAAAAATGTCACAAAAGTCTCAGAAGAGTGCTCAAATGACATGGCAACAGCATGGGGAAGACCCCTTGAAGCATTTATCACTCAAAAGTCACAGCTGTGAACAATTTTGTCCGCGTTTCACGCCATTTTTACGGACTCACCAGAAAACCTTCCAAAATGACCCCAAAATGATTTTTCATGGCAGAAATGTTAAGGGCACATACGCAATAGTGAGATAGAGCTGGTGTATGTTACTTTTTGAGATTAATACATGAAAGATTTTACGTGAAAACATTGTGTGGCACTCCGATGTCCCTGAGAAGAGACGTACATGAAGGCCTCTTGAGTCTAATGTGCCCATTTTGAGGAAGTGAGTCTTTGTAGTATTTTCCTTTGCCAGGGCAGTCCAAAATTGTGAGGTTCACCAATGCCCCTGCATACAGACGTGCATGAGGGCCTGTAAACCTGAAGTGCCCATTGTAAGGAAGTGGGTCTATTTTAGTATAGCCTTTTGCCAGGGCAGCCAAAAATTGGGAGGCTCCACGTTGTCCCTGGATAGAGACGTGCATGATGGCCTGTAAACCTGAAGTGCCCATTGTAAGGAAGTGGGTCTATTGTAGTATAGCCCTTAGGCAGGGCAGCCAAAAATTGGGAGGCTCCACATTGTCCCTGGATAGAGACGTACATGATGGCCTGTAAACCTGAAGTGCCCATTGTAAGGAAGTGGGTCTATTGTAGTATAGCCCTTAGGCAGGGCAGCCAAAAATTCGGAGGCTCCACATTGTCCCTGGATAGAGACGTGCATGATGGCCTGTAAACCTGAAGTGCCCATTGTAAGGAAGTGGGTCTATTTTAGTATAGCCCTTTGCCAGGGCAGCCAAAAATTGGGAGGCTCCACGTTGTCCCTGGATAGAGACGTGCATGATGGCCTGTAAACCTGAAGTGCCCATTGTAAGGAAGTGGGTCTATTGTAGTATAGCCCTTAGGCAGGGCAGCCAAAAATTGGGAGGCTCCACATTGTCCCTGGATAGAGACGTACATGATGGCCTGTAAACCTGAAGTGCCCATTGTAAGGAAGTGGGTCTATTGTAGTATAGCCCTTAGGCAGGGCAGCCAAAAATTGGGAGGCTCCACATTGTCCCTGGATAGAGACGTGCATGATGGCCTTTAAACCTGAAGTGCCCATTGTAAGGAAGTGGGTCTATTTTAGTATAGCCCTTTGCCAGGGCAGCCAAAAATTGGGAGGCTCCACGTTGTCCCTGGGTAGAGACGTGCATGAGGGCCTCAAAACATTAAGTGTCCATTGTCAGGAAGTGGGTGTATTATAGTATAGCCCTTAGGCAGGGCAGCCAAAAATTGGGAGGCTCCACGTTGTCCCTGGGTAGAGACGTGCATGAGGGCCTCAAAACATTAAGTGTCCATTGTCAGGAAGTGGGTGTATTATAGTATAGCCCTTAGGCAGGGCAGCCAAAAATTGGGAGGCTCCACGTTGTCCCTGGGTAGAGACGTGCATGAGGGCCTCAAAACATTGTTCCCATTGCAAAGGAGCGGGTCTCCTGTCGTTGTAATGTCCATTCTGCAAAGAATGGGCGAAAAAATTTACCACTGGGGGTATACCTGAAACAAAGGCCTAAGTATTGCAATTTGTAACGGTCATCATCATGGTGGCGCATGAGGAGAAGGAGGAGCAGTCCAGCGATTATCCAAAGTCCAGAAGTGTGTACCCATGGGTGAGTGGAGGTACATGGCAAACTTTAAATTCCGCTCTCATTTGCTGGTGGTGTGGTGAAGTCTGGCCCAATCCAACCCTTGTTCATCTTGATCAGAGTCAGCCTGTCAGCATTTTCAGTTGACAGGCAGGTGCGTTTATCTGTAATGATTCCACCTGCGGCACTAAAAACACGCTCTGACAAAACGCTAGCAGCAGGGCAGGCCAGGACTTCCAAGGCGCAGAGAGCCAATTCATACCACGTGTCCAGCTTGGATACCCAATAATTGTAAGGCACAGAGGAATGTCGGAGTACAGTTGTTCGATCTGCAAGGTACTCCTTCAGCATCTGGGCAAACTTAGGATTTCTTGTGGCACTACCCCGCACCTCAGGGGCTGTGGTACGTGAGGGGCTGAGAAAACTGTCCCACATCTTAAAGATTGTTCCCCTACCTCTGGCGGATTGGACTTGTGCCTCTCTCGGCTGTACGCATCGGTTGTCCACTGATTCCTGACCTATGCCGCTAGCGTTTTGTGAGGGGAATGCTTTGCCTACTTCCGTGACTATGGCCTTCCGGAACTGCTGCATTTTGGTTGACCTCTCCTCCACAGGAATAAGAGACAAAAAGTTCTCCTTGTAGCGTGGGTCTAACAGTGTTACCAACCAGTAATGATTGTCGGCCAAGATGTTCTTAACGCGAGGGTCACGAGACAGGCAGCTTACCATAAAGTCAGCCATGTGCGCCAGACTCTTAACAGCCAGGACTTCAGGAGCCTGACCAACACGATGACTGAACATGCTGTCCTCCTCCTCCTCCTCCTCCTCCTCATCTACCCTGTCCTCTGGCCAGCCACGCTGAACCGAGGATATGACTGGTGTGCATGTCATATCCTCAATTTGGCTGGAGAGTTGCTCCATGTCTTCATCCTCCTCCTCGTCATAGTCCTCCACTGCACGTTGTGATGAGACGAGGCTGGGCTGTGCGTTATCACCCACACCCACTACTGTTTCTTGCTGCAACTCATCGCGCTCCGCCTGCAATGCATCATGTTTGTTTTTCAGCAGAGACCGTTTTAGAAGGCAGAGTAGCGGTATGGTGACGCTAATAATGGCGTCATCACCACTCACCATCTTGGTGGAGTCCTCAAAGTTTTGGAGGATGGTACATAGGTCTGACATCCATCTCCACTCCTCAGGTGTTATGTGTGGAGTTTGACCCATTTCCCGACGGCTTAGGTGATGCAGGTACTCAACAACTGCCCTCTTCTGCTCACATATCCTGACCAACATGTGCAGAGTTGAATTCCAACGCGTGGGGACATCACACACCAGTCTGTGAGCCGGAAGATGCAAACGGCGCTGAAAGCCGGGAAGGCCGGCTGAAGCAGTAGGTGACTTTCGAAAATGTGCAGACAGGCGGCGAACTTTTACCAGCAGATCAGACAGCTCTGGGTATGACTTTAGAAACCGCTGAACCACGAGGTTGAGCACATGGGCCACACATGGAACATGTGTCAGCTGGCCTCGCCTCAAAGCCGCCACCAGGTTCCGGCCATTGTCACACACGACCTTTCCTGGCTTTAGGTTCAGAGGTGTGAGCCAGTGATCTGCCTGCTGTTTCAGAGCTGTCCACAGCTCTTCTGCATTGTGGGGTTTGTCACCTATGCAGATTAGCTTCAGCACAGCCTGTTGCCGCTTTGCCGAGGCAGTGCTGCAGTGCTTCCAGCTTGTGACTTGTGTGGAGGGTACAGTGGATGAGGATGCGCAGGAGGAGGAGGAGGCTGAAGAGCATGACATTCCGGAGCTGTAGAGTGTGGGTGAAACACTAACTGAGGTAGGGCCTGCAAACCTTGGTGTGGGAAGGACGTGTTCCGTCCCTCGCTCAGACTGGGTCCCAGCTTCCACAATATTAACCCAGTGTGCCGTCAACGAGATGTAGCGGCCTTGCCCACAAGCACTTGTCCACGTGTCTGTGGTTAGGTGGACCTTGGGTGAAACAGCGTTGTTCAGGGCACGTGTGATGTTTTGTGACACGTGGTTATGCAACGCGGGGACGGCACACCGGGAGAAATAGTGGCGGCTGGGGACCGAGTAACGTGGGACAGCTGCCACCATCAGGTCACGGAATGCTTCTGTCTCCACCAGCCTAAAAGGCAACATTTCCAGCGCAAGCAGTCGCGAAATGTTAGCATTTAGAACTGTGGCATGTGGGGTGTTGGCAGTGTATTTGCGCCTGCGTTCAAAGGTTTGCTGAATGGATAACTGAACGCTGCGCTGGGACAAGGACGTGCTTGATGATGGTGTTCTTTCTGCGTAGGCAACTGCAGGTGCAGGAGTGGAGGAGGCTTGTTCGCAGGCAGCATGGACAGGGGATTGGCTCGCATGCACAACCAGCGAAGACGTAGCAGTGACATCAGCAAGCACTGCTCCTCGACTCTGTTGTACTTCCCACAAAGTCGGGTGCTTGGCTGACATGTGCCTGATCATGCTGGTGGTGGTCAGGCTGCTAGTTTTGGTACCCCTGCTGATGCTGGCACGGCAGGTGTTGCAAATGGCCTTTTTTGAATCATCTGGATCCAACTTAAAAAACTGCCAGACTCGGGAAGACCTAACATTTGTACAGGCACCTTGTGTCGTCGTGTTGTTCCGGGGAACGGTTGCCTGACTTCTGCCTGGGGCCACCACCCTGCTTCTTACTGCCTGTTGTGATGCTACGCCTCCCTCCCCCTGTGCACTGCTGTCCTCGCTCTGCATATCCTCCTGCCAGGTTGGGTCAGTTACTGGATCATCCACCACGTCGTCTTCCTCTTCCGCACCCTGCTCCTCCTCCTGACTTCCTGACAATTGTGTCTCATCATCGTCCACCACCACTTGTTGAGACACGTTGCCAACTTCGTGAGAACGTGGCTGCTCAAATATTTGGCCATCTGTACAGACGATCTCCTCATGACCCACTTCAATATGAGCTGGCGAGAGGCCAGAATGTGTGAATGGAAACGTGAACAGCTCTTCCAAGTGTCCAAGTGTGGGATCATTAATGTCCGAGGAGGACGTGTACTCAGCCTGGTGGTAGGAAGGAGGATCAGGTTCAGAAATGTGCGGTGCAGTATCACGGCTACTGACACTTGACCGTGTGGAAGACAGAGTGTTTGTGGTGGTGCCAATCTGACTGGAAGCATTATCTGCTATCCAACTAACAACCTGTTGACACTGGTCTTGGTACAAGAGCGGTGTACTGCTGCGGTCCCCAAGAATTTGGGACAGGATGTGCGAGGGACTAGATGTGGCCCTTTGTTGTGGCGAAATTAGAGCTTGCCCACGACCTCGGCCTCTGCCTGCACCACCATCACGTCCACTTCCTTGTTCCTTGCCAATGCCCTTGCGCATTTTGCAATGCTGTGCACTGCTGACGTGTATATTCACTACTTGTGCGTTATATCAAAGTTTCTGGAAATTGCACACAAGTGCACCTGTACGCTGCCACCAACAGGCACACACGTGCGGTTTTAAAAACCAAGCACGGACGCAATAAGAACCTAACAGGTTTTTTTGGGGAGCGACAATTACAGACAAGTCAGACACTATCTGGACTGTTTTACACTGTGTACACCAGCCCCAGATATGATGAAGGCTGGTATACGGTCACCACTACCCTGCCTGCCTGCCTGCCTGTATACTGGTACAATAGTCCTGACAAGGACTCTTTTGGTCACTAGCCTGTATTCAGACCTGGCTATACCCTGCCTGTATATAGCAACAATAGTCCTGAGAAGGACTCTGCTACTGTACTCCGACCTGGCTATACCCTGCCTGCCTGTATACAACTAGAATAGTCCTGAGAAGGACTTTTGGTCACACTGTTTGCAGCCCTGCAACTGAAAAAGCTATAAAGGGCCGCAAAGCTTTCCCTGAATCAGCGACACTCTCCCTGCACTGACAGTCTGGATAGCTGTGAGCAGAGCACAGCGCGCCGGCCGATATAAAGGCTCGGTCACGCTGTGCAGGCCGGCCAATCACTGCAATTCCACAACTAACAGGGCTGTGGCATTGCAGTGGTCTGCCAGCCAATCCCTGCATGAGGGCTGGCTCTCAAAAGAGCGCCAACATGCAGAAATGAAGACCACGAGTACAGCACGAGTATCGCGAGATTACTCGGTCCCCGCCGAGCAGCCCGAGTACAGCGATACTCGTGCGAGTACCGAGTAGTTACAAGCATGCTCGCTCATCACTAGTGGTAAGCTTTCTCTGCCATGAGCTCTCTACTAAGTGATGGCCCAGGTAACCCATGCACTAACACAGCTGACAAAGACCATTACAAGTGTGGTGGTGGTGGCACCAGGGTTCCATACCCAGGTGGCCAGACACACCCAGTCTTGTAAGACGTGTGCTTAATATAAGGTGGAAAAACTGTAAAGACCTTGCAGAAACACACCCCTCATCCGCTCTACTGCTCCGGAGATTGCAAATTAGTCATATACATCTACCACGTGTAGGTTTATATGAGTTTGTGCGTGCAGAAAACTACGTTAGTGCTGAAAAACTCATGATGATGGTGGTATGTAAATATGGGATTCCTGGAGTTTATAGCAGAGGTCATTATAGAGACTTTACGCATCTGGGGACTAGCAGCTTTCCACACTCCTCACCCTCCACAAAGCAGTGGGAATTGGGAAAGGCTAAATGGAACATCAAAATGTAACAATCTACAAGATAATGGTGCTTGCTAGCAAATCATGTAACAAATGCTTATTTTCCTTTTCTTCATAAATAAATCTCCATATAAGACTTTTTGGTTTAGGACCTAGAACATGATTAAATTTCCCACAGATACTTCAGATACAGTATGATATCCTGACTAGGGATGTACGAGCCTTATTTAATTGACAAAACAGTGTGATAAACGGGTATATTTTCCTATTCCAGATCCTAAATCAGGGTCAGTTGCACATGGTTTGAAACCAGGAGACTGAGTGATTCTAAAAAGACAAGTAAGAAAGAGCATTGAGCCAAGATAAGATGGACCGATCCAGCTTCTCATAATCACAGCAACTTCCATGAAGCTTGAGGGAAAACCCATCTGGACACAACAGCCTCTGTAAAGAGTTATCGTACCAGCAGAATGAGGGTCAGAACACACATAGTGCTGGATTATCTCACATAGGACCTTATGGAAAAATTTATAGATTGGGGTTAATATACAGGAAATAGCCAAAACAAGGGAACAATGGTTATAGGAACATGACAAAAATAAGAACTCATGGGGGGGAAAACATTATCTGACCTGAACCAGCTCATTAGTTCAAGGATTTAAGTGACTTTTAAGGATAACACACACCTGTATGCAACTGGTATTGTCTTAATTGTTGGCATAAGTTGCTGTAAAAGTGCTACTCTGTGTTACTGAAGGTAATAGGATCCATGTATATGTGGCGCTTCTGAGGCATCAGGTGCCACAGGGTATTGCATCCAGTAACAGGTGTGGTGCTATCCTCGGGATTCCTGAAAGACCAGTGCCAATAAATACCATTCAAACACACACATCCATGCCCTTTTTCCCAAACTGGGTAACAGGCTAGAGATGGATCTGATGGATGGCCACCTATTGGTCGGGACTTATCCAATCCGGTATTCAGAAACGTGGGAGGGGCTAGTCAATGCAGTTGACAGGAGATGGACATCTTGACAGACAGTCAGTCAGACAGTCAGTGGAAATCAGTAAGAAGTTGACGCTCAGACAGAAAGTGACTTATTGGGCTAAAGAACTATGGTCGCCCGGGTGAGTAAAGTGTGAGTACTCACGGGACGGAGCACCGGCGGGGTGCAGAGCCCTAGTTCAGGGAGACGTTTCAAGCTCACCTGATAAATCTGCCTGGTGAGGGAATCAACAAGGTTCCTCACCAATGTTAGAGTCCAGGGCACAGCAGCAAAGAGGGAACCCAGGAATTGGGACAGAGGTCCGACCCAATAGAGGTTCAAGCTGCCTGCCATACGGATCAGGACTGTGACAACAGGAGGGGACCCCAAAACGGTTCAGGCCATGGGGACCCACCAATTGCAGATGGGTGCATGGAAGTAAAGCTCACCAGGTCACCACACCGGCACTGGGATCAAGGAAATGCCGGATTACCTGAGGCCCAGATTGGTATAGACCAGCACCAGCCGGGTTGCAGCTTCACAGAACCAGTGAGTAAAGAACAAGTTAAACCGCAGTCCCTGTGTTGTCTGAATTTGTCCTACACCTCTGTGTCACCAACTTTCACCATACTACAACACTTACATCACAAAAGTGAGTACAGTCATATTTTGTAAATATTTTATAAGTTCTTTTCAAGGAAAAATACGGTAGATATGACACTTTGATACAATATAAAGTAGTCAGTGTACAGCTTGTATAACAGTGTAAATACTGCTATTAATGTCAAAACCGCTTGCAACAAAAGTGAATATACCGCTAAGTGAAAATGGCCAAATTGTGCCCAAAGTGTCAATATTTTGAGTGTCCACCAATATTTTCAAGTAGGGACGTATCTCTTTTGTGTAACAAGTTCCTTAGAGCTTCACAGGAGCCCTGGGAATTGTCTTCCACTTCACCATGACAGCATCACAGAACTGATAAATGACGTTTCACCCCTCCACCATTCTGTTTGAGTTTACCCCACAGATGTTCAATAGGCTGTGGAGACATGTTTGGCCAGTCCAACATCTTATAAATGCTGTGCATCGCCGTGCACCTCAACGAAAATCTTACTCTAGTCCGTGGCTGGAGTAAGATTTATGGTGTAGGGTAAGACATGTCTAGAAATGAATTAGACCATCAAGCATTGCAACATTCTATATCACCCCAGTTCTGCCCATTTCGGCTGGGCTGGCTGGGACTGACGTGAAAACACTTAACAGGATTTATCAAATAGAAAACTGGCATAAGCATTTTGATGTATTAGCCCCTTTGTCTTGTATTTATAACTTTATTTGAGTCAATGTATAAAAAGAACACAGTACATGTTAAGGATAAGATTATGAACTATTAGGAGTATATATAAGAGTTATATGAAGATATCCAAAAACCAGGATTTAAGATGGTGTTTAAGACTCAACCACACCTAGTTCTGCATTTTCGACATAAGACTTAGACAGTCTCTACTTTCATGTGATAAGTGAATCATGCTGACATTGCTTAACCCCTTCACGACCGCTGGCCGTAAAATTACGTCCTATTTTAACGTGACTTAACGACCAGGGACGTAATTTTACGGCCTAAACTTCATTTGATTGCCGTGGCCATAGCAACGGCTTTCAAATGATGTCCCCTGCTGTTTCTTACAGCAGGGGACCTTTGCTTGACCCCAGGGGGGGTGGCATCGCCACCCCCCATAGGCGATCGATGTGATTGGCTGTTCAAATCGGAACCGCCAATCACATTGATCACGCTGTTTTCGGCAAAAAAAAATGCCAAAAATAGCGTGATCTTGTAAAATCCAGCTAGGACCGGAGCTGCAGCAGCTCCGATCATTGGCTGGAAGCAAGCAGACACAGTGGCCCCCCCCTGCAGCACTGATTGGAGCGATCGTGCAATGAAGCGCAATCGCTCCAATCAGTGTGCAGTGGGGCGGTCTGATCTGCCGGTGGCCGCCCTCCCCAGGCCTGTGCTGGTCTGGGGACCCTCCCCCAACATGTCTGCAGCGTGCAGCACTGGCTGGTACTAGTGGTACCACGCCACTGCTGCTGCTGCCGCTGCTGTCACGTCACGTCGCAGGAGCGGGAGCGGTGAGTATTGTGCTCACCTTGCAGCCCCTGCGCGTGCCCCCCTGCGATCTGCCCCTCCCCCCCCGACATCCCGGTCTGCCCCCAGCATTCCCGATCTGCCCCCAGCATTCCCGATCTGCCCCCAGCATTCCCGATCTGCCCCCAGCATTCCCGATCTGCCCCCAGCATTCCCGATCTGCCCCCAGCATTTCCGATCTGCCCCCCGACATCCCGGTCTGCCGGCCTCCCCCGTGATCTCTATTCTGCAGCTCCTCCGGTATCTCCCTCCTCTGCTGTCCCCCTCCCCCTCTGCTGTCCCCCTCTGCTGTCGCTCTCCCCCTCTGCTGTCCCCCTCTGCTGTCCCTCTCCCCCTCTGCTCTCCTCCTCCCCCTCTGCTGTCCCCCTCTGCTGTCCCTCTCCCCCTCTGCTCTCCCCCTCCCCCTCTGCTGTCCCCCCGACGTCCTCTTACCTGTCTTCACCGGCCGATCACATCTGCCTCCATCGCTGGGTCCTTCTTCCTGGGTCTTCTGCTGAGCTGTCCAACTTCCTGCCTGCTGGCTGCTGCAAAGCTGTTCCTCCTGCAAATCCTCTGGGTAATGTGAGTATAACTTTTTTTTTTTTCTTTTTTTCCTCTATCCCCTGTCAATTCTTACACCTCATGCGTCCGTGCGTCCCGCCGAGCGCTGATCAGGGATGCAGATAACGTATCTGCATCCGTGGTCAGTTTTCGGCGGGACTTTTTTTCCCGTATTCCCGACGCTTTTTGTATTGCATCTGTCCGTGCGTCCCGCCGAGCGCTGATCAGGGATGCACATAACGGATCGGCATCCCTGCTCAATTTTTGGCGTGACAAAAAGCATCGGGGATACGGAAAAAAAAGTCACGCCAAAAATTGAGCAGGGATGCCGATCCGTTATGTGCATCCCTGATCAGCGCTCGGCGGGACGCACGGACTGATGCAATACAAAAAGCATCGGGGATACGGAAAAAAAAGTATCGCATCTGTCCGTGCGTCCCGCTGAGCGCGGATCAACATCCCTGCTCAATTTTTGGCGTGACTTTTTTCCGTATTCACGACGCTTTTTGTATCGCATCCGTCCGTGCGTCCCGCCGAGCGCTGATCAGGGATGCAGATAACGGATCTGCATCCGTGTTCAGTTTTTGGCGTGACTTTTTTCCGTATTCACGACGCTTTTTGTATCACATCCGTCCGTGCGTCCCGCCGAGCGCTGATTAGGGATGCAGATAACGGATCGGCATCCCTGCTCAATTTTTGGCGTGACTTTTTTCCGTATTTGCGACGATTTTTGTATCGCATCCGTCCGTGCATCCCACCAAGCGCTGATCAGGGATGCACATAACGTATCTGCATCCATGGTCAATTTTTGGCGTGACTTTTTTTTTTACGTATCCCCGACACTTTTTTTTATCGCATCCGACCGTGCGTCCTGCAGCGGCCGATCAGTGCACTGCGTCTGTGCGTTTGAAAAGTCAAATGGCGCTCCTTCTCTTCTGAGCCCCGCCATGCGCTCAAACAATTACTTTCCACCACATATGAGGTATCTGCGTACTCAGGAGAAAATGCACAATACATTTTATGGTGCATTTTTTCCTGATAGCCTTGTGAAAAAAAAGCTACCTAGTTGAAGCAACCGTTTTGTGGTAAAAAAAATTTTTTTTCTTTTCACGGCTCAACGCTATAAACTTCTGTGAAGCCCCCAGGTGTTCAAAGTGCACATCAAACATCTAGAAAAAATAATTGAGGGCTCTAGTTTCCAAAATGGTGTCACTTGTGGGGGAGCTCCACTGTTTAGGCACCATAGGGGGTCTCCAAACGTGACATGGCGTCCGCTAATGATTCCAACCAATTTTGCTGTCAAATGGCGCTCCTTCTCTTCTGAGCCCCACCATGCGCCCAAACAATTACTTTCCACCACATATGAGGTATCTGCGTACTCAGGAGAAAATGCACAATACATTTTATGGTGCATTTTTTCCTGATAGCCTTGTGAAAAAAAAAGCTACCTAGTTGAAGCAACCGTTTTGTGGTAAAAAAATTTTTTTTTCTTTTCACGGCTCAACGCTATAAACTTCTGTAAAGCCCCCAGGTGTTCAAAGTGCTCACCAAACATCTAGAAAAATTATTTGAGGGCTCTAGTTTCCAAAATGGTGTCACTTGTGGGGGAGCTCCACTGTTTAGGCACCATAGGGGGTCTCCAAACGTGACATGGCGTCCGCTAATGATTCCAACCAATTTTGCTGTCAAATGGCGCTCCTTCTCTTCTGAGCCCCACCATGCGCCCAAACAATTACTTTCCACCACATATGAGGTATCTGCGTACTCAGGAGAAAATGCACAATACATTTTATAGTGCATTTTTCCTGATAGCCTTGTGAAAAAAAAAGCTACCTAGTTGAAGCAACCGTTTTGTGGTAAAAAATTTTTTTTTTCTTTTCACGGCTCAACGCTATAAACTTCTGTGAAGCCCCCAGGTGTTCAAAGTGCTCACCAAACATCTAGAAAAATTATTTGAGGGCTCTAGTTTCCAAAATGGGGTGACTTGTGGGGGAGCTCCATTGTTTAGGCACCTCAGGGGGTCTTCATACCCAACATGGCGTCCGCTAATGAGTGCAGCTAATTTTGCACTCAAAAATTCAAATGGCGCTCCTTGCCTTCCGAGCTCTGCTGTGTGTCCAAACATTTGATTTCCACCACATATGAGGTATCTGCGTATTCAGGAGAAAATGCACGATACATTTTATGGTGCATTTTTTCCTGTTACCCTTGTGAAAAAAAAAGCTACCTAGTTGAAGCAACCGTTTTGTTGTAAAAAAATTTTTTTTTCTTTTCACGGCTCAACGCTATAAACTTTTGTGAAGCCCCCAGGTATTCAAAGTGCTCACCAAACATCTAGAACAATTATTTGAGGGCTCTAGTTTCCAAAATGGGGTCACTTGTGGGGGAGCTCCATTGTTTAGGTACCTCAGGGGGTCTTCAAACTCGACATGGCGTCCGCTAACAGGTGCAGCTAATTTTGCACTCAAAAATTCAAATGGCGCTCCTTGCCTTCCGAGCACTGCTGTGTGTCCAAACATTTCATTTCCACCACATATGAGGTATCTGCGTACTCAGGAGAAAATGCACAATACATTTTATGGTGCATTTTTTCCTGTTACCCTTGTGAAAAAAAAAGCTACCTAGTTGAAGCAACCGTTTTGTGGTAAAAAAAAATTTTTTTCTTTTCACGGCTGAACGCTATAAACGTCTGTGAAGCCCCCAGGTGTTCAAAGTGCTCACCAAACATCTAGAAAAATTATTTGAGGGCTCTAGTTTCCAAAATGGGGTCACTTGTGGGGGAGCTCCATTGGTTAGGCACCTCAGGGGGTCTTCAAACCCGACATGGCGTCCGCTAATGAGTGCAGCTAATTTTGCGTTCAAAAATTCAAATGGCGCTCCTTCCCTTCCAAGCTCTGCCGTGCGCCCAAACAATTGATTTTTACCACATATGGGGTATCAGCGTACTCAGGAGAACATGCACAATAAATTGTATTGTGTACTTTCTCTTTTCTCCCTTGTAAAAATGAAAATTTTATGGCTAAAGTAACATTTTTGTGTTAAAAAGTAAAATTTTCATTTTTTCCTTCCACATTGCTTTGGTTCCTGTGAAGCACCTAAAGGGTTAATCAACTTATTGGATGTGGTTTTGAGCAGTGTGAGGGGTGTAGTTTTTAGAATGGGGTCACTTTTGGGTATTTTCTGTCACCTAGGCCTCTCAAAGTCACCTCAAATGTAATGTGGTCCCTAAAAAAAATTATTTTGTAAATTTTGTTGGAAAAATGAGAATTTGCTGATGACCTTTGACCCCTTTTAACTTCCTAACGGAAAAAAAAATTTGTTTCGAAAATTGCGCTGATGTAAAGTAGACAAGTGGGAAATGTTATTTAGTAACTATTTTGTGTGACATATCTCTCAGATTTATGGGCATAAATTTTCAAAGTTTGAAATTTGCGAAATTTTCAAAATTTTCGCCAAATTTCCTAAATTTTCACAAATAAACGCAAAACATATCGGCCTAAATTTACCACTGACATGAAGTACAATATGTCACGAAAAAACAATGTCAGAATCGCCAGGATCCGTTGAAGCGTTCCAGAGTTATAACCTGTCAAAGTGACACTGGTCAGAATTGCAAAAAATGGCCCGGTCATTAGGGAGTTTTAGTGGCCGGGGGTGAAGGGGTTAATATAAATGAGGAAGCAAGCACATTACAGTATAATAGAAACCAAGGAAAAAAAAAAAAATTGTGAAAACATACCCTGCTGTAACTAAATAAAAGCATAGTGCATATAAACATAGGGTACTTAGTAAACACTGTTTTTGATCAAAAAAAGCATAAAGCTATCCCACCAAACGTCAAGGTGTACCCAGTTGGGATAGTACCTACACTCTCTAATATTAAAACCTTACCATGGGTCTAAAATAGGCCTCAATGTGGCTAAGGGCTGAGAGCGACCAGGTCCCAACAGGACACACACAGTCAGGGGGATTCACAGAATGAAATGTCCAGCTCGCTGAGAAGGGGGCCACTCCCTGATTGTACTGAATACAAAAAAACTACATAAAAACAAAAAAGTGAGCCGGAGTATGAGATGGTATACATGGAACTTGTGAGACCATGTTCACACTGGCCATGAGACTAAGAGAAACCAATGAAAAAAAAAAAAAAAATTATGAAAACATACCCTGCTGTAACTAAATAAAAGCATAGTGCATATAAACATAGGGTACTTAGTAAACACTGTTTTTGATCAAAAAAAGCATAACGCTATCCCACCAAAGATCAAGGTTAACCCAGTTGGGATAGTACCTACACTCTCTAATATTAAAACCTTACCATGGGTCTAAAATAGGCCTCAATGTGGCTAAGGGCTGAGAGCGACCGGGTCCCAACAGGACACACACAGTCAGGGGGATTCACAGAATGAAATGTCCAGCTCGCTGAGAAGGGGGCCACTCCCTGTTTGTACTGAATACAAAAAAACTACATAAAAACAAAAAAGTGAGCCGGAGTATGAGATGGTATACATGGAACTTGTGAGACCATGTTCACACTGGCCATAAGACTAAGAGAAACCAAGAAAAAAAAAAAAAAATTGTGAAAACATACCCTGCTGTAACTAAATAAAAGCATAGTGCATATAAACATAGGGTACTTAGTAAACACTGTTTTTGATCAAAAAAAGCATAAAGCTATCCCACCAAATGTCAAGGTGTACCCAGTTGGGATAGTACCTACACTCTCTAATATTAAAACCTTACCATGGGTCTGAAATAGGCCTCAATGTGGCTAAGGGCTGAGAGCGACCGGGTCCCAACAGGACACACACAGTCAGGGGGATTCACAAAATGAAATGTCCAGCTCGCTGAGAAGGGGGCCACTCCCTGTTTGTACTGAATACAAAAAAACTACATAAAAACAAAAAAGTGAGCCGGAGTATGAGATGGTATACATGGAACTTGTGAGACCATGTTCACACTGGCCATGAGACTAAGAGAAACGAAGGAAAAAAAAAAAAAATTGTGAAAACATACCCTGCTGTAACTAAATAAAAGCATAGTGCATATAAACATAGGGTACTTAGTAAACACTGTTTTTGATCAAAAAAAGCATAAAGCTATCCCACCAAACGTCAAGGAGAGTGTAGGTACTATCCCAACTGGGTACACCTTGACGTTTGGTGGGATAGCTTTATGCTTTTTTTGATCAAAAACAGTGTTTACTAAGTACCCTATGTTTATATGCACTATGCTTTTATTTAGTTACAGCAGGGTTTTTTTTTGACAATTTTTTTTTTTTCCTTGGTTTCTCTTAGTCTCATGGCCAGTGTGAACATGGTCTCACAAGTTCCATGTATACCATCTCATACTCCGGCTCACTTTTTTGTTTTTATGTAGTTTTTTTGTATTCAGTACAAACAGGGAGTGGCCCCCTTCTCAGCGAGCTGGACATTTCATTCTGTGAATCCCCCTGACTGTGTGTGTCCTGTTGGGACCCAGTCGCTCTCAGCCCTTAGCCACATTGAGGCCTATTTTAGACCCATGGTAAGGTTTTAATATTAGAGAGTGTAGGTACTATCCCAACTGGGTACACCTTGACGTTTGGTGGGATAGCTTTATGCTTTTTTTGATCAAAAACAGTGTTTACTAAGTACCCTATGTTTATATGCACTATGCTTTTATTTAGTTACAGCAGGGTATGTTTTCACAATTTTTTTTTTTTTTTTTCCTTGGTTTCTCTTAGTCTCATGGCCAGTGTGAACATGGTCTCACAAGTTCCATGTATACCATCTCATACTCCGGCTCACTTTTTTGTTTTTATGTAGTTTTTTTGTATTCAGTACAAACAGGGAGTGGCCCCCTTCTCAGCGAGCTGGACATTTCATTCTGTGAATCCCCCTGACTGTGTGTGTCCTGTTGGGACCCGGTCGCTCTCAGCCCTTAGCCACATTGAGGCCTATTTTAGACCCATGGTAAGGTTTTAATATTAGAGAGTGTAGGTACTATCCCAACTGGGTATACCTTGACGTTTGGTGGGATAGCTTTATGCTTTTTTTGATCAAAAACAGTGTTTACTAAGTACCCTATGTTTATATGCACTATGCTTTTATTTAGTTACAGCAGGGTATGTTTTCACAATTTTTTTTTTTTTTCCTTGGTTTCTCTTAGTCTCATGGCCAGTGTGAACATGGTCTCACAAGTTCCATGTATACCATCTCATACTCCGGCTCACTTTTTTGTTTTTTTGTTTTTACATTACAGTATAATGTATATCACAGAATAAGCTGTTCTACTTTATCCAATAGGATATGTGTTACGTATTCTTGGCTCCTAGCCAATAACTCCGTTTAAATGTTTGTCCAACTTCCGTATTAAACTAGTCTTACTTTCTATTCATATCCGAGTACGTCTCTGGTGTGTATGAAAGAGAATGGTATGCATGGTACCACAATTGACTCATAATTTGGATGCAGACAGGTTTTAAGGGGGATGCACAATTAGATTGCATCACAGTAAATTTATGGACCGCCTTGACAGTTGGCGCCCAACGAACCTTAAGATGGAGAGTCTAGATGAAGGACGGCCATGCTGACACCTTGATTTGAAAGGAAACTGCACGAGAGGGGAGATGCGCACTCCACATGCAGATGAGAACATTTGTCTAATCTCACCTTGCAAACCTCATGCGTGTACTTGCATTTCGAAGGGGGGGTTGTGCTGTCCCAGTCTAGACACCTAATGACCACCATCTCGCATGGGATGGACGTCTGGAGAGAACCCACCTGGTCAGGTTCACCTTAAGCTGTCTGTATAAATGTAATTCTAAATCACATCAAATGTAATGTGGTTTTGTTTTTTTTTTGTCTGTTCTGTGGAGAAAGCAGAAGTTCCAAGTTTCGTTTTCCTTCAGTTAGCTACATAGAGTACATAGTAAATATACGCCTCTTTCAGATACACATTATACTATATTTCAAGAGTACATTTTGTAAAATCATCTCTTATATTTTCAAATGGACTTTGACTAATTCATTGTGTCAACCTCCAGTACAAAAATACCTCAAACCAAGGTTTCAAGTAAAGTGGATTCATTAAATTGCCCTGTAAAATAGATATTATTTTTCTGCTTTTAGATATGAAGTAGAACATTTTCAGGTACATGGATGTCAACACAATTTTTTTAACAAATTATTGGTGAAAAAGGATTGTGTTAACTGGGAGAAAATCAAGTAAAAATAGTTGGAATGTTTTTAACATAAACTGGCCACAGTTAAATATTGTAAAACAGGTTTCACATATACAGTTTAAAGTAACGTGCACACATTGAGTATTTGGTGAGTTTTTACCTCAGTATGTGTAAGGCCACGTGCACACATTGAGTATTTGGTGAGCTTTTACCTCAGTATGTGTAAGGCCACGTGCACGCATTTAGTATTTGGTCAGTAATTTACCTCAGTTTTTGTCAATCAAAACCAGGAGTGGGTTATAAATATAGAAGTGCTTTCCGTGTTTCTATTATACTTTTCCTCTGGTTGTTCCACTGATGAAAATGTTCCCACATTACACATAAAATATATAAAGATAAAAATTGTATGACTCCACCTAAAACTGCAGTAAAAAAGTGTACATTTTAATATCATTATTATATATATATTCAGTCACATGTGGAGTTTCATAGTAAGTATTCAAAACCTAATCAGGTCTAAGATATATATTTAATAATGTTTACACTTGAAATATTTGAGCAATAGAATTTTGTATTATTGCCAGATTATAGCCCTTCACCAATAAAGCCCGTTTTCACCTTCCTAAACAGGTCAAGTTTTTCAATTCTGACCAGTGTTACTTTATACGTTAATAACTCTTGAACGTTTCAACATATTCCAATGAGCCTGAGAATATTTTCAAAACCATATTCAAAAAGTTAATAAACCTTTAGTTGCTTCCCAGCAATTATAGCATTGTGGAAGGAAAAACTGTGGGAAACCACCACAAATCCCCTCATTTTGGAAACTACAAGCCTCAATGAATTTATGTAGATGTGTGATGGGCACCTTGAGCCCACATATGCTTCACAGAATTTTTTAACGTTGAACCATGAAAATGTAAACAACAATTTTCCCACAACAATGTAGCTTTAGCCCCATATTTGACATCTTCACAAAGGTAGGAGGTGAAAATGAAAATCAAAATTTGTTGTGCAATTTCTTCTGATTATGCCGATACCCCATATGTAGTGGGTGACTACTGTTTGGGCACACGTCCATTCTCCAAAAGGAAGGAGCAACATTTTGGAGCATGGACTTTGATGGTATGGTGTTTGCGTGCATCATGTAGCATTTGCAGAGCCCCTGCAAATCTATCCCCCCACAATTAACCCCATTTTGGAAACTACACCTCTAAACAAATTTATATAGTAGAGAAAAAAATTGAGACAAAAGCAGAAAAAAAAGTTAGAGATATCATGTAGAAAAATGTAGTAAAGAAAACTAAAAAGGAAAAATTTATAAAAAAAATAAAATAAAATTATAAGAAAAAAAGAAAAGACAAATCCGTATAATTAGAAAAAACATTGAGTAGAAAAATTTCACTTATGTTCACTATCCTAATTCACTACCTGTAAAGCTACAAGGTACTATTTTTTTCTGCTAAAGACAAAGGGACATCGCTAACACTATGACATCCTAATGCACTACCTATAAAGCTACTGTGAATTTTTTTTTTTTTCTACAAAAAAAACCCAGAAACAGTGATTGGGAACTGCTGCTGAGATCACAGAGGAGTCAAACAGCAAAGAAGACTTGAGTGCAAAGCAATTCAGATGATCGATGGAGGAGTATCGCAGAAGGATCTCAGTCACTGGCCACCAATGATTTATTTTTCACATGTATACTGGAGGTATACAATCGTTCTGCATGCCAGATCTGATGGAAATATGTCTTGCTGAGTGGCAATTGTTATTTTAAATGAACTTTTTTGGCACAGATTGGTCAGTAACTATTGTTATAATCTCGCTAAAAGGGTTGATAAACAAAGGTGAAGCCGCAATAATGCCATCCTATTTTACTGCTATGATTGGTGCTGTCTCAAACAGTACCAATCATAGCTTACCACATTTGATTTTTTTTTTTAACTTTATTTCTCACATGTTGTAATTGTCTGGTTGGAATTGACCGGCCAATTACAGCAATCGCCAATGTGGAGGGTGGCACAGCTCCTCGTGATGATATGCAGGGATGGTCTGCTGTCAGAGACAGCAGCCATCTTTACTCAGTTACTATGCGATTCACTGTGGTGACCGGAACTTGCAGCACTGTATATGTATTGCGGTATGCAGGAACACATTGCCCACAGCACCGTGTCATGAAAGAGTGATAGATAATACATTGACTGTGCAGTCCCTTACCATTCAAATGCTTCATTACACTACCAATAAACACTGCTCAAGGAAATAAAGGGACCACTAAAATACCATATCCTAGATCTCAATGAATGAAATATTTCACTTGCAAATCTTTATTCATTACATAGTGGATTGCGTTGAGAACAATAAATCATAAAAGTTATCAATGTAAATCAAAATTAATATGCCATGGAGGTCTGGATTTGGAATGACACTCAAAATGAAAGTGGAGAATCAAATTACAGCCTGATCCAACTTCAGTGGAAATGCTTCATGGCAAGGAAATGAGGCTCAGTAGTGATGTTCCGGATATGCTTGATTGGATTCAGGTCTAGGGAATGGGAAGGCCAATCTATAGCATCAATGTCTTGATCATATAGTACCTGCTGATACATTAGAGCCACATGAGGCTTAGCATTGTCATGCATCAGAAGGAACCCAGGGCCAACTGCACCTGTATATGGTCTCACAATGGGTCTGTGGATCTCATCCCAGTACCTAATAGCAGTCAGGGTACCTCTGGCTAGCACATGGAGGGCTGTGTGACCCTTCAAAGAAATGCTTCCCAACACCATTACTGAACCATTGCTAAACCAGTCGTGCTGGAGGATGTTGCTGGCAGCAGAACATTCTCCATAGTATCTCCAGACTCTGCCACATCTGTCACATGTGCTCAGTGTGAACCCGCTCTCATCCGGGAAGAGCACAGGGTGCCAGTGTCGAATCTGCCAATTTAGGAGTTCTCTGGAAAATGTCAATCACCCTGCATGGTGTTGGGTTGTAAGCTCAACACTAACTTGCAGACTTTGGGCTCTTATATTATCCGCATGGAGTCTGTTTCTGACAGTATACACAGACACTTGGATATTGATGGACTGCTGGAGGTCATTTTGCAGGGCTCTGGCACAGATCCTCCTGTTCCTCCTTACACAAAGAAGGCGGTAGCAGTCCTGCTGCTTAGTTGTTGCCCTCCTATGGCTTCCTCCATGTTTCCTGGTGTACTAGCATGTCTCCTGGTATCTGCAACATGCTCTGGATACTGTGCTGACAGACACAGCTAACCTTGCTGCTACAGCTCGGATTAATGTGCCATCCTGGATGAGCTGCACCACCTGAGCAACTTCTGTGGGTTGTAGATGAAAACAGACTTAACGGGTAAACCAAAAAGGGTGTTTATTGCTCAGGGTAACAAACGGGAGCTGCCGAGCGGCTGCGGAATAGGGAAACTGGGAACAAACGGTAAAAGAGTAAACTCAAAGTTCAATCTTATATAGTTTAGCTGAGGCGGACAGGTCAGGCCGCCACAACTAGTACAATAAACAATGAGTTCAATTAGCAATACAACATTATGCACATATACAGTTAGGTCCAGAAATATTTAGACAGTGACACAAGTTTTGTTATTTTAGCTGTTTACAAAAACATGTTCAGAAATACAATTATATATATAATATGGGCTGAAAGTGCACACTCCCAGCTGCAATATGAGAGTTTTCACATCCAAATCGGAGAAAGGGTTTAGGAATCATAGCCCTGTAATGCATAGCCTCTTCTTTTTAAAGGGACCAAAAGTAATTGGACAAGGGACTCTAAGGGCTGCAATTAACTCTGAAGGCGTCTCCCTCGTTAACCTGTAATCAATGAAGTAGTTAAAAGGTCTGGGGTTGATTACAGATGTGTGGTTTTGCATTTGGAAGCTGTTGCTGTGACCAGACAACATGCGGTCTAAGGAACTCTCAATTGAGGTGAAGCAGAACATCCTGAGGCTGAAAAAAAAAGAAAAAATCCATCAGAGAGATAGCAGACATGCTTGGAGTAGCAAAATCAACAGTCGGGTACATTCTGAGAAAAAAGGAATTGACTGGTGAGCTTGGGAACTCAAAAAGGCCTGGGCGTCCACGGATGACAACAGTGGTGGATGATCGCCGCATACTTTCTTTGGTGAAGAAGAACCCGCTCACAACATCAACTGAAGTCCAGAACACTCTCAGTGAAGTAGGTGTATCTGTCTCTAAGTCAACAGTAAAGAGAAGACTCCATGAAAGTAAATACAAAGGGTTCACATCTAGATGCAAACCATTCATCAATTCCAAAAATAGACAGGCCAGATTTAAATTTGCTGAAAAACACCTCATGAAGCCAGCTCAGTTCTGGAAAAGTATTCTATGGACAGATGAGACAAAGATCAACCTGTACCAGAATGATGGGAAGAAAAAAGTTTGGAGAAGAAAGGGAACGGCACATGATCCAAGGCACACCACATCCTCTGTAAAACATGGTGGAGGCAACGTGATGGTATGGGCATGCATGGCTTTCAATGGCACTGGGTCACTTGTGTTTATTGATGACATAACAGCAGACAAGAGTAGCCGGATGAATTCTGAAGTGTACCGGGATATACTTTCAGCCCAGATTCTGCCAAATGCCGCAAAGTTGATCGGACGGCGCTTCATAGTACAGATGGACAATGACTGGGTCACTTGTGTTTATTGATGACATAACAGCAGACAAGAGTAGCCGGATGAATTCTGAAGTGTACCGGGATATACTTTCAGCCCAGATTCTGCCAAATGCCGCAAAGTTGATCGGACGGCGCTTCATAGTACAGATGGACAATGACTGGGTCACTTGTGTTTATTGATGACATAACAGCAGACAAGAGTAGCCGGATGAATTCTGAAGTGTACCGGGATATACTTTCAGCCCAGATTCAGCCAAATGCCGCAAAGTTGATCGGACGGTGCTTCATAGTACAGATGGACAATGACCCCAAGCATACAGCCAAAGCTACCCAGGAGTTCATGAGTGCAAAAAAGTGGAACATTCTGCAATGGCAAAGTCAATCACCAGATCTTAACCCAATTGAGCATGCATTTCACATGCTCAAATCCAGACTTAAGACGGAAAGACCCACAAACAAGCAAGACCTGAAGGCTGCGGCTGTAAAGGCCTGGCAAAGCATTAAGAAGGAGGAAACCCAGCGTTTGGTGATGTCCATGGGTTCCAGACTTAAGGCAGTGATTGCCTCTAAAGGATTCGCAACAAAATATTGAAAATAAAAATATTTTGTTTGGGTTTGGTTTATTTGTCCAATTACTTTTGACCTCCTAAAATGTGGAGTGTTTGTAAAGAAATGTGTACAATTCCTACAATTTCTATCAGATATTTTTGTTCAAACCTTCAAATTAAACGTTACAATCTGCACTTGAATTCTGCTGTAGAGGTTTCATTTCAAATCCAATGTGGTGGCATGCAGAGCCCAACTCGCGAAAATTGAGTCACTGTCCAAATATTTCTGGACCTAACTATACAACGTTAACCAATCCTACTTTATCCACTACCTGGCTGGTCTCCTGTAAAGGGACCGTGCGGATACCGCACTCTCACTATGGAGGCCTATACTGGTTACCTCACCACCGTACCCGGGTACTCACACACAGCTCCGTCCGCTGGACCGGTCCGCCCTGGGATTCATCAGTACGGAGGTGCTCTCTTCACTGTTGAAGGACAATGCAGGACTCTTTTCTCAACCACGCTGGACAGCTGGGCTAATGTGACAAGAAGATCTGGCAGACCAGGATGCGACTCTTCTCTCCCTGCATCTCTCAGCACGTCCTAGAATCACACTGCTCAGTCATTTTCTGCTTCTTCAATCCCAGACTCCAATCAGACCAAGTCAGCTCCAGCACCTGAGGGGAAGTCAGGGCCAAACCATTATGCCCTGCTTATGGGCCAGACTGTTAAAGGTACAGTGCAAAATAACAAATAACACAGAAAGCCGTGAAGCAACATCCTTAGTAAGGGGCTGCACTCCCCTACACGCCTCTCTTCTTAATGATGGCCGTCCTCGGCAATGACGATATAAGGCACAACAGTCAAGAACGTTGGATTCTTTTCAGTTTCTTTGCCTTTGGGGAGCTATAACGAAGAATACCCAGCTCTCTCATCATTATCTCCGCCGGTCCATCAGTAAAACATCGGATCGCAGAATGCATAGGTAACACCAGCAGAGGAAGACAACAACAAGGGTAATACTGACAATAAAAACTGCTAAAGCATAACAGACTCGTGGAACCCCTGCAGTAGACCTCTGGGATCTCCGGATATCCTGGCTCTCGCTTGACTCGTGGCTCTCTTCCAGAGTAGCATCCACCAAAGCATCTTCAGGTGGATTCAATGGTTCCTCCTGTATCTGGGTTGGCAACGATGCCGCTGTGCTATTGTTCTCCGACAGGGGAGGCTCATCTGTGTTTGGGACAGAACACCAGTCATCATCGCTATCCAGATGGGGAGCTCAGTCACAGGAGCGGGGGCTTATACCTTGACACTTGACAGATCTGGGGGATTTTCAAAGCCATACGGATGCAGCATATTTCTGTGGAGGACACAGAGTTCCACTGTTCTGCCTTCAATCTGGACTTTATAGATGGGACCATTGGCATACACTTATTCCAGCACTGTGTACGGCTGCCCTTGCCATCTTTCACTTATTTTGCCCTTAGGACACTTCTCTCAGACCAGCACTCGATCCCCAAACTGAAGTGGGACCAGCCATCGGATTGTCTGCAGCCGTTGGCGATGCTCCTTCACCCAAGAGGTGACAGCGCGTTCAGACAGATCTTTGGGTTGGTCTAGGTTCAGTTCAAAGACCTCCCATCCAGTTTTTCTGAATAGCAGCATATAGGGGCTATACCCCATTGCAGAATGGAACCGATTGTTATAGGCCCACACCAACTCCGACAAGTACTCCGGCCAGTGAAACTTCTTATCCTCCTCTAAGGTCCTCAGCATCTGAAGAAGTGTACGATTGAACAGCTCACATGCCCTGTTGCTCTGAAGATTGTAGGGGGTGCTCCTAGACATCTTGATGCTATACAGGCAATATAGTTCTTCCATTACTTTGCCTTGAAAACATGCGCCTTGGTCAGAATTAATCCATTTCAAGCACCCATACACTCGAATTAAATCCTGGCAGATAGCTTGCGCAGATGATTCAGCAATCTGATCCCTAGTTGGGGTAACCACAGCAAACTTAGAGAAATGATCAGTCATGACCAAACAGTACTGTGGACTAGGGTTGAGCCACCCCCCTAGTGTTCGAGTTCGGTTCGGTTTGTCGAACGGCGGCTCAGTTTGGTGAACATTCGACGAACGTTCGACGAACACCTTCGAACCCCATTGAAAACAATGTCAGGCAAACACTAACATATAAAAACACATTATACATATACACATACAGTGTATAAACATTGCCATTATACTTACAGGTCCCCGCGACGTGTCCTAGACTCCGTCTCCCGCCGCTTTTCCTTCCAATCATCGCTGCACCCTCCCGGTAACCAGCACTGATGATAGGACCTTCCGTGACGTTGTCAGAGCATGTGACCAGTCACGTGTCTATTATCTCATTAGCTACAGACTGGTTACACGGCTAGACGTCATGCTAGGTCCTGTCAGTGCATCTCTCCAGTACGCGGTGCTCGTTTGAACATCTCCGTGTACCGGAGATAGTTGGGCACATGCTTGGCTCCTCGTTCCTGCATGTCGGCGCTATTTACAGAGTCAGCCCACATGCAAGGGCTGGATGCCACAGCCGGTTAATAGGGGCACCAGGAATTATGTGATCGGAGATCACCGTTGCTATAGTAACACGCCTGTCAGATTACTATTTCAACAGTGGCAGCGGTGACATCACCGCTTACAACCCGCAGCCTCTGCTCACTCACTGAGGGATTAGACTGCACGGGGAGCAGAAGCGTCTTCCTCCCATGCAGTGCTGTCTGATGTAGCAGAGCCGCATGGGCTGAAGGAGAAAGAAGACAGAAGACGAGGATCATGTAGGGGTGAGAGGGAGTAATAAACATGGAGTCTCTAAGTGTGTCTGTGTATTCATTTCTATTAAAGTATTTTTTCTCTGTCTGGTATCTTTTTTTAACCCTTTATTGGAGATTCTTAATGGCCGGGTCAAACTTGCCTTACATTAAGAATCTCTGGCTTAATACTAGCTAGTAAAACAAAGTTAGTAATAACCCATTATTACCCAGTGAGCCACCCGTCACCAGGGCAGCTGGAAGAGTTGGATACAGCGCCAGATGATGGCGCTTCTATGAAAGCGCCATTTTCTGGGGTGGTTGCGGACTGCAAATCTTAGCAGAGGGGCCTAGAAAGCTTGGGCCAACCTGTGCTGCGGATTCCAATCCCCAGCTGTCTAGTTGTACCTGGTTGGACACAAAAATGGGGCGAAGCCCATGTCATTTTTTTTTTTTAATTATTTCATGAAATTCATGAAATAATTAAAAAAAGGGCTTCCCTATATTTTTAGTTCCCAGCCAGGTACAAATAGGCAGCTGGGGGTTGGGGGCAGTCATACCTGCCTGCTGTACCTGGCTAGCATACAAAAATATGGCGAAGCCCACGTCATTTTTTTGGTGGGCAAAAAACTCCTGCATACAGTCTGGATGGAGTATGCTGAGCCTTGTAGTTCTACAGCTGCTGTCTGCTCTCCTGCATACACTAGTGAATGGAGCATGCTGAGTCTTGTAGTTCTGCTTCCCCTGTCTCTCCCTCCAGCATACAGTCCTTGATGCAGTATGCTGAGCCTTCCTTGTAGTTCTGCAACTGCTGTCTGCTCTCCTGCATGCACTAGTGAATTAAATATGCTGAGCCTTGCAGTTCTGTCCCCCTGCATCTCCCTCCAGCATACAGTCCTGTATGGAGGATGCTGAGCCTTGTAGTTGCTGCTGTCTCCTCGCCTCCATAAAGACAGACAGCAGACCGCAGTTGCAGAACTACAAGGCTCAACATACTCCATCCAGGACTGTATGAAGGAGTTTTTTGCCCCCCCAAAAAATTACGTGGGCTTTGCCATATTTTTGTATGCTAGCCAGGTACAGCAGGAAGCTACGGGCTGCCCCCAACCCCCAGCTGCCTATTTGTACAAGGCTGGGAACTAAAATTATAGGGAAGCCCTTTTTTTTTCACGAATTTCATGAAATCTGTTAAAAAAAATAATGACGTGGGCTTTGCCCAATTTCTGTGTCCAGCCAGGTACAAGTAGGCAGCTGGGGATTGGAATCCATAGCGCAGGGTGCTCAAGCTTTTGGGGCACCGCTGCTGTGAATTGCAGTCCGCAGCCGCCCCAGAAAATGGCGCTTTCATAGAAGCACCATCTTCTGGCACTGTATCCAACTCTTCCAGCTGCCCCGGTGACGGGTGGCTCTCTGGGTAATAATGGGGTTAGGGCTACCTGTATATTATCAACTGGCGATAAGCCCGAAATTCGTGGTGTTACGCCAATATTAGACATGGCCACCATGAATTTCTAGTACAGATAAAAAAAAACACAGAAAAATATTTTTATTAGAAATAAACATCAATTAGTGACTCCATCTTTATTGAAATAAAGAACCCCCCTCTGCAGTAATCCTGGGTCAAGGGTCCCACGCCATCCAATCCGGATCCAATATCATCTGATCAGTTTGCTGGAAGGCTGGAAGATGATGTGTCAGCTTCAAGGACCTGAATCACATGACACAGCAGCTGATTGTAAAACGGCTTTTTTACAATCAGCTGATGCATCTGTGCAAAAAAAACTAGACACTTCTGTTCAGACTCCTATCTGACAACATCAGCTGATAGTTTAGCCGATCGGGCGGTAAAAAGCCGGCCTCACCCCTTGACTTAAAGTGTCAGCTGATTCCGTCAGGTGACCGCATCAGCTGATCATCGCCAGGTCTGAGAGAGAGACAAGAGAGAGAGGAGAGAAACAGTGAGACAGACAGAAGAGAGAGAGGAAAGAGAAAGAGAGAGAGGAGAGAGAGAGAGAGGAGAGAAAAGAGAGAGAAGGAGAGAGGAGAGAGAAGAGAAAGAAGAGAGAGAAATTGGCGAACGGTTCGAATCGATCATTGCTCATTTCCACTGTGGACCCCGAGCCGAGTTTCCTTCGAGGTGGTAATCGATCATCAAGACTTGCAAGGGCTCCTTAGTTCTGATCGTCCAGATGAGTGCCCTTTGTTCGGTGCTCTTGACAAGAACGCACACTTGGCACCATTGACAGCCCTCTTTTACTGCAGACTCCAGCCTGGGATAATACACATACCGCTGTAGCCACTGGTAGGTCTTGGCTGCTCTGAAATGGGCTCCAAACTCATGGGTCTCTTTGATGACCTCGGGCACCAGTTCTCTTGGGAGGACCACCTGCCACCTCACCTCGGTCTCTTTTGGGTGCTGCTTCCGCTTCCGAAGATAAAGCACCTCATCCCGATGCTCCAACCTATCCCACTGACGCAGTATGCTCTTCATGTCAGCATCAAAACCATTCCTCTCCTCTTTATTTGAGATCTGCTGTCGGGCTACCCATTGTTTCATCTGTCTCAAACCTTCATCCCAATCTTGAGCAAGCCCCCACTCTTCTTTAGTTCGTCCCAAGGATTGTCAAGGCCACCATCACTGGGGGAAGGAACTTCTGGAAGTCAGGGGTCTCTTCCTCTTCCAAATCTTCATCCAGATCCCCTAAAGGGACTTCAACGATTAACCTTGATAGACTGTCCGCATTAGCATTTTCCACGGTGGCCCAATACCGGATGCTGAAGTCGTACTTTGCTAGGTGAGCCAACCACCTCTGTTCTAGAGCTCCCAATTTGGCATTGTCTAGATGTGCTAGAGAGATGTTATCCATCAGGACCTGAATTTTGGCCCCTGTCAAGAAACCCACAAATTTCTCCGTCATAGCCCACACCAAGGCCAGCAACTCCAGACGGAACGAACTGTAGTAATGGAGATTCCTCTTGTGTCCTGCAGGGACCGGCTTGCATATGCAATTACTTTCTCCCGACCAACCTATTCCTGGGCCAGGACAGCCCCCAAGCAATGTAGAGTGCCATCTGTATAGAGTAAGAAAGGCTTTTCAAAATCCGCATGGGCCAGTATCGGTGCCGTGGTCAGGGCATCCTTCATGGCCTGGAAGGCCTCCTCCTGTTTCTGGGCCCAAGGGATGGCCCGATTCTTTGGCATTCCTGCTGTCCCCAGTTGCAACTCATTCAGGAGGCCCGCCAGCTTGGCAAAGTCCTTCGCAAAACGCCGGTAGTATCCTGCCAGTCTTAAGAAGGTTTTCAGCTCTTGCATTGTCCGGGGAGTCGGCTACTGCCGAAAAGCCGCCACCTTTTCTTGGGATGGTAATACTCCGTCTCGCAACACCATATGCCCAAATACTCGAGCTCCATCTTGAATGATAAAATGCAATAGTGACCAAAACAACAGCCAAAAAGGATAAGAACAGAGAAATGGTCTGTGGTCGCCACCTGCAGATCCTCTCCTTTATAGGGGGTGTTTTTTTGAGCAGTGCATTTGCACAATATAAGGATCTGCCCTCTTTATTCAGGATAAAAAGGAACCAGCTTTATTCTGTAGAAACTGTTAGTAGGATGGGGACAGTCCTTGTCACCAAATATCTAATGCACAAAACCAAAAATGCCTTATACATCAAGACCAGTTTTAATAAGATGTGCTGGAGTCAATCACCCCTGATTCATGAAGAAGCTCACATCTTTTTTTGAATCAGGAGTTACAGTGGTGTACTCCTCTGTGTGCCCATAATCACGAATCCTAATCCAGTGTCTGCTGCAGAAGGATTTTTGACTCGTCAAACGACGCTACTGATTATGAATTTGATAAGTAGCTGCCGCTACAGCTCTTTACCATCCAAGCTTCACCCACTTTATCAGAGCTCGTCGAAAATGGCGTGACAACACCAAAAGTCACACAATGTGTGCTGAGCATCAAGTTTCATTAAAATAATGTGACTTTTGAAAGTTTTTTGTATACTAGTTTAAAGGCGTTGATAAATCATGCCCAACGGTTTTGCACCTGCACCTTCTTCACCCACTGTCATCATCGAATCTTTTCTGAAAAGGCCAGACCGTGCAAGGACACAACTTATTTGACAAGGGGAATGGTAATACCAAGTGCTAAGTATGGGGGGCCAAGTCACTGGGAGGACCTCAAAAATTAACCTACATACGTCTCAATTTTCTTTGTGTAAATCTTCATCAGGGAGGAGACATCTCATTTAGCATCTCCATACTTAGCGTATTTGAACTTGCTGACAAGCTATAGCAAGGTTCTCTGTCTGCGCACCCTTGCATGCATATACAGTGCCTACAAGTAGTATTCAACCCCCTGCAGATTTAGCAGGTTTACACATTCGGAATTAACTTGGCATTGTGACATTTGGACTGTAGATGAGCCTGGAAGTGTGAAATGCACTGCAGCAAAAAAGAATGTTATTTCTTTTTTGTTTTTAAATTGTGAAAAGTTTATTCAGATGGTCATTTATTATTCAACCCCTCAAACCACCAGAATTCTGTTTGGTTCCCCTAAAGTATTAAGAAGTATTTCAGGCACAAAGAACAATGAGCTTCATATGTTTGGATTAATTATCTCTTTTTCCAGCCTTTTCGGACTAATTAAGACCCTCCCCAAACTTGTGAACAGCACTCATACTTAGTCAACATGGGAAAGACAAAGGAGCATTCCAAGGCCATCAGAGACAAGATCGTGGAGGGTCACAAGGCTGGCAAGGGGTACAAAACCCTTTACAAGGAGTTGGGCCTACCTGTCTCCACTGTTGGGAGCATCATCCGGAAGTGGAAGGCTCATGGAACTACTGTTAGCCTTCCACGGCCTGGACAGCCTTTGAAAGTTTCCACCCGTGCCGAGGCCAGGCTTGTCCGAAGAGTCAAGGCTAACCCAAGGACAACAAGGAAGGAGCTCCGGGAAGATCTCATGGCAGTGGGGACATTGGTTTCTGTCAATACCATAAGTAACGTACTCCACCGCAATGGTCTCCGTTCCAGACGAGCCCGTAAGGTACCTTTACTTTCAAAGCGTCATGTCAAGGCTCGTCTACAGTTTGCTCATGATCACTTGGAGGACTCTGAGACAGACTGGTTCAAGGTTCTCTGGTCTGATGAGACCAAGATCGAGATCTTTGGTGTCAACGACACACGTGACGTTTGGAGACTGGATGGCACTGCATATGACCCCAAGAATACCATCCCTACAGTCAAGCATGGTGGTGGCAGCATCATGCTGTGGGGCTGTTTCTCAGCCAAGGGGCCTGGCCATCTGGTCCGCATCCATGGGAAGATGGATAGCACCGCCTACCTGGAGATTTTGGCCAAGAACCTGCGCTCCTCCATCAAGGATCTTAAGATGGGTCGTCATTTCATCTTCCAACAAGACAACGACCCAAAGCACACAGCCAAGAAAACCAAGGCCTGGTTCAAGAGGGAAAAAATCAAGGTGTTGCAGTGGCCTAGTCAGTCTCCTGACCTTAACCCAATTGAAAACTTGTGGAAGGAGCTCAAGATTAAAGTCCACATGAGACACCCAAAGAACCTCGATAACTTGGAGAAGATCTGCATGGAGGAGTGGGCCAAGATAACTCCAGAGATCTGTGCCGGCCTGATCAGGTCTTATAAAAGACGATTATTAGCTGTAATTGCAAACAAGGGTTATTCCACAAAATATTAAACCTAGGGGTTGAATAATAATTGACCCACACTTTTATGTTGAAAATTTATTAAAATTTAACTGAGCAACATAACTTGTTGTTTTGTAAGATTTATGCATCTGTTAATAAATCCTGCTCTTGTTTGAAGTTTGCAGGCTCTAACTTATTTACATCTTATCAAACCTGCTAAATCTGCAGGGGGTTGAAGACTACTTTTAGGCACTGTATGTTCCAATGGGACTGTGGGTATATTTGATATATTTGTAGTTATATGCATATACATGTTCTGGCTGGTTTACATTTACTGGCCCCCACATGGAATCTAATGATATTATGGGTAGCTATTACCCCAGTAAAAGTCTGTACATGTCTGTGGACCCTATAACACATGTTTAAACTTTTGATCCAACATGTCCCAATATGGACTACTATTGACTCCATGGGGGTTTTTGTCTTTGACTTTTTAATATGTTTTTATGAAATTTGGATGTTCACTCTGTGTCTTGGAATATGAATAAAAATTTTTGTACTTTTTTGCACTGAAAAAACTCTTGTCTCTCGATCAATCTTTTTTCGGTGGTTTTTAGTTATAATAGGGGGTGGTGTGGGAACTTAGAAAAACCTGACTGTAGTGGGAAACAAAGTGGCAAAATGCTGGAGGAGTTCCCAAAATAACATAAGATCTTGAAGGAATCAAGATGCTTAGACAAATATGAATTATAAAATTGTATAAAATACCCTGGAAGTCTTAACTCATTGCTTGACCTTTAGGGCTCATTCAGATGACCGTTCTGTCTTGTCCTGTTCAGTTTCTGTTTTTTTGCAGACCTACTGACAGGATCATCTTATCAATGTCTTTTGTGTATGATCAGATGGCACATATAAGCATTTCCGTGTGCATCAGATCCTACAAAAAAAAACACATCGGATGCCGTATGTCCGTTCTGTTATTATGGAACATGTCCTATTCTGTTCCGTAATAATAGACCGTGACTCAATACAAGTCAATGGGTCCTGGAAGCCACATGGAAGCACATCCGTGTGACCTCCTTTGGGTGGCTGGATGTTGAAAGTAGGGCAAAATGGCATTTCGAGGCTCAGGAAAAATCTCATAAGCAACCCATTGCATCCACTGCAGCTAGCCCCATGCATGCGGGTGACTCAGCTATTTAGTGGGTGATGATTATGAGGCATGGTTGGTTGTAAAGTCTTTTGGTCTGGCTGACTGCATTCTTTACATACAGAAGTAATTGCTGTTGATAATCTTAATGCATCCCATCTTAAGCAGACCATAAAAGCAAAGCTGCTGCTGACTGTCAAGCCTTTGGAGTAGGCAGAGAGGATTAGAGAGGGAGAGAGATATAAATAAGCAAAATGTGTTAGAGATATTTGAGGGAGATATTAGAGACAGATGTGTGAGAGGGAGATATAAGTGAGACATGGATAAGAGATAGGAAAGTGTTAAGGATGCATAATATCATGGCGTATAATGCATGTGGGGCCCAGTGGCAAACTTTAATCATGAGCCCATAGGATTGTATTTACATCATTGCTCTTACTAATCACATGGATACCGATACCCAGTTTAAATACAATCTTCTGACTCTTTACTCACCACCTATTTGTTCTTTTTCTTGCATATGCTGGCTGGAATTTGCTATTTTTAAAAGTTTTGAAATAATACCTGTTTTGATGGTCCCATCAGGCTTTGTGAATATTTCAAAATACACGATTAAAACAAACTCGTAGACTGTATTGCTTAAGGCCTCAGAGCTTTGTTTGAGACATTAGTCATCAAACAGCATCATGAAAGCCAAGGATCACACCAGACAGGTTAGGGATAAAGTTGTGGAGAAGAGTAAAGCATCCTGGTTGTCATGGCAACCATCTAGTTATCAAATAAACAAAATCTGGAAAGCACAATAAAATCATATACACTGATGAGTAAAATTATAACAATGTTTTGAACTTTTGACCTTCAGACTCCATATCTCACAATCCACTACAGCTTCGAACAGGAAACTACTATAATTTTATAGGCAATCTCATACATAAATTTGATTTCCAACCATTTTGCATATGAATTGTTATGCATATTCTTGTTATGTCACTGCATTGTTATTTTTTTGCTTGTGGTAGTAGAAAAATCTCTTTCTTCTTCTATACTACAAATTACCAACTGTTTTCACGGTTCCTAATAGCTAAGTGTTTTAATAGGTTGATTCCCAACCAGAAAGTCACTGGTTCAAATCGAGACTCAGTCATTATTATTATTTATTATTATAGCGCCATTTATTCCATGGCGCTTTACATATGAAAAGGGGTAAATATATTAGGAAGAAGTACCATAATCAAACAATACAAGGAACAGACAGGTACAGGAGTAGAGAGGACCCTGCCAGCGAGGGCTCACAGTCTACAAGGGATGGGCGAGGATACAGTAGGTGAAGGTAGAGCTGGTCATGCAGTGCTATGGAGGACTGAAGGTTATCATCATGAAGATTTCCCAAGAAAAGAAATAGCATAATCCAGCTCATCGATAGAGGCCAAGAAAATTGCCAAACGGCATTATTTAATTGCCATAACAGTTGAAAAAATACGAAATTAAGTGTTTCCATCCATGCAAAAGCCAAGATGTGGACGTCCAGACAAAATATCAGAGTTAACAAGTTGGCTTATCAAAATGTCTATCAGTGCTGGCGCGAAAAACACGGCCATGCAAGCACCATGCAACACACGTTACACAAGTCTGAAATGATGACTCAAAAAAGGTGAAGAACCTTCAACTTAAATATCACCATAAGATGTGTCGGCTCGAGTTTGCTAAACAGTATGAAAATTGGACAGTAGAAGCTTGGAAATGGGTGGTTTGGTGCAATGAGATGAAAGTAAATTGACTAGGCTCTGATGGGTGCAAATGGGTCTAGAAGAAGCAAGGGAAAAGGGGCTAACAGATCTTGAAAATGAAGGAACTGTCAAGTTCAGTGGAGGAATCCTGATGATATGGGGTTGTTTCTCAGCCAAAGGCATTGGACCTGGATCAATGGTGGTCTCAATGCTGATCTATATGTGAGTATCCTACAAGACGAGTTACTTGGTACACTTGGATACTATGGGTATGAAAAAGATGACATAGTGTTCCAGCAGGACAACGACCCAAAGCATACATCAAGATTGGCAAAGAAATGGTTCAATGATAATGAAGTAGAGTTGCTGGATTGGCCCAAACAGTCTCCAGACCTCAACCCAATCGAAAACTTGTGGGTAAAGTTGAAGAAAATGCTGTATACAAACTCAAGTGAGTCAACCGGAATAAACCAACATTGAGTGCAATGTAAGTGAGTGAAGACTATTGATTCATCCAAAAACAAAAGTCTGAATGCTGTGCCACGGCACAATGGAAGCCAGCATACTTCAGTGCCTGCAGGTCATTTTGTGTGCTTAAAAGAAAGCTATAAGAATTTAGACTTTTGATTGTTCCTGAGGAAGCAGAGAAGTTTCTCTTCAAAACGTGTTGAAATAAAAAATCACTGCTTATACCCACTGGGCTTTTATCATCTTCACAGCAGTGCAGCATCCTCCTGTCTATCAGTCATCCTTTTCTCCATGTGTTGCCGCAGCAGTCATGGCTCTCAGGTTCTTAAGTCAGTTGTGACTCGCACAACTGCCAAAAGTGAGCTCCCCTAGAGGCTTTTTTCACCCTATTATCATCTGATAAGACCCTATTTGTGCACAATTTGTCTTCCAGCTTTTTTTACTAAGGGGCACTTCACACACAGCGAGATCGCTACTGAGATCGCTGCTAAGTCACGGTTTTTGTGACCTCATTAGCGATCTCGCTGTGTGTGGCACTGAGCAGCGATCTGGCCCCTGCTGTGAGATCGCTGCTCATTAAGGTACCTTCACACTTTAGCGATGCAGCAGCGATCCGACCAGCGATCTGACCTGGTCAGGATCGCTGCTGCATCACTACATGGTCGCTGGTGAGCTGTCAAACAGGCAGATCTCACCAGCGACCAGTGACCAGCCCCCAGCCAGCAGCGACGTGCAAGCGACGCTGCGCTTGCACGGAGCTGGCGTCTGGAAGCTGCGGACACTGGTAACTAAGGTAAACATCGGGTATGGTTACCTGATGTTTACATTAGTTACCAGCGCACACCGCTTAACTTAGCTTGTGTGCAGGGAGCAGGAGCCGGCACTGGCAGCGTGAGAGCTGCGGAGGCTGGTAACGAAGGTAAATATCGGGTAACCACCTTGGTTACCCGATGTTTACCTTGGTTACAGCTTACCGCAGGCTGTCAGACGCCGGCTCCTGCTCCCTTCACATTCAGGATTGTTGCTCTCTCGCTGTCACACACAGCGATGTGTGCTTATCAGTGGGAGAGCAGCAATAAAAAAACGAACCAGGGCTGTGTGTAACGAGCAGCGATCTCACAGCAGGGGCCAGATCGCTGCTCAGTGTCACACACAGAGAGATCGCTAATCAGGTCACAAAAAACGTGACTCAGCAGCGATCTCAGTAGCGATCTCGCTGTGTGTGAAGCACCCCTTACACACAGCCCTGGTTCGTTTTTTTAATGTTGCTCTCCCGCTGATAAGCACACATCACTGTGTGTGACAGCGAGAGAGCAACAATCCTGAATGTGAAGGGAGCAGGAGCCGGCGTCTGACAGCCTGCGGTAAGCTGTAACCAAGGTAAACATCGGGTAACCAAGGTGGTTACCCGATATTTACCTTCGTTACCAGCCTCCGCAGCTCTCATGCTGCCAGTGCCGGCTCCTGCTCCCTGCACACGCTAAGTTAAGCGGTATGAGCTGGTAACTAAGGTAAACATCGGGTAACCATACCCGATGTTTACCTTAGTTACCAGTGTCCGCAGCTTCCAGACGCCGGCTCCATGCAAGCGCAGCGTCGCTTGCACGTCGCTGCTGGCTGGGGGCTGGTCACTGGTCGCTGGTGAGATCTGCCTGTTTGACAGCTCACCAGCGACCATGTAGCGATGCAGCAGCGATCCTGACCAGGTCAGATCGCTGGTCGGATCGCTGCTGCATCGCTAAAGTGTGACGGTACCCTTAGTGACCCCTGGTTAACATCTATTTACATCCAGCCAGGTAGATTGTGGTCACTTGTATGCTAAAAAGGCTATGCTGACAATGCAAAACTCAAAACAGTTAGAGTATTAACAGATGTCAGATTCCTATGTGTATATATTGTTAGCAATTCTCTGCAAATCAAATTTTCCAGTGGAATTTGGCGGCCTGCGAATTCGAATTTCCAACTTTCCGCTCATCTCTTTTACTTACATTTACTGTAACTCTTCCTATTTTTCTTTGCTTGCTCAGCTACAATTACCTGCTACTAAGGTCTACTATTATTTCAATTATTTGATCACAATAATGCTGGATAATCCTTTGTAAATGTTGGGTCTTCACTGTCACTTAATGTAATAAAGTCTAATATGAAAGTACACATCTGATTTCATGGGCCTGTGTTTAAAATTAATTGTGTTTAATAGAATATTAATATCAATGGAGTAAAACACTTAGGGTTGTCAAACAAGGCAGGAGAATATTTGATGTATAACTGGGCTGTCAAATTGTACCTCATAGCCCAGGGACATGGCATAATTGCCTAGAGCCCTGTTTGCTAAATCATTAAAATGTAAAAGGTAATTTGAATGTATTTCAAGCAGCAACGTGTCAAAGCATATATTGTGTTTGATTTACATCTAAGAGGGAAACATCTGCGATTAAACGTAGCAACAAGCATTTCTTTTCACACTGTCTATACGTTTGTCACATTGTTACAAATATGTGAAAGTGGCAATTACAATTGTCATTTTTATGCATAATTAATTAACTAATTTTTGCTCTCAAATAATACAAAAAAAGATACCAAGTTATTCTCTATGATATGCTAATTGCAGCTGTCTATAAACGACAACCTCAATGTAATTATTGTTCTCCACAGTGTAAATTCATGGCCATTTCCAAAATTAAAAAATGTATGGTTTTTTTTCATCTAGATTTTTATATGAGAATTGGAATGAAGATTTTTTTTGCGCTCACACAACATGTTTGATTTTTAGGTAACGAATAATGAAAATAAAAAAATGAGAGGTTTACAAAATTAATGTGTATTAAAAGCAAAATGAAAGAAAAATGAAAAAACTGGATAGCAGAACATTAAATGTATATTGCACAACACGTTGAATAGGTAACAAACTTTGTTTTACCTAAATGTTATTAATATCCTTGGAATTAATAATTACACCCCTCACATTTTTGTAAATATTTTATTATATCTTTTCATGGGACAACACTGAAGATATGACACTTTATACAATGTAAAATAGTCAGTGGTACAGCTTGTATAAAGCCTGCTTTACACCTTACGATCCAGCATACGATATCGTATGTGATCGTAACCGCCCCCATCGTATGTGCGGCACGTTCAATTTGTTGAATGTGCCGCACAAACGATTAACCCCCGTCACTCGTACTTACCTTCCATACGACCTCGCTGTGGGCGGCGAACGTCCACTTCCTGGAGTGGGAGGGACGTTCGGCGTCACAGCGACGTCACGCGGCAGCCGGCAAATAGAAGCGGAGAGGCGGAGATGAGCGGAACATAAACATCCCGCCCACCTCCTTCCTTCCGCATTGCTGGCCGGGAGCCGCAGGACGCAGGTAAGATCTGTTCATCGTTCCCGGGGTGTCACACACTGCGATATGTGCTACCCCGGGTACGATGGACAATCTGACATTCAATTCTAGAGAAATGAATGATGTGCGTGTGATGAACGTTTTACCGTTCAATCGCAATCACACGTACCTGTCACAATCTGCAATGTACCTTACGATGCCGGATGTGCGTCACTTACGACGTGACCCCGCAGGACACATCGTAAGATACATTGCAGCGTGTAAAGCGGGCTTAACAGTGTAAATATGATGTGCCCTCTAAATAACTCAACACACAGCCATTAATGTCTAAACCACTGGCAATAAAAGTGAGTATACCCCTGAGTGCAAATGGCCAAATTGTACCCAAAGTATCAATATTTTCTGTGGCGACCATTATTTTCAAGAACTGCCTAAATTCTTTTGGTCATGGAGTTTACTAGAGCTTCAGAGGAACCACTGGAATCATCTTTCACTCCTCCATAACGACATCTTGGCGGATGTTAGAGACATGGATGTTAAAGACCTTGCGCTCCTCCACATTCCATTTGAAGATGCCCCACAGATGCTCAATAGGGTTATGGTCTGGAGACATGATTGACCAGTCCAGCACATTTACCCTCAGTTTCTTTACCAATGCAGCGGTTGTATTGGAGGTATGTTTGGGGGTCATTAACATGTTGGAATATGAAGAGAGGGGATCATGGTCTGCTTCAGTATGTCACAGTACATGGTTCCCTCAATGAACCGTAGCTCCCCACAGCCGGCAGCTCTCATGTAACCCCAAATCATTACACAGCCACCACCATGCTTGACTATTGGCAAGACACACTTGTCTTTGTACTCCTCACCTGGTTGCCGCCACACATGATTGACACCATCTGAACAAAATAAGTTTTTCTTGGTCTCATCAGACCACAGGACATGGTTCAAGTTATCCATGTCCTTTGTCTGCCTGTCTTCAGCAAACTGTTTCTGGGCTTTATTTTGATGCAGTGTGGTTTGAGCACTGACAGGCTGACCCGATAACCAATTAAAATATGCAGCAATGCTGGCAGCACTTATCTGTCTATTTTAAAAAGCCAACCACTGGATATGACGCTGAGCATGTGCACTCAACTTCCTTGGTCAACCATGTGGAGAGTGTAACCATTCTGATTAAACTGCTGAATGGTCTTGGCCACCATGATATAATTCAGTTTCAGGGTGTTGACAATCTTCTTAAAGCTGAGGCCATCTTTATGTAAAGAAACAATTCTTTCTTTCAGATCCTCTGAAAATTCTTTGCTATGAGATGCCATGTTGAACTTCCAGTGACCAGTATGAAAGAGTGTGTGAGCGATAACACCACATCTGCTTCCCATTCACACCTGAGACCTTGTAATACTAAGGAATGGCATGACAATGGTGATGGAAAATGGCTAATTAGGCAATGTTGGCCATTTTCATTTAGGAATGTACGCCCTTTTCTTGGCAGCAGTTTAGATATTAATGTCTGTGTTGAGTTATTTAGAGGGCACACCAAATTTACACTATTATACAGGCTGTACACTGACTACTTTACATTGTATCAAAGTGTCATATCTAGAGTTGAGCGCGGTTCGCGGTTCGAGGTTCTCCAGTTCTAAGCTCGAGTGATTTTTGGGGCTGTTCGAGATCGAACTAGAACTCAAGCTTTTTGCAAAAGCTCGATAGTTCTAGATACGTTCGAGAACGGTTCTAGCAGCAAAAAGCAGGGCTTTTTACAGCTACAGTGTGCAGGAGCCATCGCTGGCAGCCTGCCACAAGCTGGTAACCAAGATAAACATCGGGTATCCAAGCAAAGCGCTTTGGTTAGTAACCCGATGTTTATCTTAGTTACGTGCAGGAAGCCCACACTTCCCGCTCAGCTCACTCCGCCCCCTCCTGCCCGCGGCATGTATACATACATATACACACACGCACACACACACACACACACACACGCACCCCCCCCCCCCGCTCAGCTTACCTGCGGTGATGAAGTCCCGCCATCCCGACCTCAGCGCTGTCACTGTCCTCCATGGCCGCCGCTTGTCACATCACCTATCGCTTCCGACCCGAGACTGACACTGGCGGTGACGTCACGGACCTCTCGCGATACTTGATGTGAAGGCGCCGGTCATTGACCTCAGTGACAGGGGCTGTCGGCAGTGCTGGAGATCAGCGCAGGTAATGTACCTCGCTGACAGCAGCACTTGTCACCCCCCTGCAGTGACCTGGGCTGACCCATTGATGTTAGCTCAGGTCACTGCACTGCTCTCCCAGCCAATGGGGAACATCCTGCTCTTCATTGACTGGGACAGTGTGGATCGTCATGGCAACCCCTTGGATTACACCAGACCTGGATTTGTTTTTCAATCTAATAAATTGGTTAAAGAGGGAATGTTTTGGGGAGTGTTTTTACAAATAAAAATGTGTTTGTCGTCTATTTTTTTTTATTACTGACTGGGTTGGTGATGTCGGGTATCTGATAGACGCCTGACCTCACCAACCCCAGGGCTTGATGCCAGGTGACATTACACATCTGGTATTAACCCCATATATTACCCCGTTTGCCACCGCACCAGGGCGCGGGATGAGCTGGGGCGAAGCACCAGGATTGGCGCATCTAATGGATGCGCCACTTCTGGGGCGGCTGCGGCCTGCTATTTTTAGGCTGGGGAGATTCCAATAACCATGGACCTCCCTAGTCTGAGAATATCAGGCCCCAGCTGTCTGCTTTACCTTGGCTGGTGATCCAATTTTGGGGGACCCCTACGTGTTTTTTTTTTAATTATTTATTTAATTTAAAATAACAGCGTGGGGTGCCCTCAGTTTTGGATTACCAGCCAAGGTGAGGTTGCCAGCTGTGGTCTGCAGGCTGCAGCCGTCTGCTTTACCCTAGCTGGCTACAAAACTAGGGGGAACCCTACGTCATTTTTTTTTCATTTTTTTTGGCTAAATACAAAGCTAAGCACCCCTTAGTGCCACATAAAAGGTACCAAAGGGTGCTCCACTTTTTCTCCATTTTTTTCTCCACTTTTTCTCCACTTTTTTCTCCAGTTTTTCTCCTCTTATGCTCCACTTTTTCTCCACTTTTTCTCCTCTTAATCAACACTTTTTCTCCACTTTTTCTCCACTTTTTTCTCCACTTTTTCTCCTCTTATGCTCCACTTTTTCTCCACTTTTTCTCCACTTTTTCTCCACTTTTTCTCCTCTTATGCTCCACTTTTTCTCCACTTTTTCTCCTCTTAATCTCCACTTTTTCTCCTCTTATGCTCCACTTTTTCTCCACTTTTTCTCCACTTTTTCTCCTCTTATGCTCCACTTTTTCTCCACTTTTTCTCCACTTTTTCTCCTCTTATGCTCCACTTTTTCTCCACTTTTTCTCCTCTTATGCTCCACTTTTTCTCCACTTTTTCTCCACTTTTTCTCCACTTTTTCTCCTCTTATGCTCCACTTTTTCTCCACTTTTTCTCCACTTTTTCTCCTCTTATGCTCCACTTTTTCTCCACTTTTTCTCCACTTTTTCTCCTCTTATGCTCCACTTTTTCTCCACTTTTTCTCCTCTTATGCTCCACTTTTTCTCCACTTTTTCTCCACTTTTTCTCCTCTTATGCTCCACTTTTTCTCCACTTTTTTCTCCACTTTTTCTCCTCTTATGCTCCACTTTTTCTCCACTTTTTCTCCACTTTTTTCTCCACTTTTTCTCCTCTTATGCTCCACTTTTTCTCCACTTTTTCTCCACTTTTTCTCCACTTTTTCTCCTCTTATTCTCCACTTTTTCTCCACTTTTTCTCCACTTTTTTCTCCACTTTTTCTCCTCTTATGCTCCACTTTTTCTCCACTTTTTCTCCACTTTTTCTCCTCTTATGCTCCACTTTTTCTCCACTTTTTCTCCTCTTAATCGCCACTTTTTCTCCACTTTTTCTCCACTTTTTTTCCACTTTTTCTCCACTTTTTCTCCACTTTTTTCTCCACTTTTTCTCCACTTTTTTCTCCACTTTTTTTCCTCTTATGCTCCACTTTTTCTCCACTTTTTCTCCTCTTATGCTCCACTTTTTCTCCACTGTTTCTCCTCTTAATCTCCACTTTTTCTCCACTTTTTCTCCACTTTTTCTCCACTTTTTTCTCCACTTTTTCTCCTCTTATGCTCCACTTTTTCTCCACTTTTTCTCCACTTTTTCTCCACTTTTTCTCCACTTTTTCTCCACTTTTTCTCCTCTTATGCTCCACTTTTTCTCCACTTTTTCTCCTCTTATGCTCCACTTTTTCTCCACTTTTTCTCCACTTTTTCTCCTCTTATCCTCCACTTTTTCTCCACTTTTTCTACACTTTTTCTCCTCTTATGCTCCACTTTTTCTCCACTTTTTCTCCTCTTATGCTCCACTTTTTCTCCACTTTTTCTCCACTTTTTCTCCTCTTATGCTCCACTTTTTCTCCACTTTTTCTCCTCTTATGCTCCACTTTTTCTCCACTTTTTTCTCCACTTTTTCTCCTCTTATGCTCCACTTTTTCTCCACTTTTTCTCCACTTTTTCTCCTCTTATGCTCCACTTTTTCTCCACTTTTTCTCCACTTTTTCTACACTTTTTCTCCTCTTATGCTCCACTTTTTCTCCACTTTTTCTCCTCTTATGCTCCACTTTTTCTCCACTTTTTTCTCCACTTTTTCTCCTCTTATGCTCCACTTTTTCTCCACTTTTTCTCCACTTTTTCTCCTCTTATGCTCCACTTTTTCTCCACTTTTTCTCCACTTTTTCTCCACTTTTTTCTCCACTTTTTCTCCTCTTATGCTCCACTTTTTCTCCACTTTTTCTCCTCTTAATCTCCTCTTTTTCTCCTCTTATGCTCCACTTTTTCTCCACTTTTTCTCCACTTTTTCTCCTCTTATGCTCCACTTTTTCTCCACTTTTTCTCCACTTTTTCTCCACTTTTTCTCCTCTTATGCTCCACTTTTTCTCCACTTTTTCTCCTCTTATGCTCCACTTTTTCTCCACTTTTTCTCCACTTTTTCTCCACTTTTTCTCCACTTTTTCTCCTCTTATGCTCCACTTTTTCTCCACTTTTTCTCCTCTTATGCTCCACTTTTTCTCCACTTTTTCTCCACTTTTTCTCCTCTTATCCTCCACTTTTTCTCCACTTTTTCTCCACTTTTTCTCCTCTTATGCTCCACTTTTTCTCCACTTTTTCTCCTCTTATGCTCCACTTTTTCTCCACTTTTTCTCCACTTTTTCTCCACTTTTTCTCCACTTTTTCTCCACTTTTTCTCCTCTTATGCTCCACTTTTTCTCCACTTTTTCTCCTCTTATGCTCCACTTTTTCTCCACTTTTTCTCCACTTTTTCTCCTCTTATCCTCCACTTTTTCTCCACTTTTTCTCCACTTTTTCTCCTCTTATGCTCCACTTTTTCTCCACTTTTTCTCCACTTTTTCTCCTCTTATCCTCCACTTTTTCTACACTTTTTCTACACTTTTTCTCCGCTTATGCTCCACTTTTTCTCCACTTTTTCTCCTCTTATGCTCCACTTTTTCTCCACTTTTTTCTCCACTTTTTCTCCTCTTATGCTCCACTTTTTCTCCACTTTTTCTCCACTTTTTCTCCTCTTATGCTCCACTTTTTCTCCACTTTTTCTCCACTTTTTCTACACTTTTTCTCCTCTTATGCTCCACTTTTTCTCCTCTTATGCTCCACTTTTTCTCCACTTTTTTCTCCACTTTTTCTCCTCTTATGCTCCACTTTTTCTCCACTTTTTCTCCACTTTTTCTCCTCTTATGCTCCACTTTTTCTCCACTTTTTCTCCACTTTTTCTCCACTTTTTTCTCCACTTTTTCTCCTCTTATGCTCCACTTTTTCTCCACTTTTTCTCCTCTTAATCTCCTCTTTTTCTCCTCTTATGCTCCACTTTTTCTCCACTTTTTCTCCACTTTTTTCTCCACTTTTTCTCCACTTTTTCTCCACTTTTTCTCCTCTTATCCTCTACTTTTTCTACACTTTTTCTACACTTTTTCTCCTCTTATGCTCCACTTTTTCTCCACTTTTTCTCCTCTTATGCTCCACTTTTTCTCCACTTTTTCTCCACTTTTTCTCCACTTTTTCTCCTCTTATGCTCCACTTTTTCTCCACTTTTTCTCCTCTTATGCTCCACTTTTTCTCCACCTTTTCTCCACTTTTTCTCCTCTTATCCTCCACTTTTTCTCCACTTTTTCTCCACTTTTTCTCCTCTTATGCTCCACTTTTTCTCCACTTTTTCTCCACTTTTTCTCCTCTTATCCTCCACTTTTTCTACACTTTTTCTACACTTTTTCTCCGCTTATGCTCCACTTTTTCTCCACTTTTTCTCCTCTTATGCTCCACTTTTTCTCCACTTTTTTCTCCACTTTTTCTCCTCTTATGCTCCACTTTTTCTCCACTTTTTCTCCACTTTTTCTCCTCTTATGCTCCACTTTTTCTCCACTTTTTCTCCACTTTTTCTACACTTTTTCTCCTCTTATGCTCCACTTTTTCTCCACTTTTTCTCCTCTTATGCTCCACTTTTTCTCCACTTTTTTCTCCACTTTTTCTCCTCTTATGCTCCACTTTTTCTCCACTTTTTCTCCACTTTTTCTCCTCTTATGCTCCACTTTTTCTCCACTTTTTCTCCACTTTTTCTCCACTTTTTTCTCCACTTTTTCTCCTCTTATGCTCCACTTTTTCTCCACTTTTTCTCCTCTTAATCTCCTCTTTTTCTCCTCTTATGCTCCACTTTTTCTCCACTTTTTTCTCCACTTTTTCTCCACTTTTTCTCCACTTTTTCTCCACTTTTTCTCCACTTTTTTCTCCACTTTTTCTCCTCTTATGCTCCACTTTTTCTCCACTTTTTCTCCACTTTTTCTCCTCTTATGCTCCACTTTTTCTCCACTTTTTTCTCCACTTTTTTCTCCACTTTTTCTCCTCTTATGCTCCACTTTTTCTCCACTTTTTCTCCACTTTTTCTCCTCTTATGCTCCACTTTTTCATCACTTTTTCTCCACTTTTTCTCCTCTTATGCTCCACTTTTTCTCCACTTTTTCTCCACTTTTTCTCCGTTCTTTTTCTATGGTCGGTCTACCCATTAGCTCTGCCATGCATACTGTAGCTCTACACCTACTGCACATGTTACTTTATGATTGACATCTCTTTCGTACCAGAGCTGTCTAAGCCTACTCTGACCCCATATTTGTCATTACTATATTGTCCTTGTACTGTATTATGACATTTGTATCATGTGTTTCATTTCTTGCTGTGTTGCAATTTTTTTGCTGCATCCCAATTGTACCTCTACATTGTTCGAGTTTATGTTATTGTTCTCTCACTCTTATGTGATACTGATTATTGTCATTTTTCATGATTTCATGCAGATAAGTCCAATCTGACGAAGGCTCAGGCCGAAACGTCATTTGTAACTTGTTTTGGACAAAAACATATATGCTTATGAAAAAATTTTTTTTCTTAATATGGACCAATAAAGAGTGATTTTGCATTACTATCCATTGTGACTTACTGACTTAGTCTGGGAGATTTAGAGTGCCGAGGTTACTCACTAATTTTATCTATTATTACCTCTGAGCACCTATATACCAGTGAGCAGAGTTTCCTCTACAGTAGTTCTCCTGATTAGGCATGCCCTTACCTCATGAGCAGGGCATTGCAGCTTTGGTAGCAACCATTACGACATGGACTCTGCTGCTGTGGACCCGGGGAGAGTGAGTGCAGATTCATTGCACCCACACTCCTCACATGAAGGGTCCGCACTCCTAGAAAATGGGGGATACGTTCCCTGAGTGTCTCCCCCCCATATTCTAGACGGTCCAGAGTCGTCGTGGGACCCCTTTATTTTTTTTCTTACAATAAATTGGTGAAAGAGGAAATGTTTTGGGGACTGTTTTTTCAAATAAATTTCTTTTGTCGATTTTTTGTTTTTGTTAGTACTGACAGTTTATGATGTTGGGTATCTAATAGACGCCATGACATCACAAACTGTTGGGCTTGATCTCAGGTGACTTTACAGCTAGTATCAACCCGATTTATTACCCCGTTTGCCACTGCACCAGGGCACGGGATGAGCTGGGGTGAAGCGCCAGGATTGGCGCAACTAGTGGATGCGCCACGTCTGGGGTGCCTGCGGCCTGCTATTTTTAGGCTGTGAAGGCCCAATAACTATGGACCTTCCCACCCTGAGAATACCAGACCACAGCTGTCCGCTTTACCTTGGCTGGTGATCCAATTTGGGGGGGACCCTACTTTTATTGTGTAATTATTAATATTTATAAAATAATTATAAAAAAGAGCCTGAGGGGACCTCCACATTGGATCCCCAACCACGGTAAAGCTGCCAGCTGTGGTTTTCAGGCTACAGCCGTCTGCTTTACCCTAGCTGGCTATCAAAAATGGGGGGACCCAACGTCATTTTTTTTTTTTAACTATTTTTTAAATAGAAAAAATTAATGGGCTTCCCTGTATTTTGATTGCCAACCAAGGTAACGGCAGGCAGATGGGGGTAGCAACCCATAGCTGTCTGCTTTATCTGCGCTGAGAATCAAAAATACCGCGGAGCGCTACGTCATTTTTTTAAAGATTTATTTTTACAGCACTGTGATGTCCAGCAATCAAAATACAGGGAAGCCCATTTTATTTTTAGTTATTTAAATAAATAATTAAAAAAAATATATATGGGCTCCCGCTGCATTTTTTGTATTGCTAGCTAAGGGTAATCCAAGCAGCTACTGGCTGCTAACCCCCACTGCTTGGTGTTACCTTCACTGGCAATGGAAAATCCAGGGAAGCATTTTTTATTTTTTTTGCCAAAAAACTACAAAAAAAGGACGTGAGCTTCGCCATATTTTTGTATGCTAGCCAGGTATAGCAGGCAGGTGCTGGAAGAGTTGGATACAGCGCCAGAAGATGGCGCTTCTATGAAAATGCCATTTTCTGAGGTGGCTGCAGACTGCAATTCGCAGCAGTGGGGCCCAGAAAGCTCAGGCCAACCTGTGGTGCGGATTCCAATCCCCAGCTGCCTAGTTGTACCTGGCTGGACACAAAAATGGGGCAAAGCCTACGTCATTTGTTTTCTAATTATTTCATGAAATTCATGAAATAATAAAAAAAGGGCTTCCCTTTATTTTTGGTTCCCAGCCGGGTACAAGTAGGCAACTGGGGGTTGGGGGCAGCCGTACCTGCCTGCTGTACCTGGCTAGCATACAAAAATATGGCGAAGCCCACATAATTTTTTCAGGGGGCAAAAAACTTCTGCATACAGTCCTGGATGGAAATTGGTTAAAGGATTTCACAAGCACAAAACTCCAGGCATTTTGTTCTTTAAAATAAAACTTCCTTTATTTTCTTATCATTAAAAAGTCCATGCTATGGTGGTCAAGCCCATGTCAGAGAGGACGCGTTTCGAACATCCAGTTCTTATTCAGTCTCTAAACCATCTAGTCACAGAACTGTTTAAAAAGGGCTGAACCCAAACATGTGATCAAATGCAAGGAGAGAGCAAGACAATTACAAAAACATTAACCCCTTGAGTTATATCACTCCATATAATGCTTATAACACTTATATATATACAAAGTATTTTTTTAGCCAGATTAATATGCAAACATCAATTCATTTCTTTTATTTAAACCTTTCGGAAATCTTGTGCCCATTAAAAACATCCATTTTATTTCTCTCTGAAAGAGGATATCTTTCAAATTTCCACCCCTTCTAGGTAGTTGAATTTTTTCAATGGCATTGACTTTCATGCCTGTTAAATTACCTGCATCTGCGTCGCGAAAATGGTGAGACGCTCCTGATAATTTTCTGGTGGTGGCATTATTAACATCATAAATGTGTTCAGATATCCTCTTTCTGAGAGAACGACAAGTGCTGCCTATATATTGTAACTGGCAAATAGTACACGATATTAAATAAACCACATGGTCTGAACTGCAGTTTATGAGTGACATTATTTTATACGTTTTTTTATCTGTAAATGAAGAAAATTCCTTCACATTTGACATATAACCGCATAGTCCACACGATCTGTGGCCACATTTGAAAGAGCCTGTGCTGGGTAACCAATTGCCAGTGTTTTTTTCTTTTTTAGTGGAACCGCACCTATTCATATGATCACTAGGTGATAACATGGATCCCAATGTAATGTTCCTTTTTGAAACAAATTTAACTCCATTTTTTAAGATTTTGTGTAATGTGTCATCTGTAGATAAAATGGGTAAATATTTTTTAATAATTTTGATTACATCATAATAATTTTTACTGTATGTTGTTGAAAAAACAACTGACAATTCTTTCTGGGGATTATCTCTGGTTTTATTCATGTCCAAATATTGTGACCTACTCACTTTGATTGCCTTGGTTTTGGCTTTCTGGAGATTTGTCATTTTATACTCTCTTGCCAAAAACCTTTTTTCAATAGTGCTGCATTCTACCTCAAAACCATTTTGGGTGTTGCAACATCTCCTAGCACGGACATATTCACCTGTAGGGATGTTATTTATAACATGCTTTGGATGGCAACTTCCCGCATGTAATAGTGAGTTGCCTGATATAGGTTTTCTGTAAAGACTACAATTAATTTCTCCATTGTCACCCTTCCCATGGAATTGTATATCCAAAAAATTAATTTTTGATACATCATGAAAAAAAGTGAAAAAAAGATTATGGGCATTATTATTAATGTATGATATGAAATCCTCAATTTTTTTGTTTGGATTTTGCCATACAATAAGTACATCATCTATAAATCTCAGATATAATGCTATATCCGAGAAAAAAGGATTGCACTGATTAAAAATATATTGTTCTTCCCACCAAAACATAAATATGCCTGCTAGAGAGGGGGAAAACCGTGCGCCCATTGAACATCCCTGTAACTGAATATATCCTTTATTTAAAAAGGTAAAATAGTTGTTTTTGAGTAAAAACTCAGTTACGTCAATCAAATAGTCCTGTAATTCAAGTGAGTAGTCAGAATATTTTTTGAGCAAATCTTTCAACGCTAAAATGGCAAGAGAATGTGGAATGGATGTATACAATGATTGCACATCACAAGTTAACCAACTAAAATTATCCTGCCATTTCATCTGAGAAATAATATTCAACACATGTTTGCTATCCAGGACATAGCCAGGAGACATTTTAGGAAGAAATTGAAGGTGGTTATCCAACCACTCTGCTAGATGCTCAGTATAAGAATCTATACCTGAGACAATCGGTCTCATTTTTGGGGGAAATTGGTTTTTATGTGACTTGGGTAAGGCATGCAATAATGGTATTAAACAATAAGATGGATTAAGATAATCTCTCAATTTTTCATCAATTAAACCCAAATGTAAGCCTTCTTCTAGAATTTTTTCCAAGGATTTTTTTATATCTGCAGAGGGGTCATGATCGACTCTCCTGTAGGTATCACAATCCTGTAACATAGTCACTACCTCCCTTTCATAAAGTCCAGTATCCAAAACTACGACTGCCCCCCCTTGTCAGAATTTTTTATTATGATGTTAGAGTTTTTTTGCAAGGAAATAATCGCATCCTTCTCAGTCTTAGACAAATTTTGAACCATAGGTTCTTGTAAATGAGAAAGAGCAGTTAACTCCTTTTCTACTATGTTCTGGAAATCAGTCATCTGATCACACCTCGAAGGTATGGGATAAAAACTGGGATTAGGAACATTAAAGTGGGAAACCGCACAGTGTGGATTGGGTCCGGCACCACTATCACTTGACAAATCATGCAAATCTTGTAAAGCCATTTGTTCTTTAAATGACATAGGAGAGAAAAAAATGTCAGCTGATGCATTTGAAACATTAGGAACATTAACCTCATTTTCATCGTGAAAGAAGTGTTTTTTTACTGTTAATTTTCGGATAAACTTATTGACATCTAGTATTGTTTTAAAAAGATCAAACCTCTTTGTTGGGAACAAAATTTAAACCCCTTTTCAAAACACTAATTTCACTGCTGTTTAAAATGCATGCCGACATATTTATAACAGAAAAATTATTATTATCAATATTCATTTCCTTTTCCCCCTCGTGAAATGATTGTGTTGGTACACATGACTTTCTATGTTTGCGGCCGCTCCTCCTTGTTTTTTTCGATTTTTTTGAAAAAACGGCTGGTTTTTCAAGTTTTTTGACACACTTGAAGAAGTGGATGGGGTGTCAAAATTATTATCGGACGTGTCAGTATTATAGTCTGTAGAGTCCACATCAGTCGTTTCAAAGTCCGTAGAAGAAAAATTGACACGGGTAGAATTGTTGCGTCTTTTATGATTTTTCAATATGGATCTGGGACCAGCTTGGAAAAATCTGCTGGAATTATGCCAATTGTAGATTTTATTATCCTCATAGTCCCTTAAATCACGAACAAACTTTTTTTCTTTGAATGCAGTGATTGTGTCCTCAAGGGCAATGATTTTAGTGTTGATCTGGTCTTTCGTGGTCTTATAAGCATCCAGACCTGAATATTGTGCAAGGGAAACTTCAATTTCTTTAATCTTATTCTCCAACACACCTATTTTATTTCGTTCTTGTTCTATAATTAATTGAATAAGTTTTTTGGAGCATTCAGATAAGATAGTGTCCCATTTTGCAACAAATTCTTGATTAAATTCAACTGTGGGTCTTTTGTTCAGCCGAAGTCCCCTGGGAACCATATTTTTGTCAAGATATGCAATACAATTTTTTATATAAGGAACTATAAGTCATGCAATTTCATCATATATAGTAATACTATATATGATGAAATTGCATGACTTATAGTTCCTTATATAAAAAATTGTGTCATAAAATGGAAGACCATAGGAATGAAGCTAATAGCAATCAGATTTTGTTACTTCAGATAGACTACGTATGGAGAGAGCAGCAAAAATGTTTTCATTGAATAAGCAAAATACCCCCTTGGAAACGCACACAGAAATGAATCAAATTATGTGGGAATTAGAAAAAGTGATGTCAGCGAGAATTCGTACCTGGTGGGACAGTGAGACCTTGCAAGCATATCTTGACAAAAATATGGTAAAAAAACACTTCTTTCACGATGAAAATGAGGTTAATGTTCCTAATGTTTCAAATGCATCAGCTGACATTTTTTTCTCTCCTATGTCATTTAAAGAACAAATGGCTTTACAAGATTTGCATGATTTGTCAAGTGATAGTGGTGCCGGACCCAATCCACACTGTGCGGTTTCCCACTTTAATGTTCCTAATCCCAGTTTTTATCCCATACCTTCGAGGTGTGATCAGATGACTGATTTCCAGAACATAGTAGAAAAGGAGTTAACTGCTCTTTCTCATTTACAAGAACCTATGGTTCAAAATTTGTCTAAGACTGAGAAGGATGCGATTATTTCCTTGCAAAAAAACTCTAACATCATAATAAAAAATTCTGACAAGGGGGGGGCAGTCGTAGTTTTGGATACTGGACTTTATGAAAGGGAGGTAGTGACTATGTTACAGGATTGTGATACCTACAGGAGAGTCGATCATGACCCCTCTGCAGATATAAAAAAATCCTTGGAAAAAATTCTAGAAGAAGGCTTACATTTGGGTTTAATTGATGAAAAATTGAGAGATTATCTTAATCCATCTTATTGTTTAATACCATTATTGCATGCCTTACCCAAGTCACATAAAAACCAATTTCCCCCAAAAATGAGACCGATTGTCTCAGGTATAGATTCTTATACTGAACATCTGGCAGAGTGGTTGGATAACCACCTTCAATTTCTTCCTAAAATGTCTCCTGGCTATGTCCTGGATAGCAAACATGTGTTGAATATTATTTCTCAGATGAAATGGCAGGATAATTTTAGTTGGTTAACTTGTGATGTGCAATCATTGTATACATCCATTCCACATTCTCTTGCCATTTTAGCGTTGAAAGATTTGCTCAAAAAATATTCTGACTACTCACTTGAATTACAGGACTATTTGATTGACGTAACTGAGTTTTTACTCAAAAACAACTATTTTACCTTTTTAAATAAAGGATATATTCAGTTACAGGGATGTTCAATGGGCGCACGGTTTTCCCCCTCTCTAGCAGGCATATTTATGTTTTGGTGGGAAGAACAATATATTTTTAATCAGTGCAATCCTTTTTTCTCGGATATAGCATTATATCTGAGATTTATAGATGATGTACTTATTGTATGGCAAAATCCAAACAAAAAAATTGAGGATTTCATATCATACATTAATAATAATGCCCATAATCTTTTTTTCACTTTTTTTCATGATGTATCAAAAATTAATTTTTTGGATATACAATTCCATGGGAAGGGTGACAATGGAGAAATTAATTGTAGTCTTTACAGAAAACCTATATCAGGCAACTCACTATTACATGCGGGAAGTTGCCATCCAAAGCATGTTATAAATAACATCCCTACAGGTGAATATGTCCGTGCTAGGAGATGTTGCAACACCCAAAATGGTTTTAAGGTAGAATGCAGCACTATTGAAAAAAGGTTTTTGGCAAGAGGGTATAAAATGACAAATCTCCAGAAAGCCAAAACCAAGGCAATCAAAGTGAGTAGGTCACAATATTTGGACATGAATAAAACCAGAGATAATCCCCAGAAAGAATTGTCAGTTGTTTTTTCAACAACATACAGTAAAAATTATTATGATGTAATCAAAATTATTAAAAAATATTTACCCATTTTATCTACAGATGACACATTACACAAAATCTTAAAAAATGGAGTTAAATTTGTTTCAAAAAGGAACATTACATTGGGATCCATGTTATCACCTAGTGATCATATGAATAGGTGCGGTTCCACTAAAAAAGAAAAAAACACTGGCAATTGGTTACCCAGCACAGGCTCTTTCAAATGTGGCCACAGATCGTGTGGACTATGCGGTTATATGTCAAATGTGAAGGAATTTTCTTCATTTACAGATAAAAAAACGTATAAAATAATGTCACTCATAAACTGCAGTTCAGACCATGTGGTTTATTTAATATCGTGTACTATTTGCCAGTTACAATATATAGGCAGCACTTGTCGTTCTCTCAGAAAGAGGATATCTGAACACATTTATGATGTTAATAATGCCACCACCAGAAAATTATCAGGAGCGTCTCAACATTTTCGCGACGCACATGCAGGTAATTTAACAGGCATGAAAGTCAATGCCATTGAAAAAATTCAACTACCTAGAAGGGGTGGAAATTTGAAAGATATCCTCTTTCAGAGAGAAATAAAATGGATGTTTTTAATGGGCACAAGATTTCCGAAAGGTTTAAATAAAAGAAATGAATTGATGTTTGCATATTAATCTGGCTAAAAAAATACTTTGTATATATATAAGTGTTATAAGCATTATATGGAGTGATATAACTCAAGGGGTTAATGTTTTTGTAATTGTCTTGCTCTCTCCTTGCATTTGATCACATGTTTGGGTTCAGCCCTTTTTAAACAGTTCTGTGACTAGATGGTTTAGAGACTGAATAAGAACTGGATGTTCGAAACGCGTCCTCTCTGACATGGGCTTGACCACCATAGCATGGACTTTTTAATGATAAGAAAATAAAGGAAGTTTTATTTTAAAGAACAAAATGCCTGGAGTTTTGTGCTGGTGAAATCCTTTAACCAATTTCAATGCACATGGACTGGCTCTCCAAACCTCTTCTCCGTGCACAGCCCAGGATCACTGGCTTCCATCACACAGGTGAGCTGGGCAAAAAACCTCTTTCTACCTAGTCCTGGATGGAGTATGCTGAGCCTTGTAGTTCTGCAGCTGCTGTCTGTCTGTATGGAGAAGAGCAGACAGCAGCTGCAGAACTACAAGGCTCAGCATACTCCATCCAGGACTGTATGCAGAAGTTTTTTGCCCACCAAAAAAATGACGTGGGCTTCGCCATATTTTTGTATGCTAGCCAGGTACAGCTGGCAGCCACGGGCTGCCTCCAACCCCCAGTTGCCTATTTGTACCCGGCTGGGAACCAAAAATATAGGGAAGCCCGTTTTTTTTAATTATTTCACTTATTTCATGAAATAATTAAAAAACAAATGACGTGGGCTTCGCCCCATTTTTGTGTCCAGCCGGGTATAACTAGGCAGCTGGGGATTGGAATCCACAGCACAGGTTAGCCCGAGGTTTGTGGGCGCCTCTGCTGCGGATTTCAGTCCGCAGCCGTCCCAGAAAATGGCGCTCTCATAGAAGCGCCATCATCTGGCGCTGTATCCAACTCTTCCAACAGCCCTGGAGCCGGGTGGCTTGTTGGGTAATCATGAGTTAATACTGGCTTTGTTTTACCAGCCAGTATTAAGCCAGAGATTCTTAATGTCAGGCACGTTTGACCCGGCCATTAAGAATCTCCAATAAAGGGTTAAAAAAAAGACACCACACAGAGAAAAAATACTTTAATAGAAATAAATACACAGACACATTAGAGACTCCATCTTTATTACCCCCTGTCAGCCCTCCACGATCCTGCTCTTCTGTCTTCTTTCTTTCTAGTGTAGTAGTAGTGACGATTGTAGTGAGGATGAGATTCACCAGCTCATCACTTGGGGCTGGGGAACCTCCATCCTCACTACAATCATCACTAGTGTAGTAGTAGTGACGATTGTAGTGAGGAAGGATGAGGATCACCAGCTCATCACTTGGGGCTGGGGAACCTCCATCCTCACTACAATCATCACTACAATCGGGAAGCAGCGTGCAGCCTTCACTCCGTGAGTGATCACTGCTGGTTGCTAGCGGTAACGCTGACAGACGCGTTACCATAGCAACAGTGCTCTCGGAGCCGTGGTTAGCGGTGACGTCACCGCTAACTGCGTTGCTATGGCAACGGTGATCTCCGTTAATGACCGGCTGTGTCAGCCGGTCCCTAACGGAACGGGGAGTCGACCGTGTGCTAGAGCATGTCGCCGGTACACGGCGACACACATATGTGCACCGTGTACCGGAGAGATGCACTCGCAGGTCCTACATGACGTGTCATAGTCATGTGACCAGTCTGTAGCCAATGAGATAATAGCCACATGACTGGTCACATGGCTATTTTGACGTCACGATAGGTCCTGCATCTCTGCTGGCAGTGCAGGTCACCGGGAGGATTCAGCGATCATCGGATGGAATAGCGGCAGGAGACAGAGTGCAGAAGGGATCGCGAGGACCGGTAAGTGTTATGGCAATGTTTATTAACTGTTTGTGTACATTTATCATGCATTTTTATGTGTTTGTGATTGCCTCCCATTCTAGCCTATACGTTCGAGTTCGGTTCGTCGAACGTTCGACGAACCGAACTCGAACGTGACCCCCGTTCGGCGAACCGGCCTCGAGCCGAACCGGGACCAGTTCGCTCATCTCTAGTCATATCTTCAGTATTGTTCCATGAAAATATCTAATAAATTATTAACAAAAATATGAAGGGTGTATTCACTTTTGTGATATACTGTATAATTAGTTACACATAGTGCTCAATTTTTAAAGGGGTTGTTTTTCAACCATTTTCTCAATTAGTAAGGGTCTCAACAGTTGATCCCTAAGAATCAGCAAAATATCACAACACCTTTAATGTAGCTTTTGATTTTAAAAAGATGTGTTTTATGTGATAATGGAAGTTTATAAATTAATTTTTTGCATAGTATTAGCATACACCACTTCATTGGGTTCACCATAGTCTATGAGAGTTTTTCGTCTTGCTTTTTCAAATAATATCAATGAGAAAATATGCTACAATGGAAACTTTGTATATGTAGTTCTACATAAAGAGTTAAAAAATAAAAACTTAAAAAATAGGCCTATAGAATCACAACAAAAGAAAGCATATACATAACATGAAACCAGAAGTTTACGTACACTATCTAAAAAGACACATCTGCATGTTTTTCTCACTATTTGACATGAAATCAGAATAAGGGTATGTTCACACAGGCCTATATTGGTAAGTTTTTGCTGCGTTTTTTTGCTGCAGATTTGCCTTGGTTTTATGCAAGTCCATGCTAATAAAAAGCTGCTTTTTACAGTACCAGCAAAGTGTATGAGATTTCTGAAATCTCATGCACACACACAAACACCTGCAGATTTATTTCCTGACTGTTTTCTCAAATACATGTGTGAAAGGCTGTCATGCAGGCTGGGGGGACTGTCTGACTGCAACCAATCACAGACACTGATGGGGGGAAGTAGTGAATATGCATGAGCCTAATGAGCGGCCCAGGAAAAAGAATTGGCGGCTGCAAGAGCAGTGTACAGCCCAACAGGTGACTCTATAAGAAAATCACGTTAGCTTTATTATTTTTTTTTTAGTTTTACTTTATTTTTTTTAATTTCCCGAGTGTCCGGTGTTATTATCCGGAACCATGGAAGATCACAATAGATCATTGGCAAAAAGGTGACAAGAGCATTGGCAACTAATCTGGCCGCCATCCCCTTACTAACCATCAACACTAGAAGTAGCTGAGGGGTGAACTAACATCCTATGCACCGCGAACACAGCCAGAGAACTAGCTATCCTAAAGGAAGGAAGGATGAATCACTCTCTGCCTCAGAAATAGACCGCAAAAGGTATAGCAAGCCCCTTACATTCAAAGACTATGGTGATATAGGAAAATACAATACTCAGATGGATGATATGATTAGCAAAGGTGAGGCTCACTAACTAAATAGGAAAGGATAGGAAAGAGGCTGATGGTGGCCAGAGAAAAACCAGAGAAAAACCCTACAAAAACCCAAATACCTGATAGTACAAAAATTTCCTCAGCTCGCACGATCTGCACTCCGTCCTATATCAGGCGCTCTTGTCAAACCAATGAACAGAAAACAGGAAAAATTACAAATTCTAGAAGCAACAAACACATGGACTTATAGAAGCAAAAACCCCAAATATAGCTGCAGGGAGCTTCCCAGCTAAGCAACAGAGAGGGAAGATTCCTGCAAGCAAATAAACTGACAATAACCATAATAATTGACAACCCAGATAAGAACAAAAGAACAAAACAACTTAAAAAAGAACCAAGCACTTTTCTGGGGTAGATGTGGTCTGGAGCAAGATGAAAAGGCTGGTGAACAAATGATAACCGGCCCAGACAGCCATGAAGCAAAAGCTTAAATAGGCAGAGTGTTGGCAATGGAAACGCCCATTGCTCCAGAACACCTGGTCTCTGTCCAAACCATTGCTGGCCACAAGAGGGAGCCTCACAGCAGCAAAAGCATAACTGACATTCACAACAGTCCGGCCCCCGAGGGTGCCTTTAAATCTGGGAGCTTGAACTTCACAGTCCAGTCCACCAATCACTATTTTCTCAGAAAAAATGCATTGAATTCAGAATTAACAAATGCACCAAAAGCGTGCAAAAAATGCACCAAAAATGCATCAGAAACGCAACATCATTATAAGCATTTTTTTTTTTTACATTTCCAGGCACTCTGGGACAAGGTGAAGTTTTGGTTGCAGCTTTGATTGCAGTTTGGGTGCAGTTAAACTTGCAGCGTTCGCATATATCCTAATTAGAGTTGAGCGCGGTTCGTGGTTCGAGGTTCTCCAGTTCTAGGCTCGAGTGATTTTGGGGCCTGTTCTAGATCGAACTAGAACTCGAGCTTTTTGCAAAAGCTCGATAGTTCTAGAAACGTTCGAGAACGGTTCTAGCAGCAAAAAACCAGCTAAATCCTAGCTTGGTTTCTGATGTAATAGTGTAAGTCACTCTGTGAATCACACTATTATGACATTTCAGTGTATAGTGTGCGTGAACAGCGCCTTCAGATCACTGCTGTTTCTATAATGGCGATCGCCATTTTTTTTTTTTTTTCCTTGTCTTCCTTCCCTAAGCGCGCGCGTGTAGTGGGGCGGGCCAGCATGTCAGCCAATCCCAGACACACACACAGCTAAGTGGACTTTTAGCCAGAGAAGCAACGGCATGTGTGATAGGATGTCCATGTCACATGTCCCTGCATTATAAAACCGGACATTTTCCTCCAGGACGCCATTATCTCTTCTGCGTCTTTGGTGTCAGACATCACTGTCGCAGCTCCGTCCTCCTGAGTCCTATCGCCGATACAGCTGTATGCGCTGCATACACAGCGTTAGACAGCTTAGGAAGAGCACTTTCTAGCAGTCCTTTTAAGGGCTCAAACCGGCAGGGTCAGAGAGCCATAGATGACAGGTCCTGAAAACAGCAACAGCGTCTGTGTAGCAAAAGTCAGGGATTTCCTCCCTGCATTTTACCATTAGGAGGGAATAGAAAGGCAGGCTTCCATTCCTCTACCCATACCCACAATCCTGGCACTGTACCCTCCTGTCCTCTGCACACTCCAACTCATTATAACTAAGCCATTATACTAGCAAACACTCAGTGTACCTAGTGGCATACTAAACGTGGCTATTGGACTTTGCTATAGTCCCACTAGTGCAAAGACATTTGCAGAGCACGTCTGCCTGCATTGCACACTCCAACTCATTATAACTAAGCCATTATACTAGCAAACACTCAGTGTACCTAGTGGCATCCTATACGTGGCTATTGGACTTTGCTATAGTCCCACTAGTGCAAAGACATTTGCAGAGCACGTCTGCCTGCATTGCACACTACAACTCTTTTTAACTAAGCCATTATACTAGCAAACAGTCAGTGTACCTAGTGGCATCCTAAACGTGGCTATTGTACTTTTGTCTATTCACACTATTGTAAAGATATTTGCAGCACATCTGCCTGCATTGCACACTCAAACTTTTTTAAACTAAGCCATTATACTAGCAAACACTCAGTGTACCTAGTGGCATCCTAAACGTGGCTATTGTACTTTTGTCTATTCACACTATTGTAAAGATATTTGCAGCACGTCTGCCTGCATTGCACACTCCAACTTTTTTAAACTAAGCCATTATACTAGCAAACACTCAGTTTACCTAGTGGCATCCTAAACGTGGCTATTGTACTTTTGTCTATTCACACTATTGTAAAGATATTTGCAGCACGTCTGCCTGCATTGCACACTCCAACTTTTTTAAACTAAGCCATTATACTAGCAAACACTCAGTGTACCTAGTGCCATCCTAAACGTGGCTATTGTACTTTTGTCTATTCACACTATTGTAAAGATATTTGCAGCACATCTGCCTGCATTGCACACTCAAACTTTTTTAAACTAAGCCATTATACTAGCAAACACTCAGTGTACCTAGTGGCATCCTAAACGTGGCTATTGTACTTTTGTCTATTCACACTATTGTAAAGATATTTGCAGCACGTCTGCCTGCATTGCACACTCCAACTTTTTTAAACTAAGCCATTATACTAGCAAACACTCAGTTTACCTAGTGGCATCCTAAACGTGGCTATTGTACTTTTGTCTATTCACACTATTGTAAAGATATTTGCAGCACGTCTGCCTGCATTGCACACTCCAACTTTTTTAAACTAAGCCATTATACTAGCAAACACTCAGTGTACCTAGTGCCATCCTAAACGTGGCTATTGTACTTTTGTCTATTCACACTATTGTAAAGATATTTGCAGCACGTCTGCCTGCATTGCACACTCCAACTTTTTTAAACTAAGCCATTATACTAGCAAACAGTCAGTGTACCTAGTGGCATCCTAAACGTGGCTATTGTACTTTTGTCTATTCACACTATTGTAAAGATATTTGCAGCACGTCTGCCTGCATTGCACACTCCAACTTTTTTAAACTAAGCCATTATACTAGCAAACAGTCAGTGTACCTAGTGGCATCCTAAACGTGGCTATTGTACTTTTGTCTAGTCACACTACTGCAAATCTATGTGCAGCACCTCTGCATGACACCCTCCTGCTCTGTTTTTAGTAAGCTATAATGATAGCACAAAATACTGCCATTTAGTGGCATCATAGAACTGGCTGTTGTATTCCATTAGTGCCCCACTGGTGACAAGCTATTTCTAGCACCTCTACATGACACCCTCATGCACATTTTGCTACGCTAATGTTATAGCAAACTCACGGAATTCATTGCTGCATTTCATAATTCGGAGGGATAGAAAGTCAGGCTTCCTTTAGCTTTTCCTTCTGTTCATAGACAGCATCTCCAAGATCAATTTCCCCTCCACGTCTAAGTGTGGAGAGGCAGCTAGTGCGCATGCGTGTGCCGATTTACCCCAGCTGTAGCATAATTACAGTGTTTCGCCTAGTGAGTATGCTCAGCCTGACTGTGTTATTCCTGACGCTAAGTCTTCTTTTCGGGATACAGCGCATGCTCCCACACTAAGTGTGAAAAGCCTCTTTGCACAGGTGCTTGCATTCCGTGCCGGGTCTAAGTCCTGTTTTGTGCCTAGACACCATGCTAAAGCTGATAGTCTTTTTTCAGAGACTGTATTTCATGCTACTGAGCATGCTCAGGCACTTCCTGCATCAGAGACTAGGTCCGGTAATGAACTCTTTGGCCCTGGCCCTGATGTGGGGGTCCCATATAGACCACAGGGCATCAAGTGTCCTCCCAAATGGCTTGCAGAGGCCCACACCTATGACTTGTCACCGCATTATTGATGGTCAGACGATGACTGGTGAGGTGTTTGGGTCATGGCAGCCATGAGGTCATCATTGAAGTTGCGGTTCCAAATAGGACGCTAGTTATGCCACTCATGACGTGTCACTCTACTTTTGTCTCCAGGAGGTGCATTGTGGTTCACCCTGGTTTGGGGCGGACCCAGGTTATAAAAGGGGCTGGAGCCAACAAGGAGGTGCGCAGTCTTCTATTATGCTCCGAAAGAGCACACCTCCATGTGTTGAACCCATTGCGGCTTTAGGCCAGAGGTAGGCAGGGATAGGGTGTCGATGCAGGCCACCACCACAGTTGGTAACGCAGAACGGTTAAGACCAGCTCCTGTCCTACCAGTCCTGCTTGTGCAGCCCAGTGGCATTAACAGGCCTGCTGCTGCTGATGCGCCTGCTGTCCACAGGTGTGCCCCTACGCACACGGTCAGCGTACTCAATGGCCCCTGTGTTGTTAACAGGGAGTTCCTGGGCTGGGTGGGCATGTGGACCCTGTGACGCTAACAGGGCTCACAGTCTCCAGATCCGAATGGCGTCTAACTCGGTTCAGGCTACTATTAGTTTCATAGCCACACAGCTCTGTATCCTCCACCAAACCTTCCAGTTGCCAACCTCTCCTTTTCCAACTGGGAGCACGGTGGACACTGACTGCTGATGGGGATATATACCTTTCTCTTTCTTTTCTTATTAATTTTCGTTATATAGCGGTCACAGATTATATACCACTTTATCCAAATCTGCCAGTCCCACTGTAACAGATGGTGTTTCTTCAGCAAATGTTACAGTTGCTTAACCACCAAATCCACGGACCAAAACTTTTTTCCCCTTTCCAACACACCTGTTCCCCTTTCCACCAGCATCTGTCCTTTTTCAACTCATTTTGGTATATGACCAAAAGTGCAACTGTGCAGGGACACCGTACTCAACGCCATCTCAGCACAGCAGCCATCCCTCGGTCCCGCCGATGTGGACAAGTAAAAGACCATTTCCTCCTATCCATGACAAAGCATTGAGATTCACTCTGTGCAGCACTGGTGTTTAGTGGAAAAGTAGATCTAAGATTGCGTACCACATTCTGCAGATACTCCTGTATACGTGCGTCCATTTCTATGGCAGGAATTAGTTCGCCAAATTTTGTCTTGTATCGGGGATCTAACAGTGTGGCAACCCAGTATTCAGGATTACTTCGAATTCATACAATCCGAGGGTCATGTAGGTAGTGCAGCAAGAAGGCGCTCATGTGTCTTGTGCATCCAGGAGGACCAAGTCCTTGGTGTTTTGGTGGCAGAGAGGTGAGAATCGTGCATCCTTCCTAATAATAATAATAATAATCTTTATTTCTATAGCGCCAACATATTCCGTAGCGCTTTACAATTCAGGAGGATCATATACAAACAAGTAACAGTTATAGAAATACAATATTTAGAGGGGAAAAAAATACATCCCTGCTCGTGAGAGCTTACAATCTACAATGAGATGGGGGGAGAGGCAAGGTTCAAGTGCTTATTTACAATGACAATCCAACCATCTCACGGAAATGGGGCTGGATAATGGTTTCTTGGACCAGTGGGCCCGAGCCTTGAGATGCCTTTGGGTGCCATGGAGTTTGATGTGGAGCTATGTTGTGAGAGGTTGTAGAGGGACTATGTGAATCGAATCTGATTAGGGAGTGTGATCTGCCCTCTCCCCACAACCTCGCACAACCGAAATGTGAGCAAGCTCTCACTCATCTGCTGAGTCTTCCATGCCCATCGCCAGTTCCTCCTCCATTTCTTCATGGGCTCCTGCACTTTCATCAACACTTTTTGCTGATACTATGCGCCCTTGTTAATCCCTCTCCCTCACCATGAATGCCGCATAGGTGCCGCTGACTATCTGGACCTCGTAGATCTTGTTATCCCTTCCGCATATGACTCCTCCTGTACTTCCTCCCCTTCCTCTTGTCCCAACACCTGACTCCGAATAATAATTACAGTGTGCTCCATCATGTAGATGACCAGAATTGTCACGCTGAGAATGACATTGCCAGTGCTAAACATCTTCGTCGACATTTGTAAACTGTGTAGCAGGGTGCATAGGTCCTTGATCTGACACCACTCCAGCAGCGTGATCTGCACCACCTCTTGATCAAGTTATCCCAGGCTATATGTCATACCGTATTTCAGCAGGGCTCTGCGGTGCTGCCACACACGCTGCAACATGTGCAGATTCCAATTCCTGCGTGTCGGAACATCGCATTTCCGGCGTTTAACTGCCAGACCCTAAGACTTCCGGAGTGATGAAAGTTGTTGAGCTGCTGTGTGCGCACGATGGAAGTGAGCACATAGCGAGCGTGCCCGCTTCACAAGGCCATGTAGGCCGTGATGGTGTTTTAAAAATTGCTGGAGAATTCGGTTCAACACGTGAGCCATACAAGGCACGTGTGTCACATTGCCCTGACGATGGCCCGCAGCCAGGTTTGCATCATTGCCGCACACGGCTGTTAAGTCACCAACGGAGTCCGCTCCGTCAATTTGTACTCCGGTCGCCAGGTGACAACGTGTTCCTTTCATGAATAGTGCTGATGATGGGAGAGGAGTCGATGCCAGCGGCGCAGGTGGACGCAGGTTATGCTCACCCACTGGGCTGCATTACCTTGACAGATGCAGAATCTCTGGCTGAATGTAGCTGGTGGGTATCTCACAGATGAAATACCATCATTCAGCTACAACCAATGGGAAGACACCACACCCTTTTTTATGCCCATCCTGTCTGCAGACCACTGCCAGACATAGCTATGACCTCTGGTTACTTTTACCCCCAGTTCAGTTTTATAATTTTGTGTGCTTGTTACCTGACTACTTTTCCTGCTTGCTGTTTATGTACCTTGTTGGCCGATCCGCATTTCACCTCTGCTTGTTTTCTGATTAAGTCCTGGCCGTCCCATTCTGTTCCTGTTCCTCAATTAATGTTTTGACCCTGCCTGACTACTATTCTCTGGAACTGCAGCCTTCCACAGGTATTGATCACCTTGGGCCCGTGTAATTCCTAATCCCTGTATAGGGGTTAAAGGGTCTCAGGGTTCTAGGGGTCCTGCTTGGTGAGTGGCTTCCCTCTAGCCTATCATTTACAGCCCTTCTGAGTGTGTGGATCAAGGAAGGCGTTACACCGTGCTCTCTGCAGAAGGCCATGTGGGCCAGGATATTGCTTTAAAAATTGCTGGACAACCAGGTTCAACACGTGAGCCACACAAGGCATGTGTGTCACATTGTCACAGCGAAGGGCCGCACCCATGTTTGCATCATTGTCGCACCCGGCCTTCCCTGGCTGCTGGTTGAGTGGAGACAACCATTGATGAAACTCGGTCTCCAGAGCTAACCGTCCACAACTTCTCAGCGGTGTGACTCACATTTCCCATACATTTCAAAGTAAACCTTTGACCGCCTGATGGCATTGAGCTCTGCTGCCAGCATAGTAAGGAGGTGTGTGGTATTCCTTGTGCGCAGTTACAAGGAAGGGTGGCCTGACCACACAGGGTTTGGGCCAAGGTGGAGGACCCACACGAGGTTGAAGAGGCAGAAGCAGTGCATTAACCTCTACATACAGAAGGATTGACACAACTCGTGGGGACGGCAAGACTTGTACAGCAGACCCTTCTCCATCTCTCCCCACAGTAACCCATAGCCCAGTCAGCGACATGTAACGCCCCTGTCCATGCTTACTGGGCCAATTATCTGGGGTGAAATGCTCCCTGTCACACAGAGTTTCTTAGAAACACAGCGAGGGGACTCCAACCACAGTCTCCCTCGTTGCCACTAATTGGGCCACACACACCCCACTTGACTGGCATCGGTTGACCCCCCTTTTGAAAAAGAAAAAGATGCTTTGCATGAAGCACTCTCAAAAATACGCGTGCCTTTCCCGTCCCCTGGCTGACCCAGGGGAAGAAAAGTCCTCTGAGAGCCATGACTTGTTCATCTTGGATCTTTTAGAAACACAGCGAGGGGACTCCAACCACAGTCTCCCTCGTTTACACTAACTGTGCCACACACACCCCACTTGACTGGCATCGGTTGAGCCCCCTTTTGAAAAAGAAAAAGATGCTTTGCATGAAGCACTCTCAAAAATACGCGTGCCTTTCCCGTCCCCTGGCTGACCCAGGGGAAGAAAAGTCCTCTGAGAGCCATGACTTGTTCATCTTGGTTCTTTTAGAAACACAGCGAGGGTACTCCAATCACAGTCTCCCTCGTTGCCACTAATTGGGCCACACACACCCCACTTGACTGGCATCGGTTGAGCCCCCTTTTGAAAAAGAAAAAGATGCTTTGCATGAAGCACTCTCAAAAATACGCGTGCCTTTCCCGTCCCCTGGCTGACCCAGGGGAAGAAAAGTCCTCTGAGAGCCATGACTTGTTCATCTTGGTTCTTTTAGAAACACAGCGAGGGGACTCCAACCACAGTCTCCCTCATTTACACTAACTGTGCCACACACACCCCACTTGACTGGCATCGGTTGAGCTCCCTTTTGAAAAAGAAAAAGATGCTTTGCATGAAGCACTCTCAAAAATACGCGTGTCTTTCCCGTCCCCTGGCTGACCCAGGGGAAGAAAAGTCCTCTGAGAGCCATGACTTGTTCATCTTGGTTCTTTTAGAAACACAGAGAGGGGACTCCAACCACAGTCTCCCTCATTGCCACTAATTGGGTTACACACACCCCACTTGACTGGCATCGGTTGAGCCCCCTTTTGAAAAAGAAAAAGATGCTTTGCATGAAGCACTCTCAAAAATACGCGTGCCTTTCCCGTCCCCTGGCTGACCCAGGGGAAGAAAAGTCCTCTGAGAGCCATGACTTGTTCATCTTGGTTCTTTTAGAAACACAGTGAGGGGACTCCAACCACAGTCTCCCTCGTTTACACTAACTGTGCCACACACACCCCACTTGACTGGCATCGGTTGAGCCCCCTTTTGAAAAAGAAAAAGATGCTTTGCATGAAGCACTCTCAAAAATACGCGTGCCTTTCCCGTCCCCTGGCTGACCCAGGGGAAGAAAAGTCCTCTGAGAGCCATGACTTGTTCATCTTGGTTCTTTTAGAAACACAGCGAGGGGACTCCAACCACAGTCTCCCTCGTTGCCACTAATTGGGCCACACACACCCCACTTGACTGGCATCGGTTGAGCCCCCTTTTGAAAAAGAAAAAGATGCTTTGCATGAAGCACTCTCAAAAATACGCGTGCCTTTCCCGTCCCCTGGCTGACCCAGGGGAAGAAAAGTCCTCTGAGAGCCATGACTTGTTCATCTTGGTTCTTTTAGAAACACAGCGAGGGGACTCCAACCACAGTCTCCCTCGTTTACACTAACTGTGCCACACACACCCCACTTGACTGGCATCGGTTGAGCTCCCTTTTGAAAAAGAAAAAGATGCTTTGCATGAAGCACTCTCAAAAATACGCGTGCCTTTCCCGTCCCCTGGCTGACCCAGGGGAAGAAAAGTCCTCTGAGAGCCATGACTTGTTCATCTTGGTTCTTTTAGAAACACAGCGAGGGGACTCCAACCACAGTCTCCCTCGTTGCCACTAATTGGGTTACACACACCCCACTTGACTGGCATCGGTTGAGCTCCCTTTTGAAAAAGAAAAAGATGCTTTGCATAAAGCACTCTCAAAAATACGCGTGCCTTTCCCGTCCCCTGGCTGACCCAGGGGAAGAAAAGTCCTCTGAGAGCCATGACTTGTTCATCTTGGTTCTTTTAGAAACACAGTGAGGGGACTCCAACCACAGTCTCCCTCGTTTACACTAACTGTGCCACACACACCCCACTTGACTGGCATCGGTTGAGCCCCCTTTTGAAAAAGAAAAAGATGCTTTGCATGAAGCACTCTCAAAAATACGCGTGCCTTTCCCGTCCCCTGGCTGACCCAGGGGAAGAAAAGTCCTCTGAGAGCCATGACTTGTTCATCTTGGTTCTTTTAGAAACACAGCGAGGGGACTCCAACCACAGTCTCCCTCGTTGCCACTAATTGGGCCACACACACCCCACATGACTGGCATCGGTTGAGCCCCCTTTTGAAAAAGAAAAAGATGCTTTGCATGAAGCACTCTCAAAAATACGCGTGCCTTTCCCGTCCCCTGGCTGACCCAGGGGAAGAAAAGTCCTCTGAGAGCCATGACTTGTTCATCTTGGTTCTTTTAGAAACACAGCAAGGGGACTCCAACCACAGTCTCCCTCGTTTACACTAACTGTGCCACACACACCCCACTTGACTGGCATCGATTGAGCCCCCTTTTGAAAAAGAAAAAGATGCTTTGCATGAAGCACTCTCAAAAATACCCGTGCCTTTCCCGTCCCCTGGCTGATCCAGGGGAAGAAAAGTCCTCTGAGAGCCATGACTTGTTGATCTTGGTTCTTTTAGAAACACAGCGAGGGGACTCCAACCACAGTCTCCCTCGTTTACACTAACTGTGCCACACACACCCCACTTGACTGGCATCGGTTGAGCCCCCTTTTGAAAAAGAAAAAGATGCTTTGCATGAAGCACTCTCAAAAATACGTGTGCCTTTCCCGTCCCCTGGCTGACCCAGGGGAAGAAAAGTCCTCTGAGAGCCATGACTTGTTCATCTTGGTTCTTTTAGAAACACAGCGAGGGGACTCCAACCACAGTCTCCCTCATTGCCACTAATTGGGCCACACACACCCCACTTGACTGGCATCGGTTGAGCCCCCTTTTGAAAAAGAAAAAGATGCTTTGCATGAAGCACTCTCAAAAATACGCGTGCCTTTCCCGTCCCCTGGCTGACCCAGGGGAAGAAAAGTCCTCTGAGAGCCATGACTTGTTCATCTTGGTTCTTTTAGAAACACAGCGAGGGGACTCCAACCACAGTCTCCCTCGTTTACACTAACTGTGCCACACACACCCCACTTGACTGGCATCGGTTGAGCTCCCTTTTGAAAAAGAAAAAGATGCTTTGCATGAAGCACTCTCAAAAATACGCGTGCCTTTCCCGTCCCCTGGCTGACCCAGGGGAAGAAAAGTCCTCTGAGAGCCATGACTTGTTCATCTTGGTTCTTTTAGAAACACAGCGAGGGGACTCCAACCACAGTCTCCCTCGTTGCCACTAATTGGGTTACACACACCCCACTTGACTGGCATCGGTTGAGCCCCCTTTTGAAAAAGAAAAAGATGCTTTGCATAAAGCACTCTCAAAAATACGCGTGCCTTTCCCGTCCCCTGGCTGACCCAGGGGAAGAAAAGTCCTCTGAGAGCCATGACTTGTTCATCTTGGTTCTTTTAGAAACACAGCAAGGGGACTCCAACCACAGTCTCCCTCGTTTACACTAACTGTGCCACACACACCCCACTTGACTGGCATCGATTGAGCCCCCTTTTGAAAAAGAAAAAGATGCTTTGCATGAAGCACTCTCAAAAATACGCGTGCCTTTCCCGTCCCCTGGCTGACCCAGGGGAAGAAAAGTCCTCTGAGAGCCATGACTTGTTCATCTTGGTTCTTTTAGAAACACAGCGAGGGGACTCCAACCACAGTCTCCCTCGTTGCCACTAATTGGGCCACACACACCCCACTTGACTGGCATCGGTTGAGCCCCCTTTTGAAAAAGAAAAAGATGCTTTGCATGAAGCACTCTCAAAAATACGCGTGCCTTTCCCGTCCCCTGGCTGACCCAGGGGAAGAAAAGTCCTCTGAGAGCCATGACTTGTTCATCTTGGTTCTTTTAGAAACACAGCAAGGGGACTCCAACCACAGTCTCCCTCGTTTACACTAACTGTGCCACACACACCCCACTTGACTGGCATCGGTTGAGCCCCCTTTTGAAAAAGAAAAAGATGCTTTGCATGAAGCACTCTCAAAAATACGCGTGCCTTTCCCGTCCCCTGGCTGACCCAGGGGAAGAAAAGTCCTCTGAGAGCCATGATTTGTTCATTTTGGTTCTTTTAGAAACACAGCGAGGGGACTCCAACCACAGTCTCCCTCGTTGCCACTAACTGTGCCACACACACCCCACTTGACTGGCATCGGTTGACCCCCCTTTTGAAAAAGAAAAAGATGCTTTGCATGAAGCACTCTCAAAAATACGCGTGCCTTTCCCGTCCCCTGGCTGACCCAGGGGAAGAAAAGTCCTCTGAGAGCCATGACTTGTTCATCTTGGTTCTTTTAGAAACACAGCGAGGGGACCCCAACCACAGTCTCCCTCGTTGCCACTAATTGGGCCACACACACCCCACTTGACTGGCATCGGTTGAGCCCCCTTTTGAAAAAGAAAAAGATGCTTTGCATGAAGCACTCTCAAAAATACGCGTGCCTTTCCCGTCCCCTGGCTGACCCAGGGGAAGAAAAGTCCTCTGAGAGCCATGACTTGTTCATCTTGGTTCTTTTAGAAACACAGCGAGGGGACTCCAACCACAGTCTCCCTCGTTTACACTAACTGTGCCACACACACCCCACTTGACTGGCATCGGTTGAGCCCCCCTTTTGAAAAAGAAAAAGATGCTTTGCATGAAGCACTCTCAAAAATACGCGTGCCTTTCCCGTCCACTGGCTGACCCAGGGGAAGAAAAGTCCTCTGAGAGCCATGATTTGTTCATTTTGGTTCTTTTAGAAACACAGCGAGGGGACTCCAACCACAGTCTCCCTCGTTTACACTAACTGTGCCACACACACCCCACTTGACTGGCATCGGTTGACCCCCCTTTTGAAAAAGAAAAAGATGCTTTGCATGAAGCACTCTCAAAAATACGCGTGCCTTTCCCGTCCCCTGGCTGACCCAGGGGAAGAAAAGTCCTCTGAGAGCCATGTCCACATTGTCAGTGGACAGACACGTGTGCTTATCTGCCAGCAGACCCCCAGCAGCACTGAAGACAGGTTCCGAGAGAACGCTGGCTGCAGGACACGACAAGATCCCCAAGGCGTACGTGGCGAGCTCAGGCAATTTATCAAGATTGGAAGCCTAAAATGAGCAGGGCTCAAGTTGCACAATAATGGAATCGATGTTTCCTTGCATATACTCATATATCTGTGTGTCCTCCTCTTTTTCCTTGTCCAGCTCTTTTGTTTTCGCATGAGTATATGTCCTTGTCACTTTCCCATGTGTTGTGAGTTGTTTGTCACCTTTTGGACACCTTTGAGGGTGTTTTCTAGGTGTTTTTCTGTGTTTGTGATTGCCTGCCATTGTTTCCTATGCAGTTCGAGTTCGGTTCGTCGAACGTTCGACGAGCCGAACTCGAACGGGACCTCCGTTTGGCGAACCGGCCTCGAGCCGAACCGGGACCGGTTCGCTCATCTCTAATCCTAATACTATGTTACAATAAAAGAGGGAGAGCCAGCACTGATTGAGAATAACGTGCAACAATTAAAAGTGTAAATTCACAATTATTCCAACTGTACTATAATGCAAAATGAGATTTTTATCAAACAATTGATCAATTTTTTAAGCCACTACTGCCACATCACGGCAAATCTCAATAGGGGGGGCCTACTCTATATTTTATATTTTCATTGTGCCATGCGGCCTCCTAATTACATTAAAAGCAGAACTGTTATGAACAGGTAACCATGGACAATCACAAAAAATCCCATTAATCAGGAAAAAACAAAACCACAAGAGGAGTTGGAAACTAAGCTGACCGGAATCCCCTATCTATCGGACAACACTAGAAGTAGCAGTAGGATGTTCCTAACATACCTAGACACCTCATCACTGCCGGAGAAACTTGCTACACCTCAAAGATAGAAATGAGGAATCTTAACTTGCCTCAGAGCAGTCCCCAAAGAAATAGCAAGCCCCCAACATGTAAACAACGGTGATGTAAGAAAACACAATACACAGATAGAAAATATAGATTAGCAAAGATGAGGCCCGACTTACTGGAACAGAACTGCAGATATAATGGGAAGAAAAAAAAAAACAGAACAAATAATATTCTAAAGTGCAAATAATCCAAATCAGAAAAGAGAGAAAATTCCTTTCTTGCTGAAGGAACTGCCCTCCTGAAATAGCAGAGAACCAGATCCTCACATACAAGAAAACAAACACAGAATGAAATGGAGAAAAAAAAAACACAAACACCCGTACGTGCAAAACCAGCAATTAAGCAAAGAAAACCCGCAGACTTATCTGGAGTTAATTCTAGTGCAGGATAAATTGAAGAAACTGAAGGAAAAATTCCAAGCCATCTTCAGAAGCAGAAAAAAACACTTATCACCGGCACTAGCCAAGCAAACTGCTCTCCTAAATACACCAGGCTGGTCTGCAATAGGATTTCCTGGATTCCTAATTAATTCCAACACCTGTTTGAGTCACAGATTCAGACTCAGCTTCCTTACCCTTGCTGGCCACCAGAGGGAGCTCTACACCAGCACCCACTCGGTCGACATTCACAACATAGAACCAGTTTGAAGCAACACATATACCTGTAACATTTCAGAACCGCTTCCATGTTGCAAAGATAGACAGCTGCGAATAAAGGCGGCCCAGGACCCAGCATGTGCAGCAGATGCCACCCACACCAGGACAATGTCAGAACTGGCCCTCACAGTGCCTGACCAGCAGCCATGAATGAAGGCGGAGCAGGCCCAAGTAAATGGTGTTTAATTAACAATACCTGTGGAAAAGGGCGAGGTGACTGAGTGTGCCCAACCACTTAATGTGTTGGAGGATGACTCCATGGGAGGGCTGCTGGACACGGTCTCTGGATCACAACACCACAGCTCAAAGGATGATGAAACATGAGTGCTAACTACTGCTGCTTTCATCAGTGTGCACACTGAGAAGGAGGGCAGGGCTGAGAAATTGATGGAAGACGATACTAGAGAGGATGACGAGGTGCACCTGAAGCATGGTCTGTGCACCTGAAGCACAGAAGATGATAGTGAGGTGTGCAGTTTTGAGGAAAATGAGGTTTTCAGGCACCATACAGCAGCACAGCAAAAGTCTGAACATGGGGCAAAAGCCCTGTGGGCGGCCCATAGCCAGTAAGTCTGCTGCTAAGTAAGTAACTAAGTAAGCTAGTAAGTCCGCCTGTCATGCCAGTGAAAACCTCCCAGCAAAGCCAGCTCCCATTTCTTCTGGGAATGTGCTAATGATAAGAGAATGGTGCTTTGCAAGATGTACTGTCAAAGCCTGAAGCAAGGGAAAAATCTTCTTAAAATAAGCACCACCTGCATGATGCCTCATTTGATTTCCAAGCACCAGGTGCAGTGGAGTAGTTTCTTGAGAATTCAGGAAAGAACTGTGGCTCCTCCTGCTCACTCTTCTGCTGTGGTGTTGACATCTCCAGCTGTGGAGTTGGCATCTTTTATTTGCTCTCGATCACCAGGGCCATCTTCCTCCCCACAAGCACATGATGTGGCAGCAACAGCACCACCATTACCAACAGCACCACCACCACCAGCAACAACTATTAGATCCAAACTGCCCCATAGAAATCTCCATCCTCAAACCCTAAATAGAAAAAGGAATTACCGCCCTAGCCACCCACGAGCCCTGGTTCTGAATTACAGCATTTCCAAAATGCTTGCCTTTGAAATACTGCCATTCAGGCTGGTGGAGACAGTTTGCAACAAATGAGGTCTTGTGGCTGTACTGCAGTACATTGTTCCCAGCAGCCACTATTTTTCCAGGTGTGCCATCCCTGCCCTGCATACATGTGGTGGCACAAATCCTTTGTTCACTTCTCAATGCCATGAGTGGAAAGGACTACATAAGTACAGATACTTGTACCAGTAAGCATAGGCAGGGACAGTATATCTCTCTAACTTCCCACTAGGTGAATGTAGTGGCAGCTGGTTATGAGGCACCAGGCGTTCAAGTGCATGTCCTACCATCACCTCGGATTCCTGGACGTTTATCAGTCAGTGTTGCTTCTTCGTCCTACTACTCTTCCCCCACCTTCTCTGCCTTCCTCTCATTCAGTCAGAGTAAGACCTGCATCACCAAGTTTAGCACAGCCAGGGTTATATGACAGCAGGCCATTCTTAAACTCATCTGCCTTGGTGGACAAACCTCACATGGAATGGTGCAGGAGCTGTGGGAGGGCATAAAAGAACAAACAGATGAGTGGCTGGTAACAGTGAACCTACAGCCCGGTCTGGTGGTTTGCGCTAACAGCCTAAATCTTGTCTCAGCTCTGGGCCTAGGTGGCTTAACACACATCCCATGCCTAAAGCGTGTGCTAAATTTGATGTCAGAGCTTCTGCTGAAAGTGTGGGCAGCATATGCACACTTTCGGCGTTCTCATCCTGATGTTGCTCGCCTGTCTGTGCTGCAAAGTAACTTTGGCTTTCCTGCTCACCACCTCATAGGTGATGTACCAACAAGATAGAACTCCACCTTGCATATGGTCAAGAGACTGTGTGAGTAGCAGCAGGAAGTAGTGGAGTTTCAGCTGCAGTACCCATGGTAGATTCACTTTGTGGACCAACACCACTTCACTACCGAGTGGGGCTCCATGCAGAACCTGTGTGCCGTATTGCACTACTTTGAATACTGTACCAACAAAGGTAGCACTAATGATGCCATAGTTGGCATAACTATAACAATTTTATACTTGCTGAAAAAAATACTGGAGGCCATGATGGACAAAGTCAAGGCACAGGAGGAAGAGGAGCAGAAGGAAACATTGACTCAGTTATCTGGGCTCTCATCCACACAGGGCCCAAGGTAGGGTTTCTGGGCCAAAAGAGGTCATGTTCTCAACTCTACAGCCAAGGGACAGTCTTGGAGGTGAAGGTGGAGGAGTAACCATCTACCCCACTGGATGGTCGAGAAGTTAGGTCAGGGGTATCACTGCAGAATGGCTGGAGGAATACAAAAGAGCCAGTCCACACACCTGTGACTGAAGTCAGCACATCATTGATTCTGGGTAGCCTGGCACATATGAGCCAATACATGCTTTTGTGCCTGCACAACGATCCTCAAGTTGCAAGGATTTTGACCAGTAGTGATTACTGGGTGGCGACCCTGCTGGATCCAAGCTACAAAGACAATGTACTTTTGCCACTATAGCGGGATTGAAAAATGTGCAAATATAAGGCCATGATATGTAACGCTGCATTCGCAACAGACGTGGGGGGCTTGGTGGAACAGTAAGGTGGCAGAGGAGGAGGGAGTGAACACCGTAGCGGTTGCATCAGGCACACCTCAAGTGGTACGGTAATAATGGCCGCAATGTGGCAACAATTCATGTGCAGCCCTTCATACCATTCAGCAACACCATCTGCTACAGTGCGTATTTCCAGGAGTCAGCGTTTAGCAAACATGGTGAAGTGAATGTGTCCACATGTACCTCAGTGCTAGCACCATTTAATTTCTGAGTGTCAAAATTGAATACATGGCTTGAGCTTGCACAATACGCCTTGGAGGTGGTGGCCTTTGCTGCCGCAAGTGTACTGTCTGAACATGTGTTCAGCACGACAGGGAGGTCATTACAGACAGATGCATCCACCTGTTCTCAGTTAATGTGGACAAGCTGACTTTCATTAAAATGAATAAGATCTGGATTACAGCAAACATGTCCATACCTTTGGCTGAGTAGACAACTAGACAACCCGCAAACAGACATTGGGGTACTCTATTTGCCATGCACAGTGTTTTAAAGACTCCAAAAATACAGTAAACCCTAAAAATTATATCACATTAAAAACCAAATACATAAATGTTTTGCTGCATCCTTCTCCTTCTCCTCTACCGCCTTTTCCCCCGACACCACCACACCCATCTGAACCCTCCACTTTGACCTCCTCCTCCTTCCCCTGCGGGTTCCTTTTTTTGTTTTGTTGGAGCTACAGCTAGCTATAGGAAAGTTATGTATGCTATGTTCATAAGCAATGGAAAAAAACACTAGTGATGAGCGAGTATGTTTGTTACTACTCGGTAATCGCACGAGTATCACTGTACTCGGGCTACTCGGCGGGGACCGAGTAATCTCGCGATACTCGTGCTGTACTCGTGGTCTTCATTCCTGCATGTGGAAGCTCTTTTGAGAGCCAGCCCTCATGCAGGGATTGGCTGGCAGACCACTGCAATGCCACAGCCCTGTTAGTTGTGGAATTGCAGTGATTGGCCGGCCCGCACAGCGTGACCGAGCCTTTATACCGGCGGGCGCGCTGTGCTCTGCTCACAGCCATCCAGACAGTCAGTGCAGGGAGAGGGTTGCTGCTTCAGGGAAAGGTTTGCGGCCCTTTATAGTTATTTCCGTAGCAGGGCTGCAAACAGTGTGACCAGAAGTCCTTCTCAGGACTATTGTAGTTCTATACAGGCAGGCAGGGTAAAGCCAGGTCGGAGTACAGGAGCAGAGTCCTTCTCAGGACTATTGTTGCTATATACAGGCAGGGTATAGCCAGGTCGGAATACAGGCTAGTGACCAGAAGAGTCCTTGTCAGGACTATTGTAGCAGTATACAGGCAGGCAGGCAGGGTATATAGCCATTCCTAGTGGTGACCGTATACCAGCCTTCATCATATCTGGGGCTGGTGTACACAGTCTAAAACAGTCCAGATAGTGTCAGACTTCTCAGTAATTGTCGCTCCTAAAAACCTGTTAGGTTCTTAGTGCGTCCGTGCTTGCATTTAAAAACCGCACGTGTGTGCCTGTCGGTGGCAGCGTACAGGTGCACTCGTGTGCGTTTTTCACAAACTATTATATAACGCACAAGTGTAGTGTATAATACACGGCAGTCAGCAGTGGCTGATAGTGTCAGACTTCTCAGTAATTGTCGCTCCTAAAAACCTGTTAGGTTCTTAGTGCGTCCATGCTTGCATTTAAAAACCGCACGTGTGTGCCTGTCGGTGGCAGCGTACAGGTGCACTTGTGTGCGTTTTTCACAAACTATTATATAACGCACAAGTGTAGTGTATAATACACGTCAGTCAGCAGTGGCTGATAGTGTCAGACTTCTCAGTAATTGTCGCTCCTAAAAACCTGTTAGGTTCTTAGTGCGTCCGTGCTTGCATTTAAAAACCGCACGTGTGTGCCTGTCGGTGGCAGCGTACAGGTGCACGATTTGCACAAACTTGGATATAACGCACAAGTCTAGTGAATACACGTCAGCACAGCATTGCAAAATGCGCAAGGGCGTTGGCAAGGAACAAGGAAGTGGACGTGATGGTGGTGCAGGCAGAGGCCGAGGTCGTGGGCAAGCTCTAATTTCGCCACAACAAAGGGCCACATCTAGTCGCTCGCACGTCCTGTCCCAAATTCTTGGGGACCGCAGCAGTACACCGCTCTTGAACCAAGACCAGTGTCAACAGGTTGTTAGTTGGATAGCGGATAATGCTTCCAGTCAGATTGGCACCACCACAAACACTCTGTCTTCCACACGGTCAAGTGTCAGTAGCCGTGATACTGAACCGCACATTTCAGAACCTGATCCTCCTTCCTACCACAAGGCTGAGTACATGTCCTCGGACATTACTGATCCCACACTTGGACACTCGGAAGAGCTGTTCACGTTTCCATTCTGGCCTCTCGCCAGCTCATGTTGAAGTGGGTCATGAGGAGATCGTATGTACAGATGCCCAAATATTTGAGCAGCCACGTTCTCACGAAGTTGGCAACGTGTCTCAACAAGGGGTGGACGATGATGAGACACAATTGTCAGGAAGTCAGGAGGAGGAGCAGGGTGCGGAAGAGGAAGACGATGTGGTGGATGATCCAGTAACTGACCCAACCTGGCAGGAGGATATGCAGAGCGAGGACAGCAGTGCACAGGGGGAGGGAGGCGTAGCGTCCCAACAGGCAGTAAGAAGCAGGGTGGTGGCTCCAGGCAGACGTCAGGCAACCGTTCCCCGGAACAACAGCACGACACAAGGTGCCTGTACAAATGTTAGGTCTTCCCGAGTCTGGCAGTTTTTTAAGTTGGCTCCAGATGATTCTAAAAAGGCCATTTGCAACACCTGCCGTGCCAGCATCAGCAGGGGTACCAAAACTAGCAGCCTGACCACCACCAGCATGATCAGGCACATGTCAGCCAAGCACCCGACTTTGTGGGAAGTACAACAGAGTCGAGGAGCGCTTGCTGATGTCACTGCTACGTCTTCGCTGGTTGTGCATGCGAGCCAATCCCCTGTCCATGCTGCCTGCGAACAAGCCTCCTCCGGTCCTGCACCTGCAGTTCCCTACGCAGAAATAACACCATCATCAAGCACGTCCTTGTCCCAGCGCAGCGTTCAGTTATCCATTCAGCAAACCTTTGAACGCAGGCGCAAATACACTGCCAACGCCCCACATGCCACACTTCTAAATGCTAACATTTCGCGACTGCTTGCGCTGGAAATGTTGCCTTTTAGGCTGGTGGAGACAGAAGTATTCCGCGACCTGATGGTGGCAGCTGTCCCACGTTACTCGGTCCCCAGCCGCCACTATTTCTCCCGGTGTGCCGTCCCCGCGTTGCATAACCACGTGTCACAAAACATCACACGTGCCCTGAACAACGCTGTTTCACCCAAAGTCCACCTAACCACAGACACGTGGACAAGTGCTTGTGGGCAAGGCCGCTACATCTCGTTGACGGCACACTGGGTTAATATTGTGGAAGCTGGGACCCAGTCTGAGCGAGGGACGGAACACGTCCTTCCCACACCAAGGTTTGCAGGCCCTACCTCAGTCAGGGTTTCACCCACACTACAGCTCCGGAATGTCATGCTCTTCAGCCTCCTCTTGCGCATCCTCATCCACTTTACCCTCCACACCAGTCCCAAGCTGGAAGCACTGCAGCACTGCCTCGGCGAAGCGGCAACAGGCTGTGCTGAAGCTAATCTGCATAGGTGACAAACCCCACAATGCAGAAGAGGTGTGGACAGCTCTGAAACAGCAGGCAGATCACTGGCTCACACCTCTGAACCTAAAGCCAGGAAAGGTCGTGTGTGACAATGGCCGGAACCTGGTGGCGGCTTTGAGGCGAGGCCAGCTGACACATGTTCCATGCGTGGCCCATGTGCTCAACCTCGTGGTTCAGCGGTTTCTAAAGTCATACCCAGAGCTGTCTGATCTGCTGGTAAAAGTTCGCCGCCTGTCTGCACATTTTCGAAAGTCACCTACTGCTTCAGCCGGCCTTGCCGGCTTTCAGCGCCGTTTGCATCTTCCGGCTCACAGACTGGTGTGTGTTGTCCCCACGCGTTGGAATTCAACTCTGCACATGTTGGTCAGGATATGTGAGCAGAAGAGGGCAGTTGTTGAGTACCTGCATCACCTAAGCCGTCGGGAAATGGGTCAAACTCCACACATAACACCTGAGGAGTGGAGATGGATGTCCGACCTATGTATCATCCTCCAAAACTTTGAGGACTCCACCAAGATGGTGAGTGGTGATGACGCCATTATTAGCGTCACCATACCGCTACTCTGGCTTCTAAAACGGTCTCTGCTCAAAAACAAACATGATGCATTGCAGGCGGAGCGCGATGAGTTGGAGCAAGAAACAGTAGTGGGTGTGGGTGATAACACACAGCCCAGCCTCGTCTCATCACAACGTCCAGTGGAGGACTATGACGAGGAGGAGGATGAAGACACGGAGCAACTCTCCGGCCAAATTGAGGATATGACATGCACACCAGTCATATCCTCGGTTCAGCGTGGCTGGCCAGAGGACAGGGTAGATGAGGAGGAGGAGGAGGAGGAGGAGGACAGCATGTTCAGTCATCGTGTTGGTCAGGCTACTGAAGTCCTGGCTGTTAAGAGTCTGGCACACATGGCTGACTTTATGGTAAGCTGCCTGTCTCGTGACCCTCGCGTTAAGAACATCTTGGCCGACAATCATTACTGGTTGGTAACACTGTTAGACCCACGCTACAAGGAGAACTTTATGTCTCTTATTCCCAAGGCGGAGAGGTCAACCAAAATGCAGCAGTTCCGGAAGGCCATAGTCATGGAAGTAGGCAAAGCATTCCCCTCACAAAACGCTAGCGGCATAGGTCAGGAATCAGTGGACAACCAAGGCATACAACCGAGAGAGGCACAAGTCCAATCCGCCAGAGGTAGGGGAACAGTCTTTAAGATGTGGGACAGTTTTCTCAGCCCCTCACGTACCACAGCCCCTGAGGTGCGGGGTAGTGCCACAAGAAATCCTAAGTTTGCCCAGATGCTCAAGGAGTACCTTGCAGATCGAACAACTGTACTCCGACATTCCTCTGTGCCTTACAATTATTGGGTATCCAAGGTGGACACGTGGCATGAATTGGCTCTCTACACCTTGGAAGTCCTGGCCTGCCCTGCCGCTAGCGTTTTGTCAGAACGTGTTTTTAGTGCCGCAGGTGGAATCATTACAGATAAACGCACCCGCCTGTCAACTGAAAATGCTGACAGGCTGACTCTGATCAAGATGAACAAGGGTTGGATTGGGCCAGACTTCACCACACCACCAGCAAATGAGAGCGGAATTTAAAGTTTGTAACGGGAATTTGCCATGTACCTCCACTCACCCATGGGTACACACTTCTGGACTTTGGATAATCGCTGGACTGCTCCTCCTTCTCCTCATGCGCCACCATGATGACCGTTACAATAGTTAGGCCTTTGTTTCAGGTATACCCCCAGTGGTAAATTTTTTCGCCCATTCTTTGCAGAATGGACATTACAACGACAGGAGACCCGCTCCTTTGCAATGGGAACAATGTTTTGAGGCCCTCATGCACGTCTCTATCCAGGGACAACGTGGAGCCTCCCAATTTTTGGCTGCCCTGCCTAAGGGCTATACTATAATACACCCACTTCCTGACAATGGACACTTAATGTTTTGAGGCCCTCATGCACGTCTCTATCCAGGGACAACGTGGAGCCTCCCAATTTTTGGCTGTCCTGCCTAAGGGCTATACTATAATACACCCACTTCCTGACAATGGACACTTAATGTTTTGAGGCCCTCATGCACGTCTCTATCCAGGGACAACGTGGAGCCTCCCAATTTTTGGCTGCCCTGCCAAAGGGCTATACTACAATAGACCCACTTCCTTACAATAGGCACTTCAGGTTTACAGGCCCTCATGCACGTCTCTATCCAGGGACAACGTGGAGCCTCCCAATTTTTGGCTGCCCTGCCTAAGGGCTATACTACAATAGACCCACTTCCTTACAATAGGCACTTCAGGTTTACAGGCCCTCATGCACGTCTGTATGCAGGGGCATTGGTGAACCTCACAATTTTGGACTGCCCTGGCAAAGGAAAATACTACAAAGACTCACTTCCTCAAAATGGGCACATTAGACTCAGAGGCCTTTATGTACGTCTCTTCTCAGGGACATCGGAGTGCCACACAATGTTTTACGTAAAATCTTTCATGTATTAATCTCAAAAAGTAACATACATTAGCTCTATCTCACTATTGGGTATGTGCCCTTAACATTTCCGCCATGAAAATTCATTTTGGTGTCATTTTTGAAGGTTTTCTGGTGAGTCCGTAAAAATGGCGTAAAACGCGGACAAAATTGTTCACAGCTGTGACTTTTGAGTGATAAATGCTTCAAGGGGTCTTCCCCATGCTGTTGCCATGTCATTTGAGCACTCTTCTGAGACTTTTGTGCCATTTTTAGGGTTTCTACATGCTGCCGGGGGTCATTTCACAAAAATACTCGGGTCTCCCATAGGATAACATTGGGCTCGGTGCTCGGGCCGAGTACTCGAGTGTTACGAGGGGGACCCGGGGAAGCGTGCCAAGATGGGAAATGGACAGCTTCCGCCGGTCAAAGTCCACTGTGCGGTGTAAGGGACCGCTGCTATGGTCAGGAAAGAGTGAGCGGGTTGCTACTAGTGATCGTCTGGAACGTCACAGACGATCTATGTACACCGGTACGCCCTAACCCGTGAGGGTTGTATGGCTCGGGGCTTCTCGTACGGTGTACCTGTTGCACGGGGACGCACAGAGGTGCCTACGCACGTGTGCCAGCGGGAGTCACAGGATATGGCACGAGGGTAGCACAGAGGTGCCCACGCACGTGTGCTTTCAATAACCAGGTGAGTCCGGTGGAGACTCGAGGAGCTCACCTGGGACAGGAACACGGCCTGTTGAAGGAGATACTGCCGGAGCAGCAAGGCAGGAACACGGCCTGCAAACCAGGTGCTGCCTGAGCAGCAAGGGCAAAGCCCACGAAAGACAATGACGTCTGTACAGTGGCGTGGCAGCACGCTGCCAGACATCCAAACATAGAAGGACGGTCGCGCGCCGCCATGATGGCAGGAGGGGTTTTTATGGAGATGTAGCTCCAGCCAAGGGCGGGCGCGAGACGGATGTGACCCAATCATGATCTGTGACGTCCTGGCCCGGCCAGTCAGGATTCAGCACATCACCAGCCTCGTTATCTGGCCGTGTGATACCAGTGAGCGAATCAGAAGACGTCAAGGCACGAGGCACATGCTCAACCTCCTGCCTCTGGGTCATAAAGGCGGGATCTTCGGTTTCACAATGTGCAGAGCTAAGGGAAGTCTTGCTGCTTCCCTGAGCATCTATCCTTTGCACACTGTGCAACCACTCCGACCCTCTGCGATGCTGAGCAGGAGGACACGTGGCAGGCAAGGGATGGGAGACCACTCCATTCCTTACAAGGAGTAAACCACTAGGTGTCACCCTTCTGCTGCATCTAGGAGGAGGAAACTTCTGCAGTCTCCCAGGCCTTTGGCGCTGCTGAGCAAGAGGGCTCGCGGCAGACAAGGAATGGGGGACCACCTCATTCCTTGCAAGAGGAGAGCCACGAGATGTAACACTCGAGTATCTTGGGATGCTCGGCCCGAGCCTCGAGCACCCGAGCTTTTTAGTACTCGCTCATCACTAAAAAACACCTAAACAAATAAAACTTTTTTTTCCATAAAATACGTTATAAAATATGTTTTGTTGTTTGGCTCTAGTATCAAATTAAAAAACAATGTGCACCAGGATCTGTCCACTTAATTTTGGCACAAAATTCTACCAGTCTCCAGTGTGCAGCCAGGTCTGTGGCCTTAATTAAAACAAAAAAAGAAAAAAAAACAGAAAAAAAAACTACCTCTCACCACGTCTCATCAGGGTCTGGGGCCTTAGTTTTTTTTACAAGATTCTACTTGTTGCCAGTGTGCAGCAGAGTCTCTAGCTTAAGTTTTTTTAAAAAAACAAACAAACAAACAAACATCAGTAGTCAATGTGCACTAGTGTTGAACCACCCCCCTAGTGTTCGAGTTCAGTTCGGTTCGTCGAACGGTGGGTTTGTTCGGCGAACGTTCGATAAACGTTCGACGAACACTTTCGAACCCCATTGAAAACAATGGCAGGCAAACACAAACACATACAAACACATTATACATGTACACATACAGTTAATAAACATTGCCATTATACTTACAGGTCCGCGCGATGCGTCCTGCAGACTCTGTCTCCCGACACTTCTCCTTCCGATCATCGCTGCGCCCTCCCGGTAACCAGCACTGATAGTAGGACCTTCCATGACGTCGTCATAGCATGTGACCAGTCACGTGTGTATTATCTCATTGGCTACAGACTGGTCACATTGCTAGAAGTCATGCTAGGTCCTGTCAGTGCATCTCTCCGGTACGTGGTGCTCGTTTGAGCATCTCCGTGTACCAGCGAGATGATTAGGCACATGCTTGGCTCCCCGTTCCTGCATGTTGGCACTCTTTACAGAGTCAGCACACATGCAATGACTGGATGCCACAGCCAGTGAATAGTGGCACCGGGAATTAGGTGATCGGAGATCACCGTTGCCATAGTAACCCACCTGTCAGATTACTATTTCAATGGTGGTAGCGGTGATGTCACCGCTTACAACCCGCAGCCTCTGCTCACTCACTGAGTGATTACACTGCATGGGAGCAGCAGCGTCTTCCTCCCATGCAGTGCTGTCTGATGTAGCAGAGCTGCATGAGTTGAAGGAGAAAGACGACAGAAGACCAGGATCGTGGAGGGGTGAGAGGGAGTAATAAACATGGAGTCTCTAAGTGTGTCTGTGTATTTATTTCTATTAAAGTATTTTTTCTCTGTGTGGTGTCTTTTTTTAACCCTTTATTGGAGATTCTTAATGGCCGGGTGTTAGTTAAGCAAGTGTTAACCCGTTATTACCCAGCGAGCCACCCGTCACCAGGGCTGCTAGAAGAGTTGGATACAGCACAAGCTAATGGCGCTTCTATGAAAGCGCCATTTTCTGGGGCGACTGCGGACTGCAATTCGCAGCAGAGGGGCCTAGAAATCTCGAGCAAACCTGTGCTGCGGATTCCAATCCCCAGCTGCCTAGTTGTACCTGGCTGGACACAAAAATGGGGCGAATCACATGTCGTTTTTTTTTTTTAATTATTTCATGAAATTCATTAAATAATTAAAAAAGGGCTTCCCTATATTTTTAGTTCCCAGCCAGGTACAAATAGGCAGCTGGGGGTTGGGGGCAGCTGTAACTGCCTGCTGTACCTGGCTAGCATACAAAAATATGGCAAAGCCCACATCATTTTTTTGGTGGGCAAAAAACTCCTGCATACAGTCCTGGATGGAGTATGCTGAGCCTTGTAGTTCTGCAGCTGCTGTCTGCTCTTCTGCATACACTAGTGAATGGAGCAAGCTGAGCCTTGTAGTTCTGCTCCCCTGTATCTCCCTCCAGCATACAGTCCTTGATGCAGCATGCTGAGCCTTGTAGTTCGGCAGCTGCTGTCTGCTCTCCTGCATAGACTAGTGAATGAAGTATGCTGAGCCTTGCAGTTCTACTCCCCCTGCCTCTCCCTCCAGCATACAGTCCTGGATGGAGGATTCTGAGCCTTGTAGTTCTGCAGCTGCTGTCTGCTCTCCTCCATACAGACAGACAGCAGACCACAGCTGCAGAACTACAAGGCTCAGCATACTGAGGTAAAACTAGGCAGCTGGGGATTGGAGTCCGCAGCGCAGGGTGCCCAAGCTTTCTGGGCACCCCTACTGCGAATTAAAGTCTGAAGCCGCCCCAGAAAATGGTGCTTTCATAGAAGCACCATCTTCTGGTGCTGTATCCAACTCTTCCAGCTGCCCTGGTGATGGGTGGCTCACTGGGTAATAATGGGGTTAGGGCTAGCTGTATATTATCAACTAGCCCCAAGCCCGAAATTCATGGTGTCATGCCAATATTAGACATGGCCACCATGAATTTCTAGTACAGATAAGAAAACACAACACACAGAAAAATATTTTTATTATAAATAAAACACAATACAATTAGTGACTCCATCTTTATTGAAATAAAGAATCCCCCTCCGCAATAATCTTGGGTGAAGGGTCCTGCGCCGTCCAACCCAGATCCAATATCATCAGATGATGTCTCAGGTTCAAGGGCCTGAATCACATGACACAGCAGCTAATTGTATAAACGGCTTTTATACAATCAGCTGATGTATCAGATGCAAAAAAAAACCAGAAAAAAACTACATTCTTCTGTGCAGACTTCTGTCCGACAGCATCAGCTGATAGTTTAGCCGACCGGGCGGTAAAAAGCTGGCCTCACCGCTTGACTTATAGTGTCAGCTGATTCCGTCAGGTGACTGTATCAGCGGATCATTGCCGGGTCTGAGAGAGAGAGAGAAGAGAGAGAGAAGAAAGAGAGAAGAGAGAGAAGAGAGGAGAGAGAGAGAAGAGAGAGAGGAGAGAGACTGAGAGAGAAAGAAGAGAGAGAGGAGAGAGAGGAGAGGGAGAGAGAGGGAAATGAGAGAAAAGAGAGAGAGAAGAGAGGAGAGAGAGAGAAGAGAGAGAGAGGAGGGAGAGAGGAGAGAGAGGACAGAGAGAGAAGAGAGAGAGGAGAGAGAGAAGAGAGCGAGAAGAGAGAGAGGAGAGAGCAATGCAGCCTCATTCCGTGAACTGCAATTGGGAAGAGCTGGGCAAGGTGCCAGCATTGGCCCATCTAACAGATGCTCCAATTCTGGGGTAGCTGCAGGCTGCTATTTTTAGACTGGGAAGGGCCAAATAATCATGGGACTTCCCAGCTGTTAATAGCAGCCCTCAGGTGACTGCTTTACTTTGACTAGACCCAGACACCCGGTATTAGACTTGAAGCCTGAACTTTACAGTGCAGGTTTGCGCATCCTTATTTAGAATGAATAGAAAGAAATGGCTTGCCTATTTTACAATGCACTTAGCACATTTTCTGTGACACAGCCTTGAATTCAGGATTTTGTTTTCTTTTCAAAAACAGCAGTGATGGGTTAAATACTGCCCTCTTTGTTTGCACCACGATAAAAAAAAAAAGTATGTTAGTAAGGTGCTGTTGCTGCAGTGCATCTTCATTATATATATATAAAAAAGTATTGGCACCCCTGCAATTCTGTCAGAGAATACTCAGTTTCTTCCTCAAAATGATTGCAATCACAAATTCTTTGGTATTATTATCTTCATTTAAAATGAGAATCCATTTTAAATTGAGAATCCAAATTGTGAGGAAGCATGAGCAATCTCAAGGCTACAAGTCCATCTCCAAAGAGCTGAAAGTTCCTGTGTCTACAGTGCGCAGTGTCATCAAAAAGTTTAAAGCCCATGGCACTGTGGCTAACCTCCCTAGATGTGGAAGGAAAAGAAAATTTGATGAAAGATTTCAACGCACGATTGTGCGGATGGTGGATAAAGAACCTTGACTAACATCCAAACAAGTTCAAGCTGCCCTGCAGTCCAAGGGTACAACAGTGTAAACCCGTACTATCCGTCGGCGTCTGAATGAAAAGAATCTGTATGGTAGGATTCCCAGGGAGACCCAACTTCTTACCCCGAGACATAAAAAAGCCAGTCTGGAGTTTGCCAAAACTTACCTAAGAAAGCCTAAAACGTTTTGGAAGAATGTTCTCTGGTCAGATGAGACAAAAGTAGAGCTTTTTGGGAAAAGCCATCAACATAGAGTTTACAGGAAAAAAAAGAGGCATTCAAAGAAAAGAACACGGTCCCTACAGTCAAACATGGCGGAGGTTCCCTGATGTTTTTGGGTTGCTTTGCTGCCTCTGGCACTGGACTGCTTGACCGTGTGCATGGCATTATGAAGTCTGAAGACTACCAACAAATTGTGCAGCATAATGTAGGGCCCAGTGTGAGAAAGCTGTGTCTCACTCAGAGGTCATGGGTCTTCCAGCAGAAAAATGACCCAAAGCACACTTCAAAAAGCACTAGAAAATGGTTTGAGAGAAAGCACTGGAGACTACTAAAGTGGCCAGCAATGAGTCCAGACCTGAATCCCATAGAACACCTGTGGAGAGATCTCAAAATGGCAGTTTGGAGAAGGCACCCTTCAAATCTCAGGGACCTGGAGCAGTTTGCCAAAGAAGAATGGTCTAAACTTCCAGCAGAGCATTGTAAGAAACTGATTAATGGTTACCGGAAGCGGTTGTTCGCAGTTATTATTTTGGCTAAAGGTTGTGCAACCAAGTATTAGGCTAAAGGTGCCAATACTTTTGTCTGGCCCATTTTTGGAGTTTTGTGTGAAATGAGCAAGGATTTTATTTTTGTTTCATTCTCTTTTTTGTCTTTTCATTGCAAGCAAAATAAGTGAAAATTGTGATTCAGGAAGAAACTGAGTATTCTCTGACAGAATTGCAGGGGTGCCAATACTTTTGGCCAGCACTGTATATATATATATATATATATATATATATATATATATATATATATATATATATATGTATCTGCCTTTGTTTGGATTAGATTTTTTTGTCTGATGCTTGTGAATCAAATCAGAATATTCAAATTTGCAAATTTCAGGCATTCAAGATTAACCCACACATCTCTAATAACTAACCATGTTAACTGCTTGCATTTTCTAAAATGTAAGTTTGGAGAGGGGGGTGTCAGAACTGTATCAGCTTTCAACTTTGAAAAGCAAGGTCTTGCACATTTTTTAATTTGTAGCTTTTATTGTTAATTTATGAACATATATAATTAACACATCAAACATTAAATGATCATATAACATCCAAACAATTCTTGCCCTTACTCTAATCCAATGTTTCCAAACTACGATACTTCCTTTTTTCTTCTCGTAAAGTAATGGATACTTTGTGTTTTAAGGATAGGCTATCCATAGATTCTAAATCAAATATTTATCTGATTTCCAGAATTAAAAAATGACTTTTCTATCTTTATAGAAATATTTTGTAATTTCATTTTTTTTACATCTTGAGTCTCTTGACATCATTGATTTATTAATTTATCCCAATTAGAAAGTATTTCATGCACATTTCTATTTTAACTATAACGCCAACATCTCTGCACTGCCCTGATACCTTCTCCCAGCAGGGACGCCAATGTACTCACCACTGCAACCACCCATGTGTTCTTCCAGCCCTTGCTTTGATACCCACAGCAGCTTCCAGCTCCCAGAGCTTGTATATGTTGCGATGGACTCTTGGATGTGCCCTTAGGGTGAGCGTTTCTACCCGCTCCTTAAAAGGGGCACCATGAGTACTCTGGAAATGTACCCTCTCTAGTTTTGGTAACCAGCCAAGGTAAAGCAGACTGCTGGGAATTGTAGCCCATAGCTGTCTGTTTTACCCTCACTTATTATCAAAAATAGGGTGGGAACCCACAACATTTTTTTAAATGATTTATTTATTTGTCTTTACACTAATATAGCTGACTGACTGCAACCAATCACAGCTGGAGGCAGAGAGGATGGGGAGCATATAAAGTAGTCTGACTGAAGCCAATTAGAGATACTGTCACAAAGGTTGGGCGGGGAAACAGGAAATATTCATGTAGTTTAATAAGCGTGCCAGAAAAGAGCCTGACTGGTGTGTTCAGGGGGAAAAACAGTATGCATAATTGTCCTGCTCTTAATCCGATTTTGCTTCCTTTTGCAGGACCCTAGACCTTGTTATGACCATTTTACAGCCATTTTTCAGAACAAAAGTTCAGACCCCATTGCCTTATAAGAGGTTTGTTGTCCGGGGTCAAGTTCGGGTCAAGTCCATTAATTTTTAAGTCCAGCTGAACCCACTGAACCCATATGTCTAGCTCAACCATTCAACTCATCACACAGAAGTACTAGTGCCCCCCCCCATATGTTGGGATATTCTCAAATTCATTACCACCTGTCCTCCATGTGCTGGGAACAAGGATCCCAAGCAATGTCAGTCTGGATTTCTCCTTCCATTGCCTATTCCTACACTTATGAGCTCTGATAATGTCTGTGAGTTACAGAGTATCCTGGCTATGAAGAGATTTCTTTCAGGTTTGGAGAAGAGGATGGCATAAGGGGGAGGATACTGTAATGCTGGCATCCCTGCCTGCCCCTCTACCTTGACTCGCCACACACACGTTTTCACAGCCGCGACCGTCAATGTATTCCTCCTGCCTCTGCTTTCGTATCCACCGTGGCTTCCTGCTCAGAGGACCTGCACAATTTGTGCCAGTCTCCTGGTCACGCATTTAGGGTGCATGCGCATTCCCTGCTTGTTAAAGGGGCCGCACGTGTACTTCACAAGTGTCCTCAGCCTATGACTGGGAGGCACTAGGTATATAATGTAACCTCCCCTGTAGGGAGGTGCCTGAGCACTGTTATTTCCTAGTTTGTCCTGTGCTTACTAGTATCTTTCTCAGGTCTCTGTTCCTGTGTATCAGTACCTATCACCCTGTGGCTCCAACTCCATCTTGCCTAGTGGTGTTCTGATCAGCTACTGTGGAACTGGGTGGTGCCTTAGCGTGGCACCTTGTGTCAATTTTCAGCCAAGTCTCTCCTCACCATCAGAGGCTCTGGTGAATACCCAGTAGGCACTAAGTTATGCCCCATCAGGGTAAGCCTGAGATCTGTGGTCCAGTGGGTTCACACCCTCATATAGTAATGCAGCTACACCATATCTTGCGGTTGTTGGTGCCAGGATCTGGCTTTCAAAGACAGAAGATTCTTTAATCACAAAAAAATCTATTTGAATATCCATATAATAAAATTTTGTACTGCTCTTTTTAACCACATATACAAAAGAAAAAAGGAACAGTGGCAAATTGTTTAATACTGTTGTGACGCTCCTGGACTAGTCAGGTCGTCACAGGGTACTGCATGCTCTTTATCTCCCTGTGCAGGACTCAACCCCTCTTGATTCCGGGTTCCCAACTTGCAGCACTGCCTCCATCAGCATCCAAAAATCCCAATCACACCTTGCACCACACCTGGTCAGGCACACTAGTGGGCTGCTGAGCATGGATATGGTCACCCACCTAGGGCTAAGGAAGGGAGGTGGGAGGTGACAAGTCAGTTAGCTTCAGGGGAGCGAAGGGAGAGTTGAGTGGTAGCCCTCGAGCAGTGAAGAGCTTGGGGGAAGATGGGAGTTGGAGCTCCCCGGGGAGAAGCAGATTGGGTTCCAGACAGTGGTCTAGACCCATAGGAGTCGGAGACTCGGTCGTGGGATATTGGGACTGGGTGCCTGGCTTAGTCTAGGAGGACGGTCAGCAGCAAGTAAAATAGCCGGTCTGGGACCGAAAGCACGTCGGGGTACTGGACTCTAGGTCGGGGAGAGGCTTCAAGCAACCCGGCAGGAGGATAGGGCCTTTATGGACTGTCCCTACGAAGCTCAGAGATCGGGGGCACTAGCGCCACGAGGGGGATAGGGCTTTCCAACCAAAGCAGCCCACTGAAATCCAAAGCATGAGCCCCTGAGAGCACAGCTCCTTCAAATCAAAAAGTGGGGAGCGGGGCCCGGACAGCTTCAAGCTTACGGGCCACTTGGACACTACTAAAATCTGTGCATGGAGGCAGGCTCCTGACCATCAGGCAGTACTGCAGGGGACGGAACCCGGACGAGCTTCCCCAAGAGGGCAGCGTCACCCAGAGACTTGGTTTACTGCGTTTTCAGCATCTGCTTTCCTTCTGAGTGAGTACCTGATCACCCCTTGCCCCAGCGAGCCTGTGCTCCCCTGCAATCCATCCCACAATCCAGAGTTCCGGGGCCTTCCCTACCTGTGGAGGGTAACATCATCTGGCTGCCCCAGTTCCATCACCCAGGGTACTCCCAATGGCAGCGGCGCTACTACCTATAACCGCACACCATGGGTGGCATCACAAACTATCTTATCCCCTGTTACAGGGGGACCGGCAGATTAGGACCAGGGGGGTATATATCCCAATCACCAGTCGGGGCCCACTGTGCTCCAGATGGCCATGGAGCTGCTGGCACCCTGTGGGTTAGGCGGAGACTATAGAGCTGATGACTCAGAGATAACCCAGGAGACCTGGGAACCGGTCATGTGTGTAGGGACATGTCAAACTGGACGACAACCCAGTTAGCGTTTCGGTGGAGCGGGCGCTACTCCGACCACGTGTGTAGGGAACACGTCAGGCCGGATGGTAACCAGTTAGCGTCAACCGAGAAGACCGCTGCGACAGCGCCCTGTCGGCCACGTGTGTAAGACACATCAGGCCGAGCGGTCCTTCGATTAGCGTTTCAGGTCACCACTCGACTGGCCACGTGTGAAGGACACGTCAGACCACGTAGTCACACCAGTAGCATTTGACTGGGAAGCCGAGGAGAGAAATACGGTTCACACACCCAATCCAGGAACACCCTGTTAACTCCACAGGGGTTCTGGAATATGCTGTTCGTGCGCATAGAGGGCACAACCGGACAGGTGATGCAGCAGGTATGCTGTCCGTGTGCATAGAGAACACAACCGGACAATTAACGCAACAGGTATGCTGTCCGTGTGCGTAGGAGGCACAAACGGACAGGTGACACAGCAGCCGCAGTCCAGTTAACGCCACTGGACTGCTATAGCACAACTGGAACGGCAGCAAGGAAGCACGGCGCCTGACCCTGATGTGCTGAGCCACGAATCTTGGCGTGACAGGCACCGTTCGCCCAGCCCTACCTACCGCTTCCAACAAAGCTAATGCTACCATGAACTCTAAATGAAGACTGCGCACCTACATGTTGTCTCCAGCCCCTTTTATAACCTGGGTCCACCCCAAACCTAGGGTGGAACCACCAAGGTCCAATAGCAGAGTGCCATGTCAGCAGCGATGTCACCAGCGGCCTATCCGGAACCGCCACGTCATTGATGACCTCATGGCAGCCACGCCCCAAACACTTCACCAGTCATCGTCTGATGGCCAATGGTGAGGTGCCAGATCATAGGGGTGGGTCTCTGCGAGCCAGTCCGGAGTGGCCACGTCATCAGGACACCTGACACCCTCTGCCCTATCAGGGCCTGCCACCTCATGGACATGCTCAGTGAGGTCCTTACCGGACCTAGCCTCTGATGCACTAAGTGCCTGAGCATGCTCAGTAGCCTGAACAACAGACTCAGAAATCAGACTATCTGCTTGAGCATGCTCAGTAGGAACATCCCAGAACTTAGACACAGCACGAAGTCCAAGTACCTGTGCAAAGAGGCTGTTAGGATTAATTGTGGGAGAATGCTCAGTAGCCTGAACTGAGGACTTAAGGGGGCTTTACACGGTAGCGATATTGCTGGCAATTTGTAGCGATAGCGAGCATGTAAGTACCCGCCCCCGTCGCGCATGTGATTGTTTGTGATCGCTGCTGTAGCGAACATTATCGCTACAGCAGCGTCACATATACTTACCTGGTCGGCTGCGTCGCTGTGACTGCCGAACAATCCCTCCTTCAAGGGGGAGGGACGTTCGGCATCACAGCGATGTCACCGCAACGTCACTAAGCGGCCGGCCAATCAAAGCGGAGGGGCGGAGATGAGCAGGACGTAACATCCCGCAAAAAAACACACAATTCATCTGCAAGACATCTCACAATTTTGGACTTTTCAGAACCCGTCAAATCTCTCTTCTGACCCATTTTGCCAAAGGAAAAGTTGCCTAATAATTAAGCACACCTTATATAGGGTGTTTATGTCATTACACCACACCCCTCCTCATTACAAAGATGCACATCACCTGATTTACTTAATTGGTAGTTGGCTCTCAAGCCTATACAGCTTGGAGTAGGACAACATGTATAAAAAGTATCATGTGATCAAAATACTCATTTTCCTAATAATTCTGCACCCAGTGTATGTAGGCATGAAAGGTCCATGTGACATTATGTTTTTATTTGCTCCCAAAACTAGTATGATGCATACATGATCCTTTTTTTAAAAAATTTACATAACTTTCTATATGCTTTGCATTAGTTATCTTGTACTGTTCCTGAGCTACTGCATGTATTAGATCAGAGAGCAATTCTGCTAGGTGTTATTGAAAAAGGGTCAATATGCTTGTCATCATGATGATTCTTTCATGTTTTCCAACCCCAGATGGAATATTAATTAATCTGTGTAATATGATGAACATTACAATTACTGTTGGCCTTGTTTATGGAAAATAATTAACGCTTTCACTTTACATAGCAAGTAGGTTAATATCTTGTTAAAGACATTTACAGAAACTTGAATGAGCTTTGTAAAAGCTGAACAAATTAAATCAAAGGCCTGAAATACATTAGCAAATTAATTTACTTTACACATTGATTAAGATATGTATATTTCTCTGCTCCATTCTGCACAATTCATGCACTGGCATGGGTTTAGAAAGTTACTTTGAGAGTAGGCTTGGATTGGTATATCTATAGTGTATATATTGAGCATATTAACCCAATTTTTAGACCAATTATAATTCACATATGCGTGGTAGCTAAAAATCTAATTGCATCATACTGAGACTGGTTTTGATTCCCACAATCACTGAGGTGATTGACAAAGTTACCCTACATAATGATCACGAGCAATTTATAATATCTCATTCACTGCATATCATAAAAAATGGAGCCCTTGGCTGTCTTACAAACAAAATTCTTTATAGCCTCTGGTCCATGTGCTTAAAGGGAACCTGTCAGCTCCAATATGCACCCAGAACCACGAGCAATTCTGGATTCTGGGAGCATATTGCTAATCCCTGCCTAACCGTCCCTATATACACTAGCATAAATAAAGGGATTATCATGGGGTCCTTCTCCCATATCACACAATCAACAGAGTGAGAGATGGCTGTACAATCCAAAGAGCATTTATTGCAAGCAAATCAAATGGTCAATAACATAATCCACAAAACAGAGGGTAAAATTGTCCAGTAGTGGCATAAATGTCCCCATCTCTCTGAGAAGCCAGTTTCTCTCTGATGATCAATCCTTCTTCCTTCAAGTTCTCAAACAGACTGACTGCCCCAGGTAAGCAAAAAGGTCTCTAGGCCCACCTCCCCCCACACCCAGGGACGGAAGCGCCTCAAGAGGCTATAACCTTGCACTATATGGGGTGATTACTTACAAACAATACAATGTACACAGAAGTAGTACAAATAAGACAGTGAACCAAGCCCAAACGTTAACCCACACAAAATGGTACATGACCCACAATATCCCACCATCACAACCTCTCCCTCTTTTTTAATAAGTGAGTATGCCATGAGATCTACACAGACCTCTAGCCACCTCACTTAAGTCCATGTTACATAGTTACATAGTTACATAGGTTGAAAAAAAGACCTAGGTTCATCTAGTTCAACCTTCCTCCACCAGTTCTACATTTGGTCACTAAGGGTTGCTTTACACGCTGCGACATTGCTAGTCGATGCTAGCGAAGGCGAGCGTGATAGCACCCGCCCCTATCGTTATGTCGATATTTGGTGATTGCTGCTGCAGCGAACATTATCGCTACAGCAGCATCACACGCACTTACCCGGTCGGCGGTGTCGCTGTGACTGCCGAACAATCCCTCCCTCAAGGGGGAGGAACGTTCAGCATCACAGCGACGTCACCGCTACATCACTAAGCGGCCGGCCAATCAAAGCAGAAGGGCGGAGATGAGCGGGACGAACATCCCGCCCACCTTCTTCCTTACTCATTGCTGGTGTGTGGCAGGTAAGGTGAGGTTCCTCGTTCCTGCGGTGTCACACATAGCGATGTGTGCTGCCGCAGGGATGAGGAACAACTTTGCCCAACCGACAGAAGCGATAATTGGGAGCGGACCCCCATGTCAATGAGGAGCGATTTTGGACTTTTTTGCAATGATCCAAAATCGCTCCTAGGAGTCACACACAACGAGATCGCTACAGCGGCCGGATGTGCGTCACAAAATCCGTGACCCCCAACAAGATCGCTGTAGCGTGTAAAGCCTGCTTAAGTCATTTATAACCAACAATGTTTTGTGTCATGAGGAAATCATCCAGCCCTTTTTTGCCCTTTGTTGCTCAGCTGTGGATAGTCTATGGTTCTTGCTGGCACAGTCCATCAGCGTTCTGGTGTTGACTTCCACGCTTGTATTGGATGGAGAAGCTGTAGATAGTCCGTTGTACAGTGGTAGGGTTGGTAGGACAAGCTTCCCTTTGTGTCCTCCTTCACTCAAACTGTGTTTCCTGCACCCACAAATCGGCATTGTAGATCTCCCACATCATTTCCTAGGAGAATATCTGCAGGCAGGCTGCTCATCAACCTGACCACACATTGCTTGACCCCAAAGCCAAAGTCCAGATCTACAGTCACCTTAACAATAACAATCCCTGGTCCATGATGTATCACCTCTGGCCTATACACTCGGGGATCAGCTATTGTGAGAAAAGCCCCGGAGTCACAAAATCCAATGACTCTGTCCATCCAGCACAACCTCCTGTAAGTGCTTACTTTGATGGTAAGGGGAACTCAGGGCTGTGGCTCGCACCCCATAAACCCCTAGTGGTCAACCACGAGTGTCTGAGTCATTAGGCAAGTCAACTTGAAGGGGTGAAACCTCTTCCCCCATTGTATTTGGCTGTAGAAAACAAATAGGCCGAAATGGTGCAAAGTCATTCCTCAATCGACCAGCGGGGCAAGTATTTTGCAGATGCCCAGGCTGCCCACATCGATAACTTTTCCTCTGCGTCATACCTTCCAAGGTGCATTCTGCAGAAGGAAATAGGGGAACCTGGCAACAAAGGCCGGGGTCCATACACTCCAACAGGGGCATCTATGGTGCAGGGGTCAGCAGTACACTCCGATGGAGGTAGTGGTATCTCTTCCTCAGGCAGGATGGAATGCACAAAATGTACTGAATGAGATGGAGGTGTGTGGGGCTCCCTCTGAGTCCTTTTGGGACAACTAGATTGAAGGTGCCCAGGTTGCCCGCACCCATAACATCTCCTCTCTGTGATTCCCCTAGGGCATGGTCAGAACTGTTGGGGCCCAGGATTGTGAGTAGTGGTTGTCATCAGCCTGTGGCTGGTTGGAGGGGCAGATATAACTGTAGAGGGCCGAGGAGAAGGAGCAGGCTATGTCTTATTGTCCAGAAGACCCCTCCATTGTGGTCGGATAATAAAGGCCTCATCAACCAGGGCAGCAGCTCTATCCAAGGTGCACAGTGTGCGCTCTCTGACTCACTCCCGTATTTCTGAGGGACACTTGTAAAGAAATTGTTCTATAAGAAATACCTGTATAACGTCTTTCACAGTGAAGGCGTCTTCTGCTTCCAGCCATCTCCGACATGCCTGGGACATCTTAAGGGCATACATCCTAAACGATCTCCCCGTGGTGCATGGGAGGTCTCGGAACTGTGCCCTATGTGAGTCAGGGGTGATGGCATGGTAATCCACAATTGTCCACTTTACAATGTGTAATCCCGGTTCTGCTGTGAGTCAATGGTGTGATAAGCCTCTGCCAGGCTTCCGTTCAGGAGTCCCACCAACAAACGCATCCAGCCAGAGTGGGGAACCTCCACCATGACACATTGCTGCTCAAAGTCCTTGAAGAACCCTTCCACATCTCCAGAAGCCTCATCAAATGGCTTGAAGTCTGCCCAGGTAATCCGTACAGGCTCCTGGATTGCTGGGTTTATGCTCCAACTCACATAATTCTCTCTGTCGGACTCCATTGCTTCTTGTCTTGGCAAGCAGCCTCCTCCTTATACTGCTGAGATGCCATCTCTTCTTCAAACCACACCAACCACTGGCTTTTTGGGGCAGGGATCCCGGTCCCCAGTGTTTGTCCATCAGACATCTGGGAGGAGGTGGACTGGCTTGCATTCATGAGTAGATCAATTAAGGCTTCTTTACTCAGTCCCTGGTAGCTCAGGCCCAGATCTCTGGCTCTCTCCTTTAGACTGGATGCAGTCCAGTTTCTGTACTCACTATGTGGGTTGATCTCCATTAGGCTGTGCTCTGTTGATCCCATTGCTGCCACCAATTTTCACGGGGTCCTTCTCCCATATCACACAATCAACAGAGTGAGAGATGGCTGTACAATCCAAAGAGCATTTATTCCAAGCAAATCAAATGGTCAATAACATAATCCACAAAACAGAGGGTAAAATTGTCCAGTAGTGGCATAAATGTCCCCGTCTCTCTGAGAAGCCAGTTTCTCTCTGAGGATCAATCCTTCCTTCAAGTTCTCAAACAGACTGACTTCCCTAGGTAAGCAAAAAGGTCTCTTGGCCCACCTCCCCTCACACCCAGGGACGTAAGCGCCTCAAGAGGCTATAACCTTGCACTATAGGGGGTGATTACTTACAAACAATACAATGTACACATAAGCAGTACAAATAAGACAGTGAACCAAGCCCAAACATTAACCCACACAAAATTGTACATGACCCACAATATTCCACCATCACAGGGATCTTTAGAAAAAGTATTTCTAAAGATCTTTTACCGTATGCTAATGAGCGAGGGCACTAGACCCCTGGGCGTTCCCTGGCCAGTCGCCCCCATTAGCATGTTAGTACGTCCCTGTTGGCGTGCTAATATGCTAATGAATGAGCAGCATCACAGGATGATCTCACTCACCTCTCCGCCGCCATCGCCATCTGACGGGGGATTTCGGCTCAGTGCGCAAGACCCCGAAGGTTCAGTCATGAACCTACTGTCATGAAACCTACTTTAGTTTCAAGCCAGGACACATACACTCATTAGCATACGATATAAGATCTTTAGAAATACTTTTTCTAAAGATCTCTTTTTCTATGCTAGTGTATACAGGGACAGTTAGGCAGGGATTAGCCATATGCACTCAGAACTGCTTGTGGTTCTGGATGCATATGGGACCTTACAGGTTCCCTTTAATGTCTGATTTAAACTTCACAATCCTTGAAAACTGAGACTTATTGTATGCCTGGAATTTGACTTTTTTATATTCAGCATTTTATCTTTTTTATGTATACATAATAGACTTATTATAAAAGTTCTCCGTTGTTTCTTATCCTTTCTCACTCCTTTCCCTCTTCTCCTCTCCTCCCCAATAATGTGTTTTCCCTTCATACCATCCCTTCCTTCCTCCCCACCCTTTCCCTTAGTTAAGATGGTTTACTCACTTGATACGTTAATGTCTACATATTTGTATTGAGTATCCTGTATAATGTTACTGTTTTGTTTTGCTTTGATTGTTTGTATTAAAATTCTTTAATAAAGATTATTTCAACTATAGTGTTTATATTGGAAATGTATTTATGTACTTGCCCCTTAATTTTTTTTTTTATATCACATAGTGGTCAAGAATAAATTTTGTCTTTTTTGAAGGAAAGTCAATTTATTTTATAAATACATAGTATATGTATAAGCATAACTACTTCCCTAGAAACTACTTTCAATTTTTTTGCAATCATTAAAACCTTGGCTTAGCTAGTTCGGCCTCAATGAATCCTTATGAATTAGTTTCCTTGGGATCATATGGATAAAGATGTTCTGTACACAGTGTACCAGCCTCTAGAAGCCAGCAGTTTGCATTAGGAAGTATATAAATGATGTCAATAAAATGCATACATATTAAATGAAGCAGCAAATATTAAAAGTTCTATTCAGTTTTCCGTCTAACTTTATTTCCTTTCGAGATTAAAAATGCTATTAGTTTTACTTTCAAATATATTTTTTCATTTTGGGATTAAAAATCAAGTAATTTAGATTAGAAAAAAAATGTGATTTTTAGAAATAGGAGGCACTTAATCCAAATTACATCGTCCATAATCTGTAAGGGAATTATAAAGCATAGTCTTAATTCTCAAAAAGCCTTTCCCACTTTCCTTTAAAGCATGTTTCTTGTTAAAATGTGTACATAGTTTCTTCTGGAGATAGTGCGCTAATAAAGCTCATTGCATTTTTACATTTTAAATGAACACTTTTCTATGCTACAATATGATAGATATATTGTTACAGAAAATGTAAGATTAATTGGTTGGATGCATTTTAAGGGAAGATCTGTTGGGATGAATTTTTGTGGGGAACCTCTTTACAAAAATGTTCACCACTCCACCATTTTGGGTTTTTTTCAGCCCTGGAGTGGAACTTTAAATCTAAAGGCCCCGTCACACTAAGCAACATCGCTAGCAACATCGCTGGTAACGAACAACTTTTGTGACGTTGCTAGCGATGTTGCTGTGTGTGACATCCAGCAACAACCTGGCCCCTGCTGTGAGGTCGTTGGTTGTTGCTGAATGTCCTGGGCCATTTTTTAGTTGTTGCTGTCCTGCTGTGAAGCACAGATCGCTGTGTGTGACAGCGAGACAGCAACAACTAAATGTGCAGTGAGCAGGGAGCCAGCTTCTGCTGAGGCTGGTAACTAATGTAAACATCGGGTAACCAAGAAGCCCTGTCCTTGGTTACCCGATATTTACCTTTGATACCAGCCTCCTCCGCTCTCACTGCCTGTGCCGGCTCCTGCTCTGTGCACAGATAGCTGCAGCACACATCAGGCAATTAACCCGATGTGTGCTGTAACTAGGAGAGCAAGGAGCCAGCACTAAGCAGTGTGCGCTGCTCCCTGCTCTGTGCACATGTAGCTGCAGCACACATCAGGCAATTAACCCGATGTGTGCTGTAACTAGGAGAGCAAGGAGCCAGCGCTCAGTGTGCGCTGCTCCCTGCTCTGTGCACATTTAGCTGCAGCACACATCGGGTTAATTAACCTGATGTGTGCTGTAACTAGGAGACTGGGGGCTGGTCACTGGTTGCTGGTGAGCTCACCAGCAACTCGTGTAGCCACGCTCCAGCGATCCCTGCCAGGTCAGGTTGCTGGTGGGATCGCTGGAGCGTCGCAGTGTGACAGCTCACCAGCAACCTCCTAGCAACTTACCAGCGATCCCTATCGTTGTTGGGATCGCTGGTAAGTTGCTTAGTGTGACTGGACCTTAAGCCCCCTGCCTCCTGTCATGTAAATCATAGGTAAATAGTGGGTGACACGGTGGCTCAGTGGTTAGCATTGCAGCGCTGGGGTCCAGGGTTCAATTCCCACCAAGGACACCATCTGCAAGGAGTTTGTATGCTCTCCCCGTGTTTGTGTGGGTTTCCTCCGGTTTCTTCCCACACTCCAAAGACATACAGGTAGGGACTCTAGATTGTGAGCCCCAATGGGGAAAGTGTTGCCAGTGTATGTAAAGCGCTGTGGAATTAATAGCGCTATATAAATGAATAAATATTATTATAAATGACATGGATTTTCTTTTCCTTTTATTATCCAGTCTCAGATATGGCTTTTTCTTTGCCACTCTGCCCTGAAGGCCAGCATCCCGGAGTCGCCCCTTCACTGCAGACGTTGATACTGGCGTATTGCGGGTACTACTTAATGGAGCTGCAAGTTGAGGACCTGTGAGGCGTCGATTTCTCAAACTAGAGAATCTAATGTACTTGTCTTGTTGCTCAGTTGTGCCCTGGGGCCTCTCACTTCTCTTTCTACTTTGGTTAGAGCCTGTTTGTGCGCTCCTCTGATGGGAGTAGTACACACCGTTGTAGGAAATCTTCAGTTTCTTGGCAAATTCTCTCATGCAATATGCCCCCACATGGTAATAATGCCACCACTGTGCCCCCCACATACTAATGCCAACACTTTGCTCCCCTAGATAATAATGCCCCCACTGTGCCCCCAAATAAAGCCACCACTGTGTCCCCACATAATAATGCCACCACTGTGCCCTTTACATGGTAAAATGCCTCCTTTGTGCCCTCTAGTTGGTAGAATTGCCCCTAGAAAATATTAATGCCCCGTATAAGTGCCTTAGAAAAATGCCTACATTTTTCCCCTAGAGAGTAGTAATGCCACCTGTGTGCCTGTGACGATCACAATACCCTTAACAATAATGGTTCTTAAGTGTCCACTTAAAAGTTAATAATGCCCCCCATGTACAGCTCATTTATACACAGTATAAAGTCCCTATACCTCCCCTATACACAGTATGATGTTCCCATAGCTCCTCCTTTACACAGTATGATGCCTCTACACCTCCACTATTCATAATATGACGGGCCTACAGCTCCCGCAAAAGAATGATCCACACACTATAATGGTCACCACAGTACCCGACACACTGATTAATTGTCCCCACAGCAGCCCCCACATTGTATACTGGATTCAATAGTAGCCCCCCACACTGTATGAGGGTCCCTAAAGTAGTCCCCACAGTATATGACAGTCGCCAAATTAGCTCCCATACTGTAGAAAGGCCCCTCATTAGCTCCCACACTGTATACTGACCCCTACATTAGCTCCCACACTGTATAAAGGCTCCTCACACTGTATAAGTGCTCGCACACCAGTGGCATAACTAGATTTTGATGGACCTTGATGTAACATTGACATGTTTATGTCACATGTACTGGCCCCATCCTGGTATATATAGTGTGTCCACATCCTGGTTTATATGGGCCCCCAGCCTAGTGTATATGGGCCCACAGCCTGGGATCCATGCTAGTATATATGGGCCCCCACCCTAGGCTCCATACTGGTATATATGGACCCCCACAGTGGGCCCCATGCTGGTATATATGGGCCCTCATACTGGTATATATGAGCCTCCAGCCTGGGCCCTGTGCTGGTATATGTGGGCCTCCAGCTGGTATATATGGGCTCCCAGCCTAGACCCCATTCTGGTATATATGGGCCCGCAGCCTTGGTATATAAGTCCTCTGTTCTGCGTTTAAATTTAAAAAAAATCATATACTCACCTACTCCAGCAGGTCTTGAGCAGTGCAGCGCGGGCATTCCATCATGCGCACAAGACATCAGAGTCCCAGCACTTTGTGATGACGTCCCCACGTTGTCCTGCATGTGCGCTGTCATCAGCAGCAGTGCAGGGAGATCACGTCTCCCCACCACTGCCACAGAAGTTAACAATGTCGTTGCACTCTTCACGTCAATATAGTTAATGGTAGTGTTGCTCCGCGTGGGGGGGGCCTCGGTAGCTACGCTAGTGCTACCTGTTAATGCTGATCTCCTGGTACATGTGAGGGTTTTTTGAGTTAATGAGGACTCCTGTAATATTAAATGGAAGCTAAATCAGAAAATATAAGTCATATCATACTTACCTTCTGGTGCCTTCGCCTTTTACTGACGCTGGCCCAGTCCTGTGCCGCAATCTTGTGTCAGTAACTTCTGACTGTCTCAATGCATCTCTATGAGAGCCAAAACAAGGCCAGAATGAGATTCTCATAAAGATGTATTGATTTTTGACCTCTGGTGTGCTCCATGAAACACTAGAACTGCTGGCAAGCCACAAATCGCCGAGACCAAAACACTAGAAAAAGATGAAGAAGCCAGAAAGTCAGTATATGACAGGGGTCAGGGGACATGCATTTTAAGCACCAATCCAGCAGTGAAATAAAAAAAAATCCTGGAATGGTGCTTTAAATATATTTGGATCTGGTGGAGCATTGCCAACTTGATTGCGTAAACCCAAACTGTAAAATTCAGGATTTATGCCTAATATGTCCAGCTCTTGGACTTGAACAAGGACTAAAATAAAAAGTCTGCATGCGAGTTAGGAGTTCGGGGTAAAATTTGTAGGTTAATAATTAGGGATGATCAAATACCTTAAATATTCGGCTTCGCAAATATCTGACGAATAGGTCGCCGCTATGCGAATATTCGATGTGCAATGTAAGTCTATGGGAAGCCCGAATAGTTCCGAATAGTTGTTATTCGGGTTTCCCATAGACTAACATTGCCCATCGAATATTCGCGAATAGTCAAATAGCGGCGACCTATTCGGTAAATATTCGCGAAGCCGAATATTTGAGGTATTCGATCATCCTTATTATTAATGTTTGTTGAGAGGCTGCAGCACAGCCAGTCAACAAGCTTTATTGCATGCAGAAGTTGTCAGTCTGTTTCTGTGAATATGAATGATAAAAAAGTAACGTGGGCTTCCTCCTATATTTGATAACTAGTAAAGGTAAAACAGACAACTGTGAACTGCAACCCTCAGCTGTCAGCTTTACCTTGGCTGGTTATCAAAAATAGGGAGGATCCCATGACATTTTTTGAAATTATTTAAATAAATAATTTAAAAAAATGGTGTGGGATCCTCCCTATTTTTGATAACCAGCCAAGTTAAGAGACCAATATGAACAATATAAAACTTTATATTGCAAAATAATATGTGAGGCAGAAACCTAATACTGCACATCACCCTTAAAACACCTTCCCCACCGTCAAACATGGAGGTGGTAGCATCATATTGGGGGGATTATTTTCTTCAGCTGGGACATTGAACCTTTTCAGAGTTGATGGGAACACAGCTGGAGCTAAATACAGGGCAATCCTTGAGAAAAACCTGTTGGAGACTGCAAAATGCTTGAAACTGGAGCATAGCTTTACGTTACAGCAGGATATGTGGCACCCCAGGGTTCAGTTGCCACAAATATACCTGTACCTGGGCAGGGAAGGATCTCCACATCAGGTAATCCCACATACAAGATTTCCACTCCAAGCTTGGAGGGGGAGCTCTACAAGTCGAGTTCAGGTGAGGTCCCCTTTAAAGCCAGGTTTGGAGGCAGAGTTAGAGAGACAGTTCACAGTTGGAGAAAAGGAGACTGTGACAGCAGAGAGTGAGGGAAGACATCAAAATGGAGAGGGCAGTGCTTAGCCTGCACAAGTAACTGTGTGACCGCCTGAGGGATCAAGAGTGAGGCAAAAGAGGAGAGACCGGGGAGGTGGAGCCTGACCGGTTCATCCCCAAGGAACAGCGCTGATTATCAGACACCGGCGTCTGAGATTGTGAGGACTGCAGATCTCCTGGCCGCAGCAGCACCTGAAGGCAAAGCCGCTACACAGAGCTTAGGGACCGCAGTGAGTACAGCAGTGCACCTTATAGAAGCTCCCTCCGCCTGCCATACAGGTGAAGACAGTGAGAGAGGGACAAGGTATAGCTACAGGCAGCCTAGTACCAAGGAGAAACAGCGCAGCAGGGAGGCCACACAACTGACCTGGTGCAGAGATCCTGAACTGTTCCCAGATTAACCAAAAACTGTATCATCAGAACTGAACCCCTTTTTAATAACACCTGCAAGTAAAATCTGGTCAGAGTTAATGAATTGGTGTGACGCACTTTATTTCTTTCATCTGAGGAGCCATAGGCTGCTGCACTAAAGTGACAGTTGAAAAGGCTGTGAAGAAAAACCGCCATATCTGTGTACTACTAAAACTGCCCTGGGGACCCCGCTTCACCTACGGGAAGCGTAAACAACTGGCTGCCTAACCATCACCCCAGAGGTCTGACCTGCAGCCCCAGTAACCATACTGGAACCGTAGGTGGCGTCACAAAATACTTTTATTTATTTATTTATTTATTTTTTTTATTATTTTTTTTTATTTTTATTATTTATTGACTTTCAGCGACCACCAGGGCCACGGAACCGGGCACAGGCCCCTGTGACATAATCCCATTAACCAACACCCGGAACCGAGTACACCCACGGCCCTGGGGCGGGTCAGCTTTTGGCGTCACGAACAGGATCTGGACAAGGCCCAGTAACCCTGGGTAACGTGTGCCTTGAAAACTGTTTAATAGCTGAACTTTGCCGCCATTTTGAGCATTTGAAAAACTAACTGCGCCACAGTGAGGATGGAGATGCAAGGCGATGCTGATCACGCTGGAGCAGCTGCAGCACCTGAAGCTGTAGCCCCGATCATGCCGCTTGCTCTGCCGTATGTCCCAGGGGCGGCATGGTTACCGCAATATACTGGGGAACCCAATACCCTAGCTGAATTTAGAGAAAAGATGTGCAATTTCCTGGATATATACTCTATGACTGACAAGCAAAAAGTGTCTGTTTTGCTGGGGCAACTGACGGGTGCAGCAGAGCGAGAGGTTAAATCCTGGCTGAATACAGATAAAAGGACAATAACCCAGATATTTGCTAATTTAAAAGCTGCTTTTGAAACTCGCACTGTAGCTGAGCTAAGAATGAGGTTTTACAACTGCAAACAAAGACCGCAGGATAGCATACGGGATTATGCATTGAACTTTCAAGAGGCGCTCAAGGCTGTAAAGCAGGTAGACCCTGAAAGTGCACGAGAGGAAGATAAAATGTTAATTGAACAGTTTCTTGAGGGGCTACATTCACCAATTCATCAAACACAGCTGCGTCTATGGGTCATGGAGCATCCGAGTCTAAACTTTGTAACTCTGAAGAACCGGGCCATTAGAGCACTGAGAGTCCCTGTGACTACAGACCCCGCACCTCAGCAGCGGCAACCCATCACCTCTCCCTCAGAGGTGGCGTCCCTTTCCTTAACTCCAGCAGAAATCAATGGACAGACTGTAATACCTGGTACCTCTGATGACTTGCGTTCCCAGGTACAGCAGCTGACAAAAGATGTGGCCATGCTCCTAAAGGCCATGCAACTCCAGCAGAAACCACAGTCGTCGGAGAGGATCCAGTTGGCTGACAGCCCTGAGGACATCCCGTGGATGCGAGGAAGGAGGAACCCACCGCCCAGAGGAAGACCCAACGACCGTTACGACTCGTCAGGACAACCTATCTGCTGCCGTTGTAACGAGGCAGGCCACTTTGCCAGGTCATGTCCTTTAAACCAGCGACTCCTGGGGCAGCGGGCCGACCACCAGGAATAAAACAACCAGGCCCATCGAACTGGCGCGATAGATATGTGGGAGGACGACCATTCCTATCTATCGTGCTAGATGGCATTCCCACACTTGCTCTATTGGACACTGGCTTACAGGTGACGATGATCCCGCATATCCTTTACAAAAGATTTTAGGCCGATTCTGAGATCACTCGCCCAGACCCAGACCTTACTATATATGCTGCTAATGGACAGCCAGTATCACAAGTAGGGTACAAGGAGGTGACGATAAAGGTGGGGAGGAAGGAGCTAAAGGGCCAAGGACTTATTGTGGTGGATACTGATTGTCGTGAAAGAAATCCAACAATGATATTAGGTACTAATGTTGTTGAAAATTGTCTAGGAGAAGTTCTTTTCTTGCTCCAGCAGGTTGCAGAAACTGCCAGCATCGGGCAGCAGAGGGTCCTACAGAAAGAAATCAAAGCCCTTCTGCAGAGACAACAGGTAGAGTTGTCTGGTGGAGAAATCGGCAGTGTATGGGTAAGCGACCCATTCCCCATTGTGTTACCCCCAAGAAGTGAAGTGATGATTTGGTGTCGGGCAGCTATAGGCCTCAGAGGGCGGGATTACCAGAAATGGTAGAGCCCATGTACTCAGATAATAGGCCCACAGTCCTGACAGCCAGGGGGATAGTTGATGTACGCAAAGGGAGGGTACCTGTACGAGTTTTAAACTGTAGAGAGGAAGAGGTCAAGCTACCCAGATATGCTACTGTTGCCAAGTTGTTCACTGTCAACAACAACTCAATTCAGGCAGTGGAACCCTTGACCCCAACCGACCAGGCGGAGGACAACAGCTCCAAGGGACAGCTGGAGGACTGGTGTCAGAAGCTGCATGTCGGCACTGATTCCACCCCTTCTTACCAAAGGCACGGAGTTTATCGGGTGGTGAAGGAATATGAACGGGTCTTTAGTAAGCATCCATTAGACTTTGGGCGGATAAAAGGGGTACACCATCGCATACCCACGGGAGACCATCCACCTATAAAAGAGAGATACAGGCCTATACCACCAGCTCACTATCAGTGTGCTAAAGATATGTTACGGGAAATGAAGGAAGCTGGGGTTACTTATTAGAGATAGTTGTAGCCCCTGGTCAGCCCCACTTGTCCTGGTAAGAAAGAAAGATGGCACAATGAGGATGTGCGTTGACTATAGGCGGATAAACCGCATAACACACAAGGATGCTTACCCGTTGCCCCGCATTGAGGAATCACTTGCTGCACAGAAAGCTGCTAATTTCTTTTCCACCTTAGATCTTACCAGTGGGTATTGGCAGGTTTCCATGGCAGAAGAAGATCGAGAGAAGACCGCATTCACGACGCCGATGGGTCTGTGTGAGTTCAACAGCATGCCGTTTGGACTCTGCAATGCACCCGGCACATTCCAAAGGCTGATGGAGTGTTGCCTGGGGCACCGAAACTTCGAGACTGTACTGATATATCTTGATGACGTCATCGTGTATTCCAAGACGTATGAGGAACATCTGGAGCACCTGGCCGAGGTGTTTGAAGCATTGTCAAAGTTTGGTATGAAACTAAAGCCTTCAAAATGCCATTTGCTGAAGCCGAAGGTTCAGTATCTTGGGCATGTGGTCAGTGCGGATGGTGTGGCACCAGACCCTGAAAAGGTCATTGCTATCAGAGACTGGCCAAAGCCAACAACCGTCAAAGAGGTGCGTCAGTTCTTGGGGCTGGTAGGATACTACAGGAGGTTCATAAAGGACTTCACGAACATAGCGGCGCCTTTGCAAGATCTCCTGGTAGGCCAGACCAAAAAGGGCAAGACTTCCGGCCCTCCGTTTGAATGGGGTGAAAAAGAAGAAGACTCCTTCAAGCACATGAAGTGGGCCCTGACCGGTGAGGAAATCCTGGCCTACCCTGATTATAATCTGCCATTCGTGCTGTACACAGATGCCAGTAACGTGGGATTGGGAGCTGTGCTGTTGCAGATGCAGAATGGCAAAGAACGTGTAATTGCCTTTGCAAGCAGGAAGCTCCGTCCTACTGAGAGAAACCCTGAAAACTACAGTTCGTTCAAGCTGGAATTCCTGGCCTTAGTCTGGGCCATCACTGAACGGTTCAAGCACTACCTGGCGGCTGCGAAGTTTACCATATTTACGGATAACAACCCGCTTACTCACTTGGACTCCGCAAAGCTAGGTGCACTAGAGCAGCGATGGATGGCCCGTTTGTCAAACTATGACTTCACCATCAAATATCGGGCAGGCCGCAAAAACGCCAACGCTGATGCATTGTCGAGAATGCCCCATTTACCAAATGCAGGAGAAGACTCGGATGAGCTAGAAGAGATAGAGCTGCCAGCTTTTCACCGCAACAGTGCATCCCAGTGTAACCAAGGTGTTAAAGGCAAACGCCAAGAGGCCACGCTGAACCCGTTACCTTACCACGGGTGGGAGGAAACGCAAGACAGCGATCCGGCTGTTCGCCTAGTTAAAGAGATAATAATCCAACCAGACTCAAGTCTTAGTCCCGATGCCCCACCGGAAGCGCAGCACCTGTGGAAGGAAAAGAGAAGATTGTTCATCTACAGGGGTAGGCTATGCAGACATTACATCAACCCCCGAACCTATGAGAGGGTGTGGCAAATAGTGGTACCGAAGAGAGATGTTCAGATGGTGCTGGAGGCGTACCATGACGGAGCAGGACACTTCGGGTGGAAGAAGCTTGAGGTACTGTTACGCCACAGATTCTATTGGGTTGGCATGAGAACTACCATTGAGAACTGGTGCCGAAACTGTGGCCCATGCAACCTGAGAAGAAAGGATCGTGACAGTCAAAGAGCTCCACTACAACCAATTGTCACCAAGCAGCCGCTGGAACTTGTAGCCTTGGACCATGTGAAATTGACACCCAGTAGATCCGGTTATACGTATGCCCTCACTATGGTGGACCACTGTTCCCGGTTTCTGGTGGTAGTACCTGTAAAGGACTTGACAGCAAGAACCGCAGCAAGAACCTTTCAAGCCTACTTCTGCAGACCACATAGCTACCCGGAACAGGTGTTGACGGATCAAGGTTCTGCGTTCGAAGCTGAAGTGTTCCAGGAGTTTTGCAACCTGTATGGATGTAAGAAAATCCGAACCACACCGAATCACCCACAGACAAACGGCATGTGTGAGAAAATGAACCAGGTGGTTATAGACCTGTTGAAAACCTTGCCCTTGGAAGAAAGAAGCATGTGGCCAGAGAAGTTGCCTGATTTAGTGGACATGTACAACAACATCCCTGTGAGTTCCACCAATTGCACGCCAGCATACTTGATGAGAGCAAGACCCGGGAAGTTACCAGTTGACTTAGAAATGGGAATTGTTGTTCCTGAAACCAGTTTACCTGAAGCTGATTGGGACATTAAGCGCCAAGAGCAGTACAAAAAGGTACAGGAGTGTGTAGAAAGAAGCCTAGACCAAATTAGAGAAAGGCAAGAGAAAGATTATAACAAGAATGCACCAGCTGCTCCTTTAATACCTGGAGAGAGGGTTCTAAAAAGAAAGACCCATAAGCTTGATGACTAGTGATGAGCGAGTATGCTTGTTACTACTCGGTACTCGCACGAGTATCACTGTACTCGGGCTACTTGGCGGGGACCGAGTAATCTCGCGATACTCGTGCTGTACTCGTGGTCTCAACCCTGCATGTTGGCGCTCTTTTGAGAGCCAGCCCTCATGCAGGGATTGGCTGGCAGACCACTGCAATGCCACAGCCCTGTTAGTTGTGGAATTGCAGTGATTGGCTGGCCCGCACAGCGTGACTGAGCCTTTATACCGGCGGGCGCGCTGTGCTCTGCTCACAGCCATCCAGACAGTCAGTGCAGGGAGAGGGTTGCTGCTTCAGGGAAAGGTTTGCGGCCCTTTATAGTTATTTCCGTAGCAGGGCTGCAAACAGTGTGACCAGAAGTCCTTCTCAGGACTATTCTAGTTCTATACAGGCAGGCAGGGTAAAGCCAGGTCGGAGTACAGGAGCAGAGTCCTTCTCAGGACTATTGTTGCTATATACAGGCAGGGTATAGCCAGGTCGGAATACAGGCTAGTGACCAGAAGAGTCCTTGTCAGGACTATTGTAGCAGTATACAGGCAGGCAGGCAGGCAGGCAGGGTATATAGCCATTCCTAGTGGTGACCGTATACCGGTCTGTGTGCGTGCCTCTGGATAAGTGCCTCATAAGTGTCAGAAATATACCAGAAATGAAATGTAATTCTATGGCCTAACTCTCCATGGTCCCCATTCATCTCTGATTCTGACAATCCATCTGTCTCATTCACAGGTATGACCGTCCAGTTGTTCTATGCATCTGAATTTCCTGCTTTGACCTTAATCTCCTCACCTGCATATACATTTAAAGTCCCTTTGCTTTTGGTATGACCGTCCAGTTGTTCTATGCATCTGAATTTCCTGCTTTGACCTTAATCTCCTCACCTGCATATACATTTAAAGTCCCTTTGCTTTTGGTATGACCGTCCAGTTGTTCTATGCATCTGAATTTCCTGCTTTGACCTTAATCTCCTCACCTGCATATACATTTAAAGTCCCTTTGCTTTTGGTATGACCGTCCAGTTGTTCTATGCATCTGAATTTCCTGCTTTGACCTTAATCTCCTCACCTGCATATACATTTAAAGTCCCTTTGCTTTTGGTATGCTAACCTGCTGTTTTCATGTTGTATAATTAGTTAAATCCTGTCTGTATTTTTTTTTTTTGTTTTTTCTCTTCTTTGAGTGCTTCCTACCTGTTTGTAATTCTTTCATGTGCCTCACCCCTGCTGGTCAGCTGATGTTCATCTGGGTCAATGAGACATGTATATAAGTACTGCACTAGGTCTATGACCGTGGTCTGTGTGCGTGCCTCTGGATAAGTGCCTCATAAGTGTCAGAAATATACCAGAAATGAACCAGACATGACCAGAAGGTAAACTTCAGCTCTTTCTAACCAAGCTTCCCACTGACACAACTTACTTGTTAAATCATATACTTACCACACTACTCCCACCATGTTCACCTATGCCCTCACAGTCTTTGCCCCTCTCCTCCTCACTCTCCTTCGCTATCCCCACACCCCAGCACCCTCTAAGCAAATATTCATCTCCCCTTCCCTCCTGCCTTCTCATCTGTCCTCATCTGCTGACCTATTCCTGAACCTCAGATCGCTCCTAATATCGCGCAGACCATGCCATCCACTCTCCTTCTCCCACCTGCTCTCCCTTTCTCTACTCCTTCTCACTGCTGGTGACATAGCCCCCAATCCTGGCCCCCCATGGATGGTACACCCCTCTTTATCACCCACCCACCACTCTCCACATAATAATAACTACCGCAATCTATCCAACATAAAAACTATTCCCCTCTCACCGACTCCGCCGCCCCCTCTCTCAGGAGCGCTCTGGAATGCCCGTTCAGTGTGTAATAAACTGCACATCATTCATGATCTCTTTACCTCCAGCAATCTATCCTTTCTGGGCATCACCGAAACATGGCTGACACCATCCAACTCTGCCTCCCCAGCTGCACTATGCTACGGTGGCCTGCACTTCTCCCACACTCCTCGCCCTGGCAATAGACAAGGTGGAGGAGTGGGCCTCCTTCTTTCTAACAACTGCAGCTTTAATCCAATCCCACCTCTACCCTCCCTCGACCTGCCTTCCTTTGAAGTGCACTCTGTCCGAATCTATTCTCCCTCCAACCTCCAAGTGGCTGTCATATACAGACCCCCGGGCGCCACCACTGCCTTCCTCGACCACTTCTCTGCCTGGCTTATACACTTTCTCTCTGCTGACATTCCCACCATCATCATGGGTGACTTCAACATCCCCACTGACACTCGCCAACAAGCTGCTTCCAAACTCCTCTCCCTTGCTTCGTCGTTTGGCTTAACTCAGTGGTCCACCTCTGCCACCCACAAAGATGGACACACACTAGACCTTATCTTCACTCGCCTCTGTCCCCTTTCTGACTTCACAACTTCCCCCCTCCCCCTATCTGACCACCATCTTCTGACCTTTTCAGCCCTGTCCTCCTCACCTACCCCCCCTGTCCAGCACCTAGCACATCCCCGCAGAAACCTTGCACACCTCAACATGCACACCCTCGCCGACTCTATCCTCCCACTGTCCTCCATATCGTCCCTCCACGACACAGACAGCGCCACCACTTTCTACAACACCACCCTCACATCAGCTATTGATTCAGTCGCTCCCCTTGTGCATGGCAGAGTGAGACGAATCAATAGACAGCCCTGGCACAACAGCCTCACTAAAAAACTTCGGCAAAGGTCTAGGGCTGCAGAGCGGCGGTGGAAGAAAACGCACTCCCAGGAAGACTTCACCACATTCAAAAATGCAATTCACACATTTCGCTCAGTCCTCACCTCCGCTAAACACTTCAGAAACCTCATATCCTCTCTAACACACAACCCCAAACAGTTATTCAACACTTTCAACTCCCTCCTTCGCCCACCACTGCCCCCTCCAACCTCCCTCATTTCTGCAGAAGACTTTGCCACCTATTTCCAAGAAAAAATCGACCTAATAAGGCAAGTCTTCTCTGCTCAGCCACCACAACCCCTTCATGTAGCTGACCACTGCCCCTCTCCCATAAACTTCCTCCCCACCATCACCGAAGGAGAGCTTGCACGTCTTCTCTCAAAAGCGCACCTCACCACCTGCGCACTTGACCCCATGCCATCCCACCTCCTTCCCAACCTCACCACCATCCTTACTCCAGCCTTAACCCACCTCTTCAACCTATCTTTAACGACTGGAACCTTCCCCTCTGCCTTTAAACATGCAACAGTCACACCTATCCTAAAGAAACCTTCCCTCGATCCAACCTCTACTACCAGCTATCGCCCCATATCACTACTCCCACTTGCCTCAAAACTCCTGGAACAGCATGTCCATGCTGAACTTTCCTCCCACCTCTCCTCTAACGCTCTCTTTGACAACCTACAGTCCGGCTTCCGTCCACATCACTCTACCGAAACTGCCCTGACTAAAATCACAAATGACTTGCTTACTGCCAAAGCGAACAAACACTTCTCTATACTCCTACTCCTAGACCTGTCCTCAGCCTTCGATACCGTTGACCACTCCCTCCTATTACAGACCCTCTCTTCCCTTGGTGTCAGAGATCTTGCCCTCTCTTGGATCTCTTCATACCTCTCAAATCGCACTTTCAGTGTCTCCCACTCTCACACAACCTCTTCATCCCACCATCTCTCTGTTGGCGTCCCTCAAGGCTCTGTCCTAGGACCCCTACTTTTCTCTATCTACACATTTGGCCTAGGACAACTCATAAAGTCCCATGGCTTCCAATACCACCTATATGCCGACGACACCCAGATCTACCTCTCTGGCCCAGATGCCACATCTCTGCTGTCCAAAATCCCGAAATGTCTATCTGCTATATCCTCCTTCTTCTCCTCTCGTTTCCTAAAGCTCAATGTGGCCAAAACTGAACTAATCATCTTTCCTCCGTCTCACCTACACTCTCCACCTGATCTATCTATTACAATAAATAACACCACGCTCTCGCCAGTACCCAAAGTTCGCTGCCTCGGAGTGACCTTTGACTCTGCCTTATCCTTCATACCACACATCCAGTCCCTCACCACCTCCTGCCGTCTTCAACTCAAAAATATTTCCAGAATCCGCCCTTTCCTCAATTTGCAATCTACTAAAATGCTAGTGCATGCTCTCATAATCTCCCGCCTCGACTACTGTAACATCCTCCTCTGTGGCCTCCCTGCCAACACGCTCGCCCCTCTCCAGTCCATCCTTAACTCTGCTGCCCGACTTATCCACCTCTCTCCTCAATACCACCCCGCTTCTCCCCTCTGCATGTCCCTCCACTGGCTTCCAATCTTCCACCGTATCCAATTCAAACTTCTAACACTGACCTACAAAGCTGTGCATAATCTTTCCCCTCCGTACATCTCCGAACTACTCTCCCACTACACTCCAACACGTCACCTCCGGTCCTCCCAAGATCTCCTCCTCTCCTCCTCTCTCATTCGCTCCTCACGCAACCGACTCCAAGACTTCTCCCGAGCATCCCCAGTCTCCTGGAACTCGCTGCCTCAACACGTCAGACTATCCCCTACCCTTGCAAACTTCAAACGGAACCTGAAAACTCATCTGTTCAGAAATGCCTACAATCTACAATGAACTCGCTGCCGCCCGACCACCGTGCGGAGCTGCCGCCCGACCACCGTGCGGAGCTGCCGCCCGACCACCGTGCGGAGCTGCCGCCCGACCACCGTGCGGAGCCGCCGCCTGACCTACACCCCACCTATTGTCTCCTCCCCATAATCCTATAGAATATAAGCCCGCAAGGGTAGGGCCCTCTTCCCTCTGTACTAGTCTGTCTACTGTAACTTGTATACGTATTTTGTATGTAACCCCCTTCTCATGTACAGCACCATGGAATTAATGGTGCTCTATAAATAAATAATAATAATAATAATAATAATACCAGCCTTCATCATATCTGGGGCTGGTGTACACAGTCTAAAACAGTCCAGATAGTGTCAGACTTCTCAGTAATTGTCGCTCCTAAAAACCTGTTAGGTTCTTAGTGCGTCCGTGCTTGCATTTAAAAACCGCACGTGTGTGCCTGTCGGTGGCAGCGTACAGGTGCACTTGTGTGCGTTTTTCACAAACTATTATATAACGCACAAGTGTAGTGTATAATACACGTCAGTCAGCAGTGGCTGATAGTGTCAGACTTCTCAGTAATTGTCGCTCCTAAAAACCTGTTAGGTTCTTAGTGCGTCCGTGCTTGCATTTAAAAACCGCACGTGTGTGCCTGTCGGTGGCAGCGTACAGGTTCACTTGTGTGCGTTTTTCACAAACTATTATATAACGCACAAGTGTAGTGTATAATACACGTCAGTCAGCAGTGGCTGATAGTGTCAGACTTCTCAGTAATTGTCGCTCCTAAAAACCTGTTAGGTTCTTAGTGCGTCCGTGCTTGCATTTAACAACCGCACATGTGTGCTTGTCGGTGGCAGCGTACAGGTGCACTTGTGTGCGTTTTTCACAAACTATTATATAACGCACAAGTGTAGTGTATAATACACGTCAGTCAGCAGTGGCTGATAGTGTCAGACTTCTCAGTAATTGTCGCTCCTAAAAACCTGTTAGGTTCTTAGTGCGTCCGTGCTTGCATTTAAAAACCGCACGTGTGTGCCTGTCGGTGGCAGCGTACAGGTGCACTTGTGTGCGTTTTTCACAAACTATTATATAACGCACAAGTGTAGTGTATAATACACGTCAGTCAGCAGTGGCTAATAGTGTCAGACTTCTCAGTAATTATCGCTCCTAAAAACCTGTTAGGTTCTTAGTGCGTCCGTGCTTGCATTTAAAAACCGCACGTGTGTGCCTGTCGGTGGCAGCGTACAGGTGCACTTGTGTGCGTTTTTCACAAACTATTATATAACGCACAAGTGTAGTGTATAATACACGTCAGTCAGCAGTGGCTGATAGTGTCAGACTTCTCAGTAATTGTCGCTCCTAAAAACCTGTTAGGTTCTTAGTGCGTCCGTGCTTGCATTTAAAAACCGCACGTGTGTGCCTGTCGGTGGCAGCGTACAGGTGCACTTGTGTGCGTTTTTCACAAACTATTATATAACGCACAAGTGTAGTGTATAATACACGGCAGTCAGCAGTGGCTGATAGTGTCAGACTTCTCAGTAATTGTCGCTCCTAAAAACCTGTTAGGTTCTTAGTGCGTCCGTGCTTGCATTTAAAAACCGCACGTGTGTGCCTGTCGGTGGCAGCGTACAGGTGCACTTGTGTGCGTTTTTCACAAACTATTATATAACGCACAAGTGTAGTGTATAATACACGGCAGTCAGCAGTGGCTGATAGTGTCAGACTTCTCAGTAATTATCGCCCCTAAAAACCTGTTAGGTTCTTAGTGCGTCCGTGCTTGCATTTAAAAACCGCACGTGTGTGCCTGTCGGTGGCAGCGTACAGGTGCACTTGTGTGCGTTTTTCACAAACTATTATATAACGCACAAGTGTAGTGTATAATACACGTCAGTCAGCAGTGGCTGATAGTGTCAGACTTCTCAGTAATTGTCGCTCCTAAAAACCTGTTAGGTTCTTAGTGCGTCCGTGCTTGCATTTAAAAACCGCACGTGTGTGCCTGTCGGTGGCAGCGTACAGGTGCACTTGTGTGCGTTTTTCACAAACTATTATATAACGCACAAGTGTAGTGTATAACACACGGCAGTCAGCAGTGGCTGATAGTGTCAGACTTCTCAGTAATTGTCGCTCCTAAAAACCTGTTAGGTTCTTAGTGCGTCCGTGCTTGCATTTAAAAACCGCACGTGTGTGCCTGTCGGTGGCAGCGTACAGGTGCACTTTTGTGCGTTTTTCACAAACTATTATATAACGCACAAGTCTAGTGTATAATACACGTCAGTCAGCAGTGGCTGATAGTGTCAGACTTCTCAGTAATTGTCGCTCCTAAAAACCTGTTAGGTTCTTAGTGCGTCCGTGCTTGCATTTAAAAACCGCACGTGTGTGCCTGTCGGTGGCAGCGTACAGGTGCACTTGTGTGCGTTTTTCACAAACTATTATATAACGCACAAGTGTAGTGTATAATACACGTCAGTCAGCAGTGGCTGATAGTGTCAGACTTCTCAGTAATTGTCGCTCCTAAAAACCTGTTGGGTTCTTAGTGCGTCCGTGCTTGCATTTAAAAACCGCACGTGTGTGCCTGTCGGTGGCAGCGTACAGGTGCACTTGTGTGCGTTTTTCACAAACTATTATATAACGCACAAGTCTAGTGTATAATACACGTCAGTCAGCAGTGGCTGATAGTGTCAGACTTCTCAGTAATTATCGCTCCTAAAAACCTGTTAGGTTCTTAGTGCGTCCGTGCTTGCATTTAAAAACCGCACGTGTGTGCCTGTCGGTGGCAGCGTACAGGTGCACTTGTGTGCGTTTTTCACAAACTATTATATAACGCACAAGTGTAGTGTATAATACACGTCAGTCAGCAGTGTCTGATAGTGTCAGACTTCTCAGTAATTATCGCTCCTAAAAACCTGTTAGGTTCTTAGTGCGTCCGTGCTTGCATTTAAAAACCGCACGTGTGTGCCTGTCGTTGGCAGCGTACAGGTGCACTTGTGTGCGTTTTTCACAAACTATTATATAACTCACAAGTGTAGTGTATAATACACGTCAGTCAGCAGTGGCTGATAGTGTCAGACTTCTCAGTAATTGTCGCTCCTAAAAACCTGTTAGGTTCTTAGTGCGTCCGTGCTTGCATTTAAAAACCGCACGTGTGTGCCTGTCGGTGGCAGCGTACAGGTGCACTTGTGTGCGTTTTTCACAAACTATTATATAACGCACAAGTGTAGTGTATAATACACGTCAGTCAGCAGTGGCTGATAGTGTCAGACTTCTCAGTAATTATCGCTCCTAAAAACCTGTTAGGTTCTTAGTGCGTCCGTGCTTGCATTTAAAAACCGCACGTGTGTGCCTGTCGGTGGCAGCGTACAGGTGCACTTGTGTGCGTTTTTCACAAACTATTATATAACTCACAAGTCTAGTGTATAATACACGTCAGTCAGCAGTGGCTGATAGTGTCAGACTTCTCAGTAATTGTCGCTCCTAAAAACCTGTTAGGTTCTTAGCGCGTCCGTGCTTGCATTTAAAAACCGCACGTGTGTGCCTGTCGGTGGCAGCGTACAGGTGCACTTGTGTGCGTTTTTCACAAACTATTATATAACGCACAAGTGTAGTGTATAATACACGTCAGTCAGCAGTGGCTGATAGTGTCAGACTTCTCAATAATTGTCGCTCCTAAAAACCTGTTAGGTTCTTAGTGCGTCCGTGCTTGCATTTAAAAACCGCACGTGTGTGCCAGTCGGTGGCAGCGTACAGGTGCACTTGTGTGCGTTTTTCACAAACTATTATATATTGCACAAGTGTAGTGTATAATACACGTCAGTCAGCAGTGTCTGATAGTGTCAGACTTCTCAGTAATTATCGCTCCTAAAAACCTGTTAGGTTCTTAGTGCGTCCGTGCTTGCATTTAAAAACCGCACGTGTGTGCCTGTCGGTGGCAGCGTACAGGTGCACTTGTGTGCGTTTTTCACAAACTATTATATAACGCACAAGTGTAGTGTATAATACACGTCAGTCAGCAGTGGCTGATAGTGTCAGACTTCTCAGTAATTGTCGCTCCTAAAAACCTGTTAGGTTCTTAGTGCGTCCGTGCTTGCATTTAAAAACCGCACGTGTGTGCCTGTTGGTGGCAGCGTACAGGTGCACTTGTGTGCGTTTTTCACAAACTATTATATAACGCACAAGTGTAGTGTATAATACACGTCAGTCAGCAGTGGCTGATAGTGTCAGACTTCTCAGTAATTGTCGCTCCTAAAAACCTGTTAGGTTCTTAGTGCGTCCGTGCTTGCATTTAAAAACCGCACGTGTGTGCCTGTCGGTGGCAGCGTACAGGTGCACTTGTGTGCGTTTTTCACAAACTATTATATAACGCACAAGTGTAGTGTATAATACACATCAGTCAGCAGTGGCTGATAGTGTCAGACTTCTCAGTAATTGTCGCTCCTAAAAACCTGTTAGGTTCTTAGTGCGTCCGTGCTTGCATTTAAAAACCGCACGTGTGTGCCTGTCGGTGGCAGCGTACAGGTGCACTTGTGTGCGTTTTTCACAAACTATTATATAACGCACAAGTGTAGTGTATAATACACGTCAGTCAGCAGTGGCTGATAGTGTCAGACTTCTCAGTAATTGTCGCTCCTAAAAACCTGTTAGGTTCTTAGTGCGTCCGTGCTTGCATTTAAAAACCGCACGTGTGTGCCTGTCGGTTGCAGTGTACAGGTGCACTTGTGTGCGTTTTTCACAAACTATTATATAACGCTCAAGTCTAGTGTATAATACACGTCAGTCAGCAGTGGCTGATAGTGTCAGACTTCTCAGTAATTGTCGCTCCTAAAAACCTGTTAGGTTCTTAGTGCGTCCGTGCTTGCATTTAAAAACCGCACGTGTGTGCCTGTCGGTGGCAGCGTACAGGTGCACTTGTGTGCGTTTTTCACAAACTATTATATAACGCACAAGTGTAGTGTGTAATACATGTCAGTCAGCAGTGGCTAATAGTGTCAGACTTCTCAGTAATTGTCGCTCCTAAAAACCTGTTAGGTTCTTAGTGCGTCCGTGCTTGCATTTAAAAACCGCACGTGTGTGCCTGTCGGTGGCAGCGTACAGGTGCACTTGTGTGCGTTTTTCACAAACTATTATATAACGCACAAGTGTAGTGTATAATACACGGCAGTCAGCAGTGGCTGATAGTGTCAGACTTCTCAGTAATTGTCGCTCCTAAAAACCTGTTAGGTTCTTAGTGCGTCCGGGCTTGCATTTAAAAACCGCACGTGTGTGCCTGTCGGTGGCAGCGTACAGGTGCACTTGTGTGCGTTTTTCACAAACTATTATATAACGCACAAGTGTAGTGTATAATACACGGCAGTCAGCAGTGGCTGATAGTGTCAGACTTCTCAGTAATTATCGCCCCTAAAAACCTGTTAGGTTCTTAGTGCGTCCGTGCTTGCATTTAAAAACCGCACGTGTGTGCCTGTCGGTGGCAGCGTACAGGTGCACTTGTGTGCGTTTTTCACAAACTATTATATAACGCACAAGTGTAGTGTATAATACACGTCAGTCAGCAGTGGCTGATAGTGTCAGACTTCTCAGTAATTGTCACTCCTAAAAACCTGTTGGGTTCTTAGTGCGTCCGTGCTTGCATTTAAAAACCGCACGTGTGTGCCTGTCGGTGGCAGCGTACAGGTGCACTTGTGTGCGTTTTTCACAAACTATTATATAACGCACAAGTCTAGTGTATAATACACGTCAGTCAGCAGTGGCTGATAGTGTCAGACTTCTCAGTAATTATCGCTCCTAAAAACCTGTTAGGTTCTTAGTGCGTCCGTGCTTGCATTTAAAAACCGCACGTGTGTGCCTGTCGGTGGCAGCGTACAGGTGCACTTGTGTGCGTTTTTCACAAACTATTATATAACGCACAAGTGTAGTGTATAATACACGTCAGTCAGCAGTGTCTGATAGTGTCAGACTTCTCAGTAATTATCGCTCCTAAAAACCTGTTAGGTTCTTAGTGCGTCCGTGCTTGCATTTAAAAACCGCACGTGTGTGCCTGTCGGTGGCAGCGTACAGGTGCACTTGTGTGCGTTTTTCACAAACTATTATATAACTCACAAGTGTAGTGTATAATACACGTCAGTCAGCAGTGGCTGATAGTGTCAGACTTCTCAGTAATTGTCGCTCCTAAAAACCTGTTAGGTTCTTAGTGCGTCCGTGCTTGCATTTAAAAACCGCACGTGTGTGCCTGTCGGTGGCAGCGTACAGGTGCACTTGTGTGCGTTTTTCACAAACTATTATATAACGCACAAGTGTAGTGTATAATACACGTCAGTCAGCAGTGGCTGATAGTGTCAGACTTCTCAGTAATTATCGCTCCTAAAAACCTGTTAGGTTCTTAGTGCGTCCGTGCTTGCATTTAAAAACCGCACGTGTGTGCCAGTCGGTGGCAGCGTACAGGTGCACTTGTGTGCGTTTTTCACAAACTATTATATATTGCACAAGTGTAGTGTATAATACACGTCAGTCAGCAGTGTCTGATAGTGTCAGACTTCTCAGTAATTATCGCTCCTAAAAACCTGTTAGGTTCTTAGTGCGTCCGTGCTTGCATTTAAAAACCGCACGTGTGTGCCTGTCGGTGGCAGCGTACAGGTGCACTTGTGTGCGTTTTTCACAAACTATTATATAACTCACAAGTGTAGTGTATAATACACGTCAGTCAGCAGTGGCTGATAGTGTCAGACTTCTCAGTAATTGTCGCTCCTAAAAACCTGTTAGGTTCTTAGTGCGTCCGTGCTTGCATTTAAAAACCGCACGTGTGTGCCTGTCGGTGGCAGCGTACAGGTGCACTTGTGTGCGTTTTTCACAAACTATTATATAACGCACAAGTGTAGTGTATAATACACGTCAGTCAGCAGTGGCTGATAGTGTCAGACTTCTCAGTAATTGTCGCTCCTAAAAACCTGTTAGGTTCTTAGTGCGTCCGTGCTTGCATTTAACAACCGCACGTGTGTGCTTGTCGGTGGCAGCGTACAGGTGCACTTGTGTGCGTTTTTCACAAACTATTATATAACGCACAAGTGTAGTGTATAATACACGTCAGTCAGCAGTGGCTGATAGTGTCAGACTTCTCAGTAATTGTCGCTCCTAAAAACCTGTTAGGTTCTTAGTGCGTCCGTGCTTGCATTTAAAAACCGCACGTGTGTGCCTGTCGGTGGCAGCATACAGGTGCACTTGTGTGCGTTTTTCACAAACTATTATATAACGCACAAGTGTAGTGTATAATACATATCAGTCAGCAGTGGCTGATAGTGTCAGACTTCTCAGTAATTGTCGCTCCTAAAAACCTGTTAGGTTCTTAGTGCGTCCGTGCTTGCATTTAAAAACCGCACGTGTGTGCCTGTCGGTTGCAGTGTACAGGTGCACTTGTGTGCGTTTTTCACAAACTATTATATAACGCTCAAGTCTAGTGTATAATACACGTCAGTCAGCAGTGGCTGATAGTGTCAAACTTCTCAGTAATTGTCGCTCCTAAAAACCTGTTAGGTTCTTAGTGCGTCCGTGCTTGCATTTAAAAACCGCACGTGTGTGCCTGTCGGTGGCAGCGTACAGGTGCACTTGTGTGCGTTTTTCACAAACTATTATATAACGCACAAGTGTAGTGTGTAATACATGTCAGTCAGCAGTGGCTGATAGTGTCAGACTTCTCAGTAATTGTCGCTCCTAAAAACCTGTTAGGTTCTTAGTGCGTCCGTGCTTGCATTTAAAAACCGCACGTGTGTGCCTGTCGGTGGCAGCGTACAGGTGCACTTGTGTGCGTTTTTCACAAACTATTATATAACGCACAAGTGTAGTGTATAATACACGTCAGTCAGCAGTGGCTGATAGTGTCAGACTTCTCAGTAATTGTCGCTCCTAAAAACCTGTTAGGTTCTTAGTGCGTCCGTGCTTGCATTTCAAAACCGCACATGTGTGCCTGTCGGTGGCAGCGTACAGGTGCACTTGTGTGCGTTTTTCACAAACTATTATATAACGCACAAGTGTAGTGTATAATACACGTCAGTCAGCAGTGGCTGATAGTGTCAGACTTCTCAGTAATTGTCGCTCCTAAAAACCTGTTAGGTTCTTAGTGCGTCCGTGCTTGCATTTAAAAACCGCACATGTGTGCCTGTCGGTGGCAGCGTACAGGTGCACTTGTGTGCGTTTTTCACAAACTATTATATAACGCACAAGTGTAGTGTATAATACACGTCAGTCAGCAGTGGCTGATAGTGTCAGACTTCTCAGTAATTGTCGCTCCTAAAAACCTGTTAGGTTCTTAGTGCGTCCGTGCTTGCATTTAAAAGCCGCACGTGTGTGCCTGTCGGTGGCAACGTACAGGTGCACTTGTGTGCGTTTTTCACAAACTATTATATAACGCACAAGTGTAGTGTATAATACACGTCAGTCAGCAGTGGCTGATAGTGTCAGACTTCTCAGTAATTGTCGCTCCTAAAAACCTGTTAGGTTCTTAGTGCGTCCGTGCTTGCATTTAAAAACCGCACGTGTGTGCCTGTCGGTGGCAGCGTACAGGTGCACTTGTGTGCGTTTTTCACAAACTATTATATAACGCACCAGTGTAGTGTATAATACACGTCAGTCAGCAGTGGCTGATAGTGTCAGACTTCTCAGTAATTGTCGCTCCTAAAAACCTGTTAGGTTCTTAGTGCGTCCGTGCTTGCATTTAAAAACCGCACGTGTGTGCCTGTCGGTGGCAGCGTACAGGTGCACTTGTGTGCGTTTTTCACAAACTATTATATAACGCACAAGTGTAGTGTATAATACACGTCAGTCAGCAGTGGCTGATAGTGTCAGACTTCTCAGTAATTGTCGCTCCTAAAAACCTGTTAGGTTCTTAGTGCGTCCGTGCTTGCATTTAAAAACCGCACGTGTGTGCCTGTCGGTGGCAGCGTACAGGTGCACTTGTGTGCATTTTTCACAAACTATTATATAACGCACAAGTGTAGTGTATAATACACGTCAGTCAGCAGTGGCTAATAGTGTCAGACTTCTCAGTAATTATCGCTCCTAAAAACCTGTTAGGTTCTTAGTGCGTCCGTGCTTGCATTTAAAAACCGCACGTGTGTGCCTGTCGGTGGCAGCGTACAGGTGCACGATTTGCACAAACTTGGATATAACGCACAAGTCTAGTGAATACACGTCAGCACAGCATTGCAAAATGCGCAAGGGCGTTGGCAAGGAACAAGGAAGTGGACGTGATGGTGGTGCAGGCAGAGGCCGAGGTCGTGGGCAAGCTCTAATTTCGCCACAACAAAGGGCCACATCTAGTCGCTCGCACGTCCTTTCCCAAATTCTTGGGGACCGCAGCAGTACACCGCTCTTGAACCAAGACCAGTGTCAACAGGTTGTTAGTTGGATAGCGGATAATGCTTCCAGTCAGATTGGCACCACCACAAACACTCTGTTACGGTTGCTGCGAGCACTGGAGACTATGTCCAGATTTCTTGCTACTGCACATGTGCGAGCGCTGGAGACTAAGTCCAGATTTCTTGCTACTGCACATGTGCGAGCGCCGGAGACTAAGTCCAATCTTGGAGCCATTGCACATGTGCGGGTGACATCATCGCTGACACGAGGTCACATGTCTCTGACACCTTCTATGCCGATTGGTCGCTGGTCATGTGCTTGTGACGTCTTGCTCGGTGATAGGCCAGCATGACGTCACTCCTGTCGTTCTGGCAGCGGATTGGCTCTGGTGTCCTCCATCTTGGATGAGGCACAAAGTCTATATAAGACCCTGACACACGCCGCATGGTGCTCAGTCCTCTTGGTTCATGCATATGAGTAGACGCTCTGTGCACGTTCCTCTAGGCATTCCTCTGTCTATGCTAGGTGAGCGCTACCGGCAGGGTAGCGTTCTTATACCTTACAGCTTCGGCTGCTGTCTGTATCCTTACCTCTTAGGGGAGCGGACATAGGCAGGTGCCTGAGGCACATGGTCTGGCTGGGCCTTGTGATTCTACTCGTAGGTGGACGTTGCCGCTAGGGTAACGTTCCTTATACTGCGTCTGGCAGTTGTTCGTATCCTCGCACACTAGGGGAGCGAACAGAGGTAGGAGCTTTGTGCGGCTTACGCTGCTGTTCGTCTCTTTTGCACCACTAGAAGAGCGGACCTAGGCAGGTGCCATATCTAGTGGTTCGTGTCCTCGCACACTAGTGGAGCGAACGCAGGTAGGAGCTTTGTGCGGCTTACGCTGCTGTTCGTCTCTTTTGCACCACTAGAAGAGCGGACCTAGGTAGGTGCCATTTCGCACACATTGCCTTTGTCTCTGTGATTATTAACAGAGATCATTCCACACACCCTCCAAGTAAGGGAGGAATTGCTTTACTTACTTATTATATCCTTCTGTGAGTTAACAGAGGTATTGCACTCTGCCATAGTCTGCAGCAAAGTCTTTGCACGGTGGACCCTGACTGTCTGATACTCCTTTCGGTTATTATCAGACAGCCCCCCGTAACATTAGGACTGAGCCAAGGGTCTGGCAGTTATGGCAGAATATCAGCAGTTACACCGTTACATACAAGTACTTGAGTCACGGCTCAAGAGTATAGAGGATAAACCTCAGACCATGGTGACATCTGCACATGATCCTCGACTTGCTCTGCCAAACAGATATTCTGGCGATGCCAGATCATGTCGTGGTTTCATTAGTCAGTGTCAGATACACCTAGAGGTCAACTTTTCTCGCTTCTCTACGGAGAGGTCCAGAGTAGGCTTTATCATCTCCTTACTTCAGGACAAAGCCTTAGAATGGGCGACTCCCCTATGGGAGCGCTCTGATGTGGTTACTCTGAGACATCAAGACTTTCTTGATGCTCTTAAGGCGGTATTCATGGGTCCGCAGGTTACCCATGATGCGTCCCTGAGACTGTTAGATCTATCTCAGGGTTCGTTATCCACTAGTTCTTATGCCATTGCTTTTAGAACTCTGGTGGCAGAACTAGATTGGCCAGAGAAGGTGTTGATTCCTATCTTCTGGAGAGGGTTGGCAGGCTATGTCAAGGATGCCCTTGCTACTCGTGAGGTCCCTGCTTCTCTGGAGGACTTGATCACAGTAGCAACGAGGATCGATGTACGCCATAAGGAACGTAGACTCGAGGTCTCTTCCTCACGCCCTAAGCATCGGGCTATTCCAGTTGTTGAGGGTCCACTACCATCTTCCTCAGCATCTGAAACATCTCCCACTCCTATGGAGTTAGGTCATACGTTCTCCAAACTACGCAAGTCTGGTCCTCCTATATGTTACGTATGTCGTCAGGCTGGGCACTATGCCAACAAGTGTCCTAGTCGTCAGGGAAACTCCCTGGCCTAGTAACCATTAGAGGGGGGTTACTAGAGACGTCTTCTGCACCCTCTAAGTGTTGTATCCCAGGTCAGCTCTCATTATCTGAGAATACATGGCCTATTATGGCTTTTGTGGATTCCGGAGCTGACGGGATTTTTGTGTCCTCAGAATTTGTAAAGGGACACAATATTCCCTCTATCATGTTAGAGGCGCCTATTCCTGTCCGTGTTGTTAATGGAACTATGTTGTCTGATTCCATTACATTGAGGACAGTTCCCTTGCGCCTTTCCCTGTCTCAGGGTCACATAGAGGAGATTTCTTTTCTTGTTTTGCCTGAGGGTATAGACGACGTCCTTCTGGGTCTTCCATGGCTTCGGACTCATGCTCCTCACATTGACTGGGAGTCTGACAGCATTATTAGTTGGGGTTCGAAATGTCAGTCCCGATGTCTTCCCTTACCACCTAAGGTCGTTGCGGTTGCATCAACTGATCTCTCTCCCATACCTACACCCTATTTGGATTTCGCTGACGTGTTCTCCAAACAGGGTGCTGAGGTTCTTCCACCCCATAGGCCGTATGACTGTGACATAGACCTTATCCCAGGTTCGGTTCCACCTAAAGGCAGGGTTTACCCCCTGTCGATACCTGAGTCGGAGGCCATGTCGACCTATATAAGAGAGAGTTTAGAGAAGGGGTTCATTCGTAAGTCTGTCTCTCCCGCGGGAGCTGGGTTTTTCTTTGTTCGGAAGAAAGAGGGTGATTTGCATCCCTGCATAGATTACAGGGGTCTCAACGCAATCACAATAAAGAACAAATACCCATTACCTTTAATTTCGGAGCTCTTTGACAGACTGAGAGGAGCTCAAGTTTTTACAAAGTTGGATGTGCGGGGTGCGTATAACTTGGTACGAATTCGAAAGGGTGACGAATGGAAGACCGCTTTTAACACCCGAGACGGTCACTATGAATACCTCGTCATGCCTTTTGGGTTATGTAATGCACCCGCAGTATTTCAGGACTTCGTAAACGATGTGTTCAGGGATTTACTGTTATCCTCAGTAGTGGTGTATCTGGACGACATCCTGATTTTTTCTCCTGATCTGGAGACTCATCGTCAGGATGTCGTTCGTGTCCTTTCCCGTTTAAGGGAGCACTCATTGTTTGCTAAACTCGAGAAATGTGTATTCGAGCAGTCCTCATTGCCTTTTTTGGGTTACATTATCTCACAAGAGGGTCTGGCTATGGATCCTGCGAAGCTCTCTGCTGTCCTGCAATGGTCCGAACCTCATTCCTTGAAGGCGGTGCAACGCTTCTTAGGATTCATAAATTATTACAGGCAGTTCATACCCCATTTTTCTACTTTGGTGGCCCCTTTGGTGGCCTTGACTAAGAAAGGTGCTAATCCCAAAGCCTGGTCTACTGAGACATCTCAGGCTTTTGAGGCAGTAAAAAGACACTTTTCAACTGCTCCCGTTCTTCAAAGACCCGATGAGAATAAGCCCTTCCTCTTAGAGGTTGATGCCTCTTCAGTGGGTGCTGGTGCGGTCTTGTATCAAAAGAACGGTGCAGGTAGAAAAAGGCCGTGTTTCTTCTTTGCTAAAACCTTTTCACCGGCAGAGAGAAACTATACCATTGGGGATAGGGAACTGCTCGCCTTGAGATTAGCCTTGGAGGAGTGGCGTCACTTGCTGGAAGGAGCGAAACATCCTTTCCAGGTCTATACAGACCATAAGAATCTGACGTACTTACAAACCGCTCAGCGTCTGAATCCTCGCCAAGCCCGCTGGTCCTTGTTTTTCTCCCGCTTTCACTTCTCCATCAACTATCTGTCTGGGAGTAAGAATAACAAGGCAGACGCCCTGTCTCGCTCTATGCTTTCTACCCAGGAAGAGATTGACGAACCTCGTCTTATCCTTCCCTCCAGGGTTTTTCATACGCTCTCCCCTGTGACGTTAGACCAAATCCCACCGGGCAAGACCTTTGTTCCGCCTGATCGACAGAATGATATACTGTCATGGGCCCACACCTCAAAGGTGGGTGGGCATTTTGGTATTAGGCGGACACGAGAGTTACTGGAGAGGTGGTATTGGTGGCCACACTTAGCCAGCCACGTCAAGAGATATGTCGGTTCCTGCTACTCGTGTGCTCGCAACCGTCCATTACGGCAGAGACCGGCTGGGCTCTTGCATCCTTTACCAGTGCCAGATAGACCATGGGAGGTGGTAGGCATGGACTTTGTGGGTGATCTTCCATGTTCACAGGGACATAGATTTGTGTGGGTCATTACGGACCATTTCTCCCGGATGGTTCATCTCGTACCGTTATCGAGAATCCCATCTTCCAGGGTACTAGCCAAACTATTCCTCAAGCATGTCTTTAGGCTTCACGGGATGCCAGATCGTATCATTTGTGATAGAGGCCCGCAATTTACTTCCCGTTTCTGGCGAGATCTTTGTAGCCTTCTGCAAATTGAGTTGAATCTCTCTTCGGCATACCATCCGGAGACTAATGGTTTGGTTGAACGTACCAATCAATCTATGATTATATACCTTCGACACTTTGTTGCTGAGAACCACGATAACTGGTCCTCCCTCCTACCCTGGGCAGAATTTGCCCTTAACAATTCGCTGGCTGAGGCCACTGGGCAGACACCGTTCGTACTCAATAATGGGCAACACCCTAGGGTACCGGTACCGTTTCCCGCTGCTGCACCTCCTCCTCTTGTGGCCGACTGGGCAACTAATGCCAGAGAGGTTTGGGATCGGACTCAAGAGTCGATCCAAGCAGCTAAGGACCGTATGAAGACGGTGTCCGATCGGTTTCGTCGCCCGGCTCCTGTCTTTTCTCCAGGGGACTTTGTGTGGCTCTCTGCAAAACACGTGAGACTTAGAGTGAGCTCTGTCAAATTTGCTCCTCGCTTCCTGGGTCCTTATGAGGTTCTTCGACAGGTAAATCCTGTAGTCTATCAATTGAAGTTACCTGTCCATCTTAGGATTCATGACAAATTCCATGTCTCACTGCTAAAGCCGGCTATTTTACCTCACGCTCGTGAAGTGCACTCTCCTGCCTCTGATTCCTCTCGCTCTAGCTATGAGGTACGAGCCATAGTTGGTTCTAAGATGGTTAGAGGGCGCAGGTTCTTCTTGATAGATTGGGAGGGCTATGGCCCGGAACATCGCTCTTGGGAGCCTGAGGAGGCTGTCCATGCTCCCGACTTAGTTGCCGATTACCTGCATCGCCGGGAGGGGGGCCCTTGAGGGGGAGGTACTGTTACGGTTGCTGCAAGCACTGGAGACTATGTCCAGATTTCTTGCTACTGCACATGTGCGAGCGCTGGAGACTAAGTCCAGATTTCTTGCTACTGCACATGTGCGAGCGCCGGAGACTAAGTCCAATCTTGGAGCCATTGCACATGTGCGGGTGACATCATCGCTGACACGAGGTCACATGTCTATGACACCTTCTATGCCGATTGGTCGCTGGTCATGTGCTTGTGACGTCTTGCTCGGTGATAGGCCAGCATGACGTCACTCCTGTCGTTCTGGCAGCGGATTGGCTCTGGTGTCCTCCATCTTGGATGAGGCACAAAGTCTATATAAGACCCTGACACACGCCGCATGGTGCTCAGTCCTCTTGGTTCATGCATATGAGTAGACGCTCTGTGCACGTTCCTCTAGGCATTCCTCTGTCTATGCTAGGTGAGCGCTACCGGCAGGGTAGCGTTCTTATACCTTACAGCTTCGGCTGCTGTCCGTATCCTTACCTCTTAGGGGAGCGGACATAGGCAGGTGCCTGAGGCACATGGTCTGGCTGGGCCTTGTGATTCTACTCGTAGGTGGACGTTGCCGCTAGGGTAACGTTCCTTATACTGCGTCTGGCAGTTGTTCGTATCCTCGCACACTAGGGGAGCGAACAGAGGTAGGAGCTTTGTGCGGCTTACGCTGCTGTTCGTCTCTTTTGCACCACTAGAAGAGCGGACCTAGGCAGGTGCCATATCTAGTGGTTCGTGTCCTCGCACACTAGTGGAGCGAACGCAGGTAGGAGCTTTGTGCGGCTTACGCTGCTGTTCGTCTCTTTTGCACCACTAGAAGAGCGGACCTAGGTAGGTGCCATTTCGCACACATTGCCTTTGTCTCTGTGATTATTAACAGAGATCATTCCACACACCCTCCAAGTAAGGGAGGAATTGCTTTACTTACTTATTATATCCTTCTGTGAGTTAACAGAGGTATTGCACTCTGCCATAGTCTGCAGCAAAGTCTTTGCACGGTGGACCCTGACTGTCTGATACTCCTTTCGGTTATTATCAGACAGCCCCCCGTAACACACTCTGTCTTCCACACGGTCAAGTGTCAGTAGCCGTGATACTGCACCGCACATTTCAGAACCTGATCCTCCTTCCTACCACAAGGCTGAGTACACGTCCTCGGACATTACTGATCCCACACTTGGACACTCGGAAGAGCTGTTCACGTTTCCATTCACACATTCTGGCCTCTCGCCAGCTCATGTTGAAGTGGGTCATGAGGAGATCGTATGTACAGATGCCCAAATATTTGAGCAGCCACGTTCTCACGAAGTTGGCAACGTGTCTCAACAAGGGGTGGATGATGATGAGACACAATTGTCAGGAAGTCAGGAGGAGGAGCAGGGTGCGGAAGAGGAAGACGACGTGGTGGATGATCCAGTAACTGACCCAACCTGGCAGGAGGATATGCAGAGCGAGGACAGCAGTGCACAGGGGGAGGGAGGCGAAGCATCCCAACAGGCAGTAAGAAGCAGGGTGGTGGCTCCAGGCAGAAGTCAGGCAACCGTTCCCCGGAACAACAACACGACACAAGGTGCCTGTACAAATATTAGGTCTTCCCGAGTCTGGCAGTTTTTTAAGTTGGCTCCAGATGATTCTAAAAAGGCCATTTGCAACACCTGCCGTGCCAGCATCAGCAGGGGTACCAAAACTAGCAGCCTGACCACCACCAGCATGATCAGGCACATGTCAGCCAAGCACCCGACTTTGTGGGAAGTACAACAGAGTCGAGGAGCAGTGCTTGCTGATGTCACTGCTACGTCTTCGCTGGTTGTGCATGCGAGCCAATCCCCTGTCCATGCTGCCTGCGAACAAGCCTCCTCCGGTCCTGCACCTGCAGTTGCCTACGCAGAAATAACACCATCATCAAGCACGTCCTTGTCCCAGCGCAGCGTTCAGTTATCCATTCAGCAAACCTTTGAACGCCGGCGCAAATACACTGCCAACGCCCCACATGCCACAGTTCTAAATGCTAACATTTCGCGACTGCTTGCGCTGGAAATGTTGCCTTTTAGGCTGGTGGAGACAGAAGTATTCCGCGACCTGATGGTGGCAGCTGTCCCACGTTACTCGGTCCCCAGCCGCCACTATTTCTCCCGGTGTGCCGTCCCCGCGTTGCATAACCACGTGTCACAAAACATCACACGTGCCCTGAACAACGCTGTTTCACCCAAAGTCCACCTAACCACAGACACGTGGACAAGTGCTTGTGGGCAAGGCCGCTACATCTCATTGACGGCACACTGGGTTAATATTGTGGAAGCTGGGACCCAGTCTGAGCGAGGGACGGAACACGTCCTTCCCACACCAAGGTTTGCAGGCCCTACCTCAGTCAGGGTTTCACCCACACTCTACAGCTCCGGAATGTCATGCTCTTCAGCCTCCTCCTCCTCCTGCGCATCCTCATCCACTTTACCCTCCACACCAGTCCCAAGCTGGAAGCACTGCAGCACTGCCTCGGCGAAGCGGCAACAGGCTGTGCTGAAGCTAATCTGCATAGGTGACAAACCCAACAATGCAGAAGAGGTGTGGACAGCTCTGAAACAGCAGGCAGATCACTGGCTCACACCTCTGAACCTAAAGCCAGGAAAGGTCGTGTGTGACAATGGCCGGAACCTGGTGGCGGCTTTGAGGCGAGGCCAGCTGACACATGTTCCATGCGTGGCCCATGTGCTCAACCTCGTGGTTCAGCGGTTTCTAAAGTTATACCCAGAGCTGTCTGATCTGCTGGTAAAAGTTCGCCGCCTGTCTGCACATTTTCGAAAGTCACCTACTGCTTCAGCCGGCCTTGCCGGCTTTCAGCGCCGTTTGCATCTTCCGGCTCACAGACTGGTGTGTGATGTCCTCACGCGTTGGAATTCAACTCTGCACATGTTGTTCAGGATATGTGAGCAGAAGAGGGCAGTTGTTGAGTACCTGCATCACCTAAGCCGTCGGGAAATGGGTCAAACTCCACACATAACACCTGAGGAGTGGAGATGGATGTCCGACCTATGTACCATCCTCCAAAACTTTGAGGACTCCACCAAGATGGTGAGTGGTGATGACGCCATTATTAGCGTCACCATACCGCTACTCTGCCTTCTAAAACGGTCTCTGCTCAAAAACAAACATGATGCATTGCAGGCGGAGCGCGATGAGTTGCAGCAAGAAACAGTAGTGGGTGTGGGTGATAACACACAGCCCAGCCTCGTCTCATCACAACGTGCAGTGGAGGACTATGACGAGGAGGAGGATGAAGACATGGAGAAACTCTCCGGCCAAATTGAGGATATGACATGCACACCAGTCATATCCTCGGTTCAGCGTGGCTGGCCAGAGGACAGGGTAGATGAGGAGAAGGAGGAGGAGGAGGAGGACAGCATGTTCAGTCATCGTGTTGGTCAGGCTACTGAAGTCCTGGCTGTTAAGAGTCTGGCGCACATGGCTGACTTTATGGTAAGCTGCCTGTCTCGTGACCCTCGCGTTAAGAACATCTTGGCCGACAATCATTACTGGTTGGTAACACTGTTAGACCCACGCTACAAGGAGAACTTTATGTCTCTTATTCCCGAGGCGGAGAGGTCAACCAAAATGCAGCAGTTCCGGAAGGCCATAGTCACGGAATTAGGCAAAGCATTCCCTTCACAAAACGCTAGCGGCATAGGTCAGGAATCAGTGGACAACCAAGGCGTACAGCCGAGAGAGGCACAAGTCCAATCCGCCAGAGGTAGAGGAACAGTCTTTAAGATGTGGGACAGTTTTCTCAGCCCCTCATGTACCACAGCCCCTGAGGTGCGGGGTAGTGCCACAAGAAATCCTAAGTTTGTCCAGATGCTCAAGGAGTACCTTGCAGATCGAACAACTGTACTCCGACATTCCTCTGTGCCTTACAATTATTGGGTATCCAAGGTGGACACATGGCATGAATTGGCTCTCTACGCCTTGGAAGTCCTGGCCTGCCCTGCCGCTAGCGTTTTGTCAGAGCGTGTTTTTAGTGCCGCAGGTGGAATCATTACAAATAAACGCACCCGCCTGTCAACTGAAAATGCTGACAGGCTGACTCTGATCAAGATGAACAAGGGTTGGATTGGGCCAGACTTCACCACACCACCAGCAAATGAGAGCGGAATTTAAAGTTTGTAACGGGAATTTGCCATGTACCTCCACTCACCCATGGGTACACACTTCTGGACTTTGGATAATCGCTGGACTGCTCCTCCTTCTCCTCATGCGCCACCATGATGACCGTTACAATAGTTAGGCCTTTGTTTCAGGTATACCCCCAGTGGTAAATTTTTTCGCCCATTCGTTGCAGAATGGACATTACAACGACAGGAGACCCGCTCCTTTGCAATGGGAACAATGTTTTAAGGCCCTCATGCACGTCTCTATCCAGGGACAATGTGGAGCCTCCCAATTTTTGGCTGCCCTTCCTAAGGGCTATACTATAATACACCCACTTCCTGACAATGGACACTTAATGTTTTGAGGCCCTCATGCACGTCTCTATCCAGGGACAACGTGGAGCCTCCCAATTTTTGGCTGCCCTGCCTAAGAACTATACTATAATACACCCACTTCCTGACAATGGACACTTAATGTTTTGAGGCCCTCATGCACGTCTCTATCCAGGGACAACGTGGAGCCTCCCAATTTTTGGCTGCCCTGCCTAAGGGCTATATTATAATACACCCACTTCCTGACAATGGACACTTAATGTTTTGAGGCCCTCATGCACGTCTCTATCCAGGGACAACGTGGAGCCTTCCAATTTTTGGCTGCCCTGCCTAAGGGCTATACTATAATACCCCCACTTCCTGACAATGGACACTTAATGTTTTGAGGCCCTCATGCACGTCTCTATCCAGGGACAACGTGGAGCCTCCCAATTTTTGGCTGCCCTGCCAAAGGGCTATACTACAATAGACCCACTTCCTTACAATAGGCACTTCAGGTTTACAGGCCCTCATGCACGTCTCTATCCAGGGACAACGTGGAGCCTCCCAATTTTTGGCTGCCCTGCCAAAGGGCTATACTACAATAGACCCACTTCCTTACAATAGGCACTTCAGGTTTACAGGCCCTCATGCACGTCTCTATCCAGGGACAACGTGGAGCCTCCCAATTTTTGGCTGCCCTGCCAAAGGGCTATACTACAATAGACCCACTTCCTTCCAATGGGCACTTCAGGTTTACAGGCCCTCATGCACGTCTCTATCCAGGGACAACGTGGAGCCTCCCAATTTTTGGCTGCCCTGCCTAAGGGCTATACTACAATAGACCCACTTCCTTACAATGGGCACTTCAGGTTTACAGGCCCTCATGCACGTCTGTATGCAGGGGCATTGGTGAACCTCACAATTTTGGACTGCCCTGGCAAAGGAAAATACTACAAAGACTCACTTCCTCAAAATGGGCACATTAGACTCAGAGGCCTTTATGTACGTCTCTTCTCAGGGACATCGGAGTGCCACACAATGTTTTACGTAAAATCTTTCATGTATTAATCTCAAAAAGTAACATACATTAGCTCTATCTCACTATTGGGTATGTGCCCTTAACATTTCCGCCATGAAAATTCATTTTGGTGTCATTTTTGAAGGTTTTCTGGTGAGTCCGTAAAAATGGCGTAAAACGCGGACAAAATTGTTCACAGCTGTGACTTTTGAGTGATAAATTCTTCAAGGGGTCTTCCCCATGCTGTTGCCATGTCATTTGAGCACTCTTCTGAGACTTTTGTGCCATTTTTAGGGTTTCTACATGCTGCCGGGGGTCATTTCACAAAAATACTCGGGTCTCCCATAGGATAACATTGGGCTCGGTGCTCGGGCCGAGTACACGAGTATCTTGGGATGCTCGGCCCGAGCCTCGAGCACCCGAGCTTTTTAGTACTTGCTCATCACTATTGATGACCAGTGGGAAGCAGAACCATACACAGTATTGCCCTCTAAATTTGACAACAAGAAAATCTGCTTAATCAGCAAGGATAAGGGAAAAACGTCAGCGGCAGTTTCTAGAGACCACCTTAAAAAATGTCCTGAACAGTTGAAGCAAAAAGAGGTAATCCCCTGTATACCTCAACCTAAAGAGGAAAAGAAAGAGAAGATGATAAGAACAGTACTTGGTGATTTTCCTGAAAGTTGGCCTCAGTACAATGGAGCCATAATTATACCATTATTGACTGGCGCTCAACCAGTAGAAGTCCATGAAAGACTGGAAGAACCGGTCAACGTTTCAGAAGAACTACCTGACGCAGTAGAACCAGAGAACCCTGCTATTGGGGATCCTGCCAGTCCTATGGTAAGACTAAGACAACATTCACGCATACCAATATTGCGTAGATCCTCATGCAGACTAGTAGATAGTGCACGCATAGCACCAGCACTAGGTACCAGTACACTGCACCGACCAGTTGTGACACAGGCATTACGTAGGTCTAGCCGTAGCAACTTTGGTCAGCCTCCGTCCCGTTATATAGAAGAATATTAAATAGAAAGTGTAGTAGTTAGTAAAATGTAAAAATATTTTATTTATTTGTTTATTGCAATTAAGTAAATCCGTAACCGTCAAGCGTGTTGAGCCTGCAGGACTTTTTGCATGAACTTTTGCATCTTCTTGAACTTTTATGGACCACAGAACTGGTAGTGGTCAAAAACTTTCTTAGATACCATACTCACATTTTGCAGCGGAAGGACTGCATTTTTCTGTTTTATTGGTTTTTGTAATTTTTATTTTTTTAAGACTTTGTAATACTCTTTATTATTGCTAATGTTTTATAAGTTTGTGTTTCCAGTCCAGGAGTACTGAATTTAACTAAGGGGGAATGTGGCACCCCAGGGTTCAGTTGCCACAAATATACCTGTACCTGGGCAGGGAAGGATCTCCACATCAGGTAATCCCACATACAGCATTTCCACTCCAAGCCTGGAGGGGAGCTCTACAAGTCGAGTTCAGGTGAGGTCCCCTTTAAAGCCAGGTTTGGAGGCGGAGTTAGAGAGACAGTTCACAGTTGGAGAAAAGGAGACTTTGCGAGCAGAGAGTGAGGGAAGACATCAAAATGGAGAGGGCAGTGCTTAGCCCGCACAAGTAACTGTGACCGCCTGAGGGATCAAGAGTGAGGCAAAAGAGGAGAGACCGCGGAGGTGGAGCCTGACCGGTTCATCCCCAAGGAACAGCGCTGATTATCAGACACCGGCGTCTGAGATTGTGAGGGATCTAATCTGCCCAGCAATAAAGACCGGGGGCCAGGGAGACTGCAGATCTCCTGGCCGCAGCAGCACCTGAAGGCAAAGCCGCTACACAGAGCTTAGGGACCGCAGTGAGTACAGCAGTGCCCCTTAGAGAAGCTCCCGCCGCCTGCCATACAGGTGAAGACAGTGAGAGAGGGACAAGGTACAACTGGCTGCCTAACCATCACCCCAGAGGTCTGACCTGCAGCCCCAGTAACCATACTGGAACCGTAGGTGGCGTCACGAAATACTTTTATTTATTTATTTATTTTTATTATATATTTTTTTTATTTTTATTATTTATTGACTTTCAGCGACAACCAGGGCCACGGAACCGGGCACAGGCCCCCGTGACATAATCCCATTAACCAACACCCGGAACCGAGTACCCCACGGCCCTGGGGCGGGTCAGATAACTATCCTAAACATACTGCCAGAGACACCATGGGATTGTTTAGATCAAAACGTATTGATGTGTGTGAATGTCCCTGTCAAAATCCAGACAAAAATCCAATTGAGAATCTGTAGCATGACCTGAAAATTGCTATTCACAGACGCTCTTCAATCTCTGAAATAGAGCTTTTCCATACTTGGTGTCTTTGTGTTTGCATACTATTTGCATACAACCTGATGATTATCCTGTCATTCAAAATTGTCCTGAGGAACGGGGCTGAGACCCTTGAAACGCATAGACCTGTATATGCTTTTTGAATAAAGGACATGGATTAAAAAGCATCTGCTTCTTGAATGGTGATAAGCGCGGCATGAGACCCGTCTTTCTGCACTAACATTGAATCTGATTCTGCGGGGCTGCGGCTATTCACCCTACCACTACGACTTTATAGGAGTTGTGACTTAAGGCCCCGTCACACTAAGCAACGTCGCTAGCAACATCGCTGCTAACGAACAACTTTTGTGACGTAGCAGCGATGTTGCTAGTGATGTCGCTGTGTGTGACATCCAGCAACAACCTGGCCCCTGCTGTGAGGTTGTTGGTTGTTGCTGAATGTCCTGGGCCATTTTTTAGTTGTTGCTGTCCCGCTGTGAAGCACAGATCGCTGTGTGTGACAGCGAGACAGCAACAACTAAATGTGCAGTGAGCAGGAGCCGGCTTCTGCGGAGGCTGGTAATCACAGTAAATATCGGGTAACCAAGAAGCCCTGTCCTTGGTTACCCGATATTTACCTTTGTTACCAGCCTCCGCCGCTCTCACGGTCAGTGCCGGCTCCTGCTCTGTGCACATGTAGCTGCAGGACACATCGGGTTAATTAACCCGATGTGTGCTGTAGCTAGGAGAGCAGGGAGCCAGCGCTAAGCATTGTGCGCTGCTCCCTGCTCTGTGCACATGTGGCTGCAGGACACATCGGGTTAATTAACCCGATGTGTGCTGTAACTAGGCGAGCAAGGAGCCAGCGCTAAGCGGTATGCGCTGCTCCCTGCTCTTTGCACATTTAGCTGCAGCACACATCGGGTAATTAACCCGATGTGTGCTGTAACTAGGAGAGCAGGGAGCCAGCGCTCAGTGTGCTCTGCTCCCTGCTCTCTGCACGTGTAGCTGCGTGCGCTGGTAACCAAGGTAAATATCGGGTTGGTTACCCGATATTTACCTTAGTTACCAAGCGCAGCATCTTCCATGCGGCGCTGGGGGCTGGTCACTGGTTGCTGGTGAGCTCACCAGCAACTCGTGTAGCGACGCTCCAGCGATCCCTGCCAGGTCAGGTTGCTGGTGGGATCGCTGGAGCTTCGCAGTGTGACATCTCACCAGCAACCTCCTAGCAACTTACCAGCAATCCCTATCGTTGTTGGGATCGCTGGTAAGTTGTTTAGTGTGACTGGACCTTTAAGCTGGGTTTACACACTGCAACATCTCAAACGACATCGCTGTAACGTCACCGGTTTTGTGACGCAATAGCGATGTCGTTTGCAATGTTGCAGTGTGTGAAACACATCAGCGACCTGGCCCCTGCTGTGAAGTTGCTGATCGCTACAAATCGTTCAGGACCATTCCTAGGTCCTTTGTTTCCCGCTGTGCAGCATGCATCGCTAGAAAGTTTCAGTGTGTGAAAGACTTTGCAGCGACTTTGTTAGCAACTTCCCTTTCAAAAAGCTGCTTATCAACGTCCCCAACAACCAGCTAGGTCGCTCTGCAGGTCTGGATCGCTGTTGCGTTGTTGGCCAGGTTTGCCTGTTTGACAGCTCACCAGCGACTCAACAGAGACTTAGGGAGGTCGCTGTTACGTCACAAAACCGGTGACGTTACAGCGATGTCCATTGCGATGTTGCAGTGTGTAAACCCAGCTTTACACAACCCCTATAGGTGAGTGCATTCATTTTTCTTATCTACTGTTATACCAGATAAGACCCTATTGCACTTTTTCGCCACAGTCTCTTCATCCCATATGTATATTAAGGAAGATTAGAATAATTCTAATGTAAAAGTCTTATTGCCAAGATCCCCCACTACATTTGTATCTCTTCTATGACATGGTATGTATGTAGTCTAAATATCATGGATGCACAGAATTCCCTATCAGTGGTATTAATCCTGGAAGATTGCACTCTGTATCTCTTCTATGACATGACATGGGGGGCATCCAGTCTTATATCATGGATTCGAAGTATTCCCTATCAGTGATATTAGTCATAGAATATCACACTATGTATCTCTTCTATGACATGACATGGACAGCCTCCAGTAGTCGAAATATCACGATTTGAAGTATTCCCTATCAGTGATATTAATCATAGAAGATCACACTATGTATTTCTTCTATGACATGGCATGGAGGGCTCACAGTCTAAATATCATGGATTTGAAGTATTCCCTATGAGTAATATTAATCATGGAAGATTACACCCTGTATCTCTAATATGACATGGCATGGAGCGCCTCCATTCTAAATATCATGATTTGAAGTATATCCTATGAGTGATATTATTAATCATAGAAGATCACACGCTGTTTCTCTTCTATGACATGGCATGGAGGACCTCTAGTCTAAATATCATGGATTCAAAGTGTTCCCTAACAGTGTTATTAATCATAAAAGAGTTTTATAGCACAGCTATGATCATATGCAGTTTGATTTTGGGGGGTTAGGAGAAGATGGGAATGGTGATCAATGGAGATTAGGGATGACTGCTTCTGAGGTTATGTGGAGTAGTTCTGATTGGTGACAAAGTTGACTGTGGTGAAAATGGTTTTGTCTATGCAAAGTCGTGACACATTGTGCCATATTGTGGTTTGTGGTGGGTTCTGCTTCATAGGGGATGGAAGTACACAGTACTTGTCAGGATCAGATAGATGAAGAGTAGTGAGTACTTCTGACCAGAAAAGAAGGGCATTAGGCTAAGTTCACACAGGGCATCTTTTGCTGCGTTTTTGGAGCATTTTTGAGGTCACAAAAATGAACCAAAATGCATGCATTTTCTTCTCCCAGCAAAGTCTATGAGATTTCAATTTTGCTGTCCACACTGGGCATCTTTTTTTGTCTGTATATTGGCTGTGTTTTTGAAGATGCAGCATGTCAATTTTTTTGCATTTTTCCAGCGTTTTTGAGCCCCCAGTCAATAGATTTGACTTAAAAAACACATTAAGCAAAACGCAATAAAAACGCGCCAAAAACCACATTGCATTTCTTATGGATTTTTGGTACTTTTTTGGGACAAAAACGCTGCATCTTTGTGGTAAAATAAATGGTGACCTATCAGTGAAGAGGAAAAGGTGCCTTCTCTCTACTGTGGCATGTAGCAAGGAAGTAACTGTTGGTCTGATGTTGCCTGTGCTGAAGAAGAAAGACAGAGGTTAGGTAAGTATGTGACAGCTAGAAATGAATAAATAAGTTTCAGTGAAACTAAATTCTACGCCATTTTTCAGATTTTTGATCTGATGCAAGATGAGTGAATAAATTCTAGTGAAATTTAATCCTGCCCCCCTTTTTCCTTCCAAAAATTCACATTTGCCAATATGCAGATTTTTTTGTAATTCGCTTCTGCACGGATTGAACAAAATCTCTGCCGCTGGTGAAGGTAATGAGATCATGAAGTCACGGCATGATTCATACACTTGTGTTCGCGTATGCTAAATCCTCTCAATCCTCATTCAAGACGAGGATTTCAGCGCGAGTAGAAGCGATCTGAACATTCAGTCAGGACTGAACGGGACAATTGACAGTAATGAGTCCAGAGAGGAGACAATAAGTAGATTTTTTTTATTTTTTAACTTATTATTAGAGCATAAGAGAGGTTAAAATTGCAAAGAATAGCTGAATTTCAAGGAGAAAATCTTTGTGAACAGGCAAATTCAAATTTTGCCCAATCACTCAATTCTAATTGACTATTAGAATATTCTTCTAATAGACTATTAACTATTCTTCTTTTTATTCACAGGTAATATTATTCACAATATGGGTGAAGCCTCTTAGCAGAAAGTTACAACCTTGGAAATTGATGCCCCTCTTTATAGTAATATCTGAACAATTGTTAGGAACATAAATGAATAGAATGTTGTTAAATAATGCTGTGAATGCTCTAGAGAATCTTCTTACAACTTGACCAAGTTTTTCATATGCCCTGTGATGTTTTCCTTGTGGTTAATACGCGATAGATAAATAAAATAAATGCTGTAGAGTATATATAAAAGCAAATTATCAGCAGAGCTGAAAATTGTTTACAATGAAAAGTAGAAAAGTGTTCCAGACTGGTATACATTTACTGGTATAAGTGTGAGGTTATTGAGAGGGCAGTGTTCACAGCATGCATCATTAGCCTGCTTCACTTAACTTTTCAGGCTATAAAAGACGCTGTCGAGATGGCTGATGTCTTTCATAGTAATATGTTATGTGAAGCCAGTCACACTACAAATATCTAAAGCAGAAAATCTAATTGCAAAGAAGAAATTAGAACCGAAACTTCAACATGTGCTTTATCCAGTTTATTATTCTTGTAATCAAGGTTTGGTAAAATATAAACATAACATCACATCAGACTATTCTCCGATTTGATATCAGCAAAGAAAAATACAGAGATCAAAATTATGTAATGAGGTATCCTGTACATAATTAATGACACTGCTTCACAATAAAAAAAATATGTGCTCACATGGTGTTAAATGGAATCTGAGAGCAGGTTTTTGCTATGTAAGCTGAAGTAAGCAAGCTGTAGGGGTTTAAAAATAAAAATCAACTATACCTCTCTTATCAGACTTGATATTGTTGTTTACTTGAACTAAAGGCTTTATCACTTGGTGGTTATCATTGCTAGGTCTAGCTGGCACGTGCACAGCAGTTCGGCACACCCCCTGCTGTGATTGGCACCTCGCTGTCAATGTACAATCTCTATAGAGAACCTGGTGTGGGTGGGGGCAGCTCCCTAGGCTCAGCTACATGACTAAAGCTAAAAATTCTGATTGTGTCAGAACAGCTGCAACTTGTAATCTAAGTAATACATCATTGGATACAGTTTTTCCTTGCCTACATCATGCTGCTCTCAGATGAGGTAGTAAAAACCTGCTAACAGATTCCCTTTAAATTTTATTCTAAGATATACAAATGTATTTAATTATGCCAGATATAAAAGGAGTCAGATGTGATCAAGTATTCACACCATAAAATTTGAAAATAATAATTAGGCTTTGATTTCTAAAGAATTTTTCTGGTTTGGAATTAATGCTTGTATAATAATACAAATATAAAATGTAGAAAATAAAAAGTAGGCACATAATAAAGTGGTATAAGAGATCTTAAAAATAATAAAAATGAATGATACTTGAATATGCAATATTATAGATCAATCATTTTTTCATATGGCAGGTTTATCTTATGTGTCCCAGTGAGTTCAACCAATCTAGTCCTTTTGTTCATCCTGAGTATTAGGGTACACTTCAGAGTCAAGTTCCTGCATTTAGTTCTGTCTGGTCTTTGTGTTGCCTTAAAGATGTTTTCCACCCTAGGGCAAATTTTCAGCCAGTAATACAGCTTACTGAATACCAACAGTGTGTAATATGTACTTTAATATACTGTGTAATATCCATTGTGTAATATTAACAAAAGTGAATTGTAAAGCCAGTGGTTGGTGTGGTATGAAGAAGAGATGGTGGTTCTGGACCCAGGTGTATCTAAGGAGTATAAGCAGAAAGCTGCTTGCCGAGCACAAAGGAGACAAGAAGCAATCCGGCAGAGAGAGTAATATGTGTTAGAGTGTAAACTCAGCGATCCGGGAGCCTGTCCAGATCATCTGGGCAGACTTCAAGCCATTTGATGAGGCTTCTGGAGATGTGGAAGTTCTTCAAGGACTTTGAGCAGCAGTGTGAGGTGATAGAGGTTCCCCACTCTGGCAGAATGCGTTTGTTACTGGGATTCCTGAACGGAAGCCTGGCAGAGGCTTATCGCACCATTGACTCACAGCAGAACTGGGATTACAACATTCTAAAGCGGACTATCCTGGATTACCTTGCCATCACCCCAGACTCACAAAGGGCACAATTCCGAGAGTTCCCGTGCACCATCATGGATCATTTAGGATGTTTGCCAATAAGATGTCCCAGGCATGTCGGAGATGGCTGGAAGCGGAAGACGCATTCACTGTGGAAGACGTTATACAGGTATTTCTTATAGAACAATTTCTTTACAAATGTCCCTCAGAAATTCGGGAATGGGTCAGACAGCGCACGCCGCACACCTTGGATAGAGCTGCAACCCTGGCTGATGAGGCCCTTACTATCTGACCACAATGGAGGGGGCTTCTGGACAATAAGCCACAGCCTGCACCTGTTCCCCGGCCCTCTACAGTTATATCTGCCCCTCCAAGCAGCTGCAAGCCGATGACATCCACGTATCACAATTCTGGGCCCCAACAGCTCCGACCACGCCCTGTGGGAATCACAGAGAGGAGATGTTATGGATGCAGGCAACCTGGGCACTTGCAATCCAGTTGACCCGCAACTTGGAGGGACCCCCATGCACCTCCATCTCGTCCGGTACATTTTGTGCACTCCATCCCGCCTGAGGAAGAGTTACCACCACCTCCCCTGAAGTCTACCGCTGACCCCTGCACCATAGATGCCCCTGTTGGAGTGTAGTGTATGGCCTCTGGCCTTTGTCACCAGGTTCTCCTACAGCCTTCTCCAGAATGCACATTGGAAGGAGTACGACATAGCGCAGATGTTATCGATGTGGGCAACCTGAGTATTTGCAAAACACTTGCCCTGCTGGTCAATTGAGGAATTACCTTGCACCAAATCGACCTGTTCATTTTCTACAGCCAAACACAATGGGGGAAGAGTTCTCACCCCCTTCAAGTTGACTTGCATAATGACTCAGACACCCGTGGTCGACACTAGGGGTTTATGGGGTGCAAGCCACAGCCCTGAGTTACTCTTACCATTAAAGTAAGCACTTACAGGAGGTCGTGCTGGATGGACAGAGAGTTATTGGACTTTGTGACTCCGAGGCATTTCTCACAATAGCTGATCCCCGAGTGATTCGGCCAGAGGCGATACATCATAGACCAGGGATTGTTATTGAATTGACTGGAGGACAAAGGAGGAATATCCCAAAGGCGAGTGTAGATCTGGACTTTGGCTTTGGGGTCAAGCAATGTTTGGTTGGGTTGATGAGCAGCCTGCCTGCAGATATTCTCCTAGGAAATCATGTGGGAGAGCTACAATGCCGATTTTTGGGTGCAGAAAACACAGTTTGAGTGAAGGAGGACAAAACTGGAAGCTTGTCCTTCCAACCCTACCACTGTACAAGGGACTATTTACAGCTTCTCCATCCAATACAAGCGTGGAAGCCAACACCAGAATGCTGATGGACTGTCCAGCAAGAAGAACCATAGACTATCCACAGCTGAGCAACATGGACTTAAGTGAGATGGCCAGATGTCTGTGTAGACCTCATGGCATACTCACTTATTCAGAAAGAGGGAGAGGTTGTGATGGTGGGATATGGTGTACTGTGTATCCTGTTGTGTATATTCGTATTTTACGCTTGGTTCACTGTCCATTATTTGTATTGCTTGTGTGTTCATTATATTGTCTGTAAGTAATTACCCCCTGTAGTGTTCATGTCCCTAAGTCTGGGGGAGGGGGCCTGGGATCCACCTACTGTTAACTCTCTGCTTACCTGGGGGATTTGTCAGTCTGTTGGAGAATTTGAAGAGAGAAGGATGAAGATTGATCCTCAGAGATGAAGGTGCAGCTCCTCAAAGAGACCTGGACATTTATCGCTTACTGGACTCTGTTCGTGTTTTTATCCCCTGTATGGTGGATTATGCTATGGACCGTTTGATTTTTTTGTAATAAATGCTCTTTGGATTGTACAGGCATCTCTTGCTCTGTTGATTGTGTGATATGGGAGAAGGATCTCGTCACAATTATGAACTTGTTTTTTTTGCATTATTAGAGGTCTAAAAGCAATGCATTTTTTTGCTATTTTGACCATTTCTCATTTTCAGAAAATAAATACAAAATGTGGTACATTTACCCTTCCAGAGAGACAAGAAAAAATGTTCAACCAACCAAAATGCAGTAATTTGTCAGCTCCAGCCCTGACACTACCAAATTATGAAAATTCCATTAATCTATTTTGTCATAAAACACAAGGACATGAACAAGGTGCACTTACACAACTCCATGGCAATAAACAGAAACCACTAGGATACTATGCAGTTCATTTAGACTCTATAGTCAGAGAATTCCCACCATATATTAGAGCAGTAGGTGCTGCTGTTGTCTTGAGAGACCCAGGTAACAGACACAGTACTAAATTACCTACTGACTACACAAGTACTACATGCAGTGACTGAAATTTTCATGCAGGCTCAAAGAAAGCATCTATCTGCTGCCAGAGTAAGAAAGTAGCTTTGCTAATTCCAACAAATGTGACTATTAAAAGGTATACACTTTTGAACCCAGCTACAATATTACTGCTGAGTCCAAAAAAGGCACAAACGAATCTGCAGAGCCAGAGCAGGTAAAGAAATGGGAATGTAAAAAAGCAGAGGAGGCAGCTATAGCCATTTTAGCACAATATATCATTCATGAAGAAAGATTAAAGATGGACAATGGGTTTATTCTATTCCACATAAATGTTTTCCTTTTTTAATCCTGATGAGTAGCATGATTATTTAGAACTAATGAAAACTGAGTTGAAAGAATTTGAAAATGTTGTTGAAACTCCTATAGCTAATGCAGATTTTGAGCTTTTTGTAGTTGGCTCCAGGTATTGCCATGAGGGGAGTCCATGTACAGGATATGCTGTTGGAAGATGTGTTAATACAGCAACTACTCCCATCTTTTTGTGCACAGGAGGAGGAGCTGAAGGCACTTGCTGCAGCGTGTACAATGTCAAATCGAACTGTGAACATTTATGTTGACTCAATATTCATTTGGAGTGGTACATGAACATGGTCCCATCAGGAAGAGCAGGTATTTAATGGAGTCCTCAGGTAGGTCAATATGTAATGCAGAAAGTATCAGACAACGTTTTAGGCTTATGGAGCTACCATGCAGGTGGGTACTAACAAAGTAAAGGATCACCCTAAGGAAAAAACAAAGGAAGCTCAGGGGAATGCCCTGGCAAACATTGCCGTTAAAGCAGCCACCATTATACCACTACCAGAGAACTTTGTGTGTAGAGTGCAGCAGGATACACCTATGGACTTTGAGCTGTTAGGAGAGATACATCAGTCCTTGCCTTAGGAAATATAAGAACAGAAGAGTAAGGGAGCAACATGTGTGTGTCATGTGGGAAGATCAGGTGAGAAGTGTTGTCTTCCCAGGTCAATTTTCCCTAAGATGACCCATTTGACACATGGTCCAACTTACTGTGCTACAGATGCTATGGTAAATTTGGTGAATCAATACTGGTTGGAACCAGGATTTAATCAAGCTGCTACTACATATAATGACAAGCAAAAGCGTAATAATATTTTGAACTTTTCACTTTTAGGCTCCATATCTGACTATCCACTACAGCTTTAAATGTGAGACTACTTCTGTTTTATAGACAATTATCTTGGCTATCTCATTCAGAAATTTAACTTGCAAATATTTAGCATATGATTAGTTAAGCTGATTCATGTCATTCCATTGTTACCGTTTTTCTTCTTGTGGTGGAAAAAAATCTTTTTCTTCCTGTATAGTACAAATTACAACCTGTTTTCATAGTCGCTAATAGTGGAGTGTGTTATTAGGTTTATTTCCAAATTAAATGTCACTAGTTCATATGGAGGAGCAGCCATGATGAAGATTTCCAAAGAAAAGAGAAACCACATCAACCAGCTCATCAATAGCGGTCTCTTCACTAAGAAAATTGCCAAACTGCATAATATGAGTGCCATGACAGAAGAAAGAATATGAAATGAAGCCTCTCCATCCATTTAAAAGGCCAAATGTGGATGTCCAGGCAAAATATTGGAGTCAACAAGTTGGCTCATCACAAGGTCTATTAGTTCTGGTTCAACAAATACTGCAATGGAGGTGGCTTGTATGCTTTATAATAATGAAATCACAGATGTCCAAAAATTAGACAGTAGAAGATTAGAACCAGATGATTTGGAGCATTGAAATGAAAGTCAATAGACTAGGCTAAGATGGGTGCAAATGGGTATGGAAGAAACAAGGCAGCAGCTTGGTAATATCGAGTTGAAGAAAAACTGTATACATACCCAAGTGAGTTACCCGGTATGCACCAACACTGGTAACAAGTAAAAAAAGACCTAGCATCAGATTTCTATGGAAACTTGCTTGAATGTTGAAAGCTAAAGGTGAATTTACAAAATACTAACAAAATAATAAAACAATTTAGATTTTTAGGAGCAAAACAGTAACAATGCAGTGACATGACAAGAATCTTTATAACTAATCATATGCTAAATAGTTGCAAGTGAAATTTATGTATGAGATGGCAAAGATGATTGTCTATAAAATTAAAGTAGTCACACGCCCAATACTGTTGTGGATAGTGAGATATAGTGCTTATAGTCAGTATATGTGGGTGGGCCGATTGCTCCCTAAAAGGCACAATATGAAGGAGAAAGAATTGGGTAGGCACACCCCCAATGAAAAAAAACATCAAACACCAAAGACAGTTAAAAATCACACAAGAACCATACTCCCAAAAGGATCCAACGACCCAGTCTTGCTAATAAATTAAACAGCACATAATAATAATAATTGAATAATAGATATTGTAAATATTGTATAATGTAATATGATAGCTTTGATACAGTAGTTCGAGTTTAGTATATAAAATATCTCCAAAGATGACTGGGCATGTTTTAAAGAGGGACAGGGGGATTGTACAAAATAGATGAAAATAGTATTTACTTACATTTTGAATTATTATTAGGATTTAGCATTGCGTAAATATATCAATAAAATGTCCCCTAAACCCCTGTGTGAATTATGCACAACTGAATAACTGAAAGCTGATCATGGTTGAGGTAAGAAGTCCTATTGATAAGTGATGGTCATAAAATAATAATAACGGTGGATACAATTCTCCACAACAAGATGCATGTATGGTTGGACCCACATTTTGTAGTCGATATAGAAATGCAGGGTGTCTAAAAAAGGTGGGGGGCTTGTCCTGGAAAATCACTGGGTCCTGAGTTTAGACTATTGGAGTGACAAAACCCCCCATATAAAGCAATAATGTATAGACTGAACCTGATATATCATAATCCAACCACCAATAACATAACGGCAGTTGGATTCAACCTATTTGGGGGGACGTAGTCTATATATGGAGCAATTTTATTTATATACTAGAAGGTGGCCCAATTCTAACGCATTGGGTATTCTAGAATTTATTGTGCAGTTAATGTATGATTTTTATTATATATATAGATGTTGTTGTGTGTAGTTGCCAAGTGTTTGTGTAGGGCGCTGTAAATGTTCTGGGTGTTGTCTGGGTGTGGGGGTGTGTGAGAGTGGTGTTGTTTGTGTGTTGCGTTGTTTGTGGAGCGCTGTGTGACTGCAGCATTGTGTGTGGGAGGAGTAGTCCTGGGGAGAGAGGAGTATAATAGGAGTAGTAGTCCTGCAGGTGAGGAATATAATAGGAGGAGTAGTCCTGGAGGTGAGGAGTATAATAGGAGGAGTAGTCCTGGGGAAAGAGGAATATAATAGGAGGAGTAGTCCTGGGGGAGAGGAATATAATAGGAGGAGTAGTCCTAGGGAGAGAGGAGTATAATAAAAGGAGGAGTCCTGGGGAAAGAGGAGTATAATAGGAGGAGTAGTCCTGGGGGAGAGGAGGATAATAGGAGGAGTAGTCCTGGGTGGAGAGGAGTATAAGAGGAGGAGTAGTCCTGGGGGGAGAGGAGTATAATAGAAGGAGTAGTCCTGGGGAGAGAGGAGTATAATAGGAGGAGTAGTCCTGGGGAGAGAAGAGTATAATAAAAGGAGGAGTCTTGGGGAAAGAGGAGTATAATAGGAGGAGTAGTCCTGGGGGGAGAGGAGGATAATAGGAGGAGTAGTCCTGGGTGGAGAGGAGTATAAGAGGAGGAGTAGTCCTGGGGGGAGAGGAGTATAATAGAAGGAGTAGTCCTGGGGAGAGAGGAGTATAATAGGAGGAGAAGTCCTGGGGGGGGAGAGGAGTATAATACTAGTAGTAGTCCTGGGGAGAGAGGAGTATAATAGGAGTAGTCCTAGGGGGTGATAAGTATAATAGGAGGAGTAGTCCTGGGGGGTGAGGAGTATAATAGGAGGAGTAGTCCTGGGGGGTGAGGAGTATAATAGAAGGAGTAGCCCTGGGGGGAGAGGAGTATAATAGCAGGAGTAGTCCTGGGGGGAGAGGAGTATAATAGGAGTAGTCCTGGGGGAGAGGAGTATAATAGGAGCAGTAGTCCTCGGGGTGAGGAGTATAAAAGGAGGAGTAGTCCTGGGGGGAGAGGAGTATGATAGAACGAGTAGTCCTGGGGGGAGAGGAGTATAATAGAACTAGTAGTCCTGGGGGGAGAGGAGTATAATAGGAGGAGTAGTCCTGGGGGAAGAGGAGGATAATAGGAGGAGAAGTCCTGGGGGGAGAGGAGGATAATAGGAGTAGTCCTGGGGGGAGAGGAGTATAATAGGAGAAGTAGTCCTAGGGGGAAAAGAGTATAATAGGAGGAGTAGTCCTGGGGGGTGAGGAGTATAATAGGAGGAGTAGTCCTGGGGGGAGAGGAGTCTAATAGGAGGAGTAGTCCTGGGGGGGGAGGAGTCTAATAGGAGGAGTAGTCCTGGGGGGAGAGGAGTCTAATAGGTGGAGTAGTCCTGGGGGGAGAGGAGTCTAATAGGAGGAGTAGTCCTGGGGAGAGAGGAGTCTAATAAGTGGAGTAGTCTTGGGGGGAGGTGTCTAATAGGTGGAGTAGTCTTGGGGGGGAGGTGTCTAATAGGTGGAGTAGTCCTGGGGGGAGGTGTCTAATAGGTGGAGTAGTCCTGGGGGGAGGTGTCTAATAGCTAATAGGTGGAATAGGTTGAGTGATCCTGGGGGGAAGGTGTCTAATAGGTGGAATAGTCCTGGGGGGAGGAGTATAGGTGCCCCATGTGTGCGGGGGCGGGGCTGAGTGGCCAATGTGTGCGGAGGCGGGGCCGAGAGGCCTATGTGTGCGGGGGGCGGGGCCGAGCAGCGAACGTGTGCAGGGGGTGGGCCCGAGTGGCAACCGTGTGGGGGGCGGGGCCGAGCGTGCAACATGTGCAGGGGTGGGGCCGAGTGCCCAATGTGTGAGGGGGCGGGGCCAAGCAGCGAATATGTGTGGGGGGCCAGGCCGGGCCAAGCCGAGCGGCCAATGTGTGCGGGGGCGGGGCTGGGCTAAGCCAAGTGGCTAATGCGTGCGGGGGCGGGGCCGGGCCGAGCAGCCAATGCGACGGTTGTCACTGTAATGACGTCATTTTGGAGCAAGACAGACAGACTGACAGAATAAGGCCAATTACAATGTATATATATATATATATATATATATAAACGAAGTCTTAAAATGAAGTGCACCTAAACTTATACTCAAAACTTTTTATTTAAAGCTGACATATGTGTATCAAGGGGTTGTCAGAGAAAAGGTGAATAGGTTAGTCTTTCATTAAGGCCATGAGGAATCTGAGATCTCAGTCTAACTATCCACTGTCCACTAATTTTGTAAAATCCTTTGTAGAGATGAGCGAACCGGTCGCGGTTCGGCTCGAGGTCGGTTCACCGAACGGAGGTCCCGTTCGAATTCGGTTCGTCGAACGTTCGACGAACCGAACTCGAACCGCATAGAAAACTATGGCAGAAAATCACAAACACATAAAAACACCTAGAAAACACCCTCAAAGGTGTCCAAAAGGTGACAAACAACTCACAACACAACACAAACACATGGGAGAGTGACAAGGGCATATACTCATGCGAAAACAAAAGAGCTGGACAAGGAAAAAGAGGAGGAGACACAGATATATGAGTATATGCAAGGAAACATCGATGCCATTACTGTGCAACTTGAGCCCTGCTCATTTTAGGCTTCCAATCTGGATAAATTGCCTGAGCTTGCCACGTACGCCTTGGGAATCTTGTCATGTCCTGCAGCCAGCCTTCTCTCGGAACCTGTCTTCAGTGCTGCTGGGGGTCTGCTGGCAGATAAGCACACGTGTCTGTCCACTGACAATGTGGACATGGCTCTCAGAGGACTTTTCTTCCCCTGGGTCAGCCAGGGGACGTGAAAGGCACGCGTATTTTTGAGAGTGCTTCATGCAAAGCATCTGTTTCATTTTGAAAAGGGGGATCAAGTGATGCCAGTCAAGTGGGGTGTGTGTGGCCCAATTAGTGGAAACGAGGGAGACTGTGGTTGGAGTCCCCTCGCTTTTGAAAAAAGAACCAAGATGAACAAGTCATGGCTCTCAGAGGACTTTTCTTCCCCTGGGTCATCCAGGGGACGGGAAAGGCACGCGTATTTTTGAGAGTGCTTCATGCAAAGCATCTGCTTCATTTTGAAAAGGGGGATCAAGTGATGCCAGTCAAGTAGGGTGTGTGTGGCCAAATTAGTGGAAATGAGGGAGACTGTGGTTGGAGTCCCCTCGCTTTTGAAAAAAGAACCAAGATGAACAAGTCATGGCTCTCAGAGGACTTTTCTTCCCCTGGGTCATCCAGGGGACGTGAAAGGCACGCGTATTTTTGAGAGTGCTTCATGCAAAGCATTTGTTTCATTTTGAAAAGGGGGATCAAGTGATGCCAGTCAAGTGGGGTGTGTGTGGCCCAATTAGTGGAAACGAGGGAGACTGTGGTTGGAGTCCCCTCGCTTTTGAAAAAAGAACCAAGATGAACAAGTCATGGCTCTCAGAGGACTTTTCTTCCCCTGGGTCATCCAGGGGACGGGAAAGGCACGCGTATTTTTGAGAGTGCTTCATGCAAAGCATCTGTTTCATTTTGAAAAGGGGGATCAAGTGATGCCAGTCAAGTGGGATGTGTGTGGCCCAATTAGTGGAAACGAGGGAGACTGTGGTTGGAGTCCCCTCGCTTTTGAAAAAAGAACCAAGATGAACAAGTCATGGCTCTCAGAGGACTTTTCTTCCCCTGGGTCATCCAGGGGACGTGAAAGGCACGCGTATTTTTGAGAGTGCTTCATGCAAAGCATCTGTTTCATTTTGAAAAGGGGGATCAAGTGATGCCAGTCAAGTGGGGTGTGTGTGGCCCAATTAGTGGAAACGAGGGAGACTGTGGTTGGAGTCCCCTCGCTTTTGAAAAAAGAAACAAGATGAACAAGTCATGGCTCTCAGAGGACTTTTCTTCCCCTGGGTCATGCAGGGGACGGGAAAGGCACGCGTATTTTTGAGAGCGCTTCATGCAAAGCATCTGTTTCATTTTGAAAAGGGGGATCAAGTGATGCCAGTCAAGTGGGGTGTGTGTGGCCTAATAAGTGGAAACGAGGGAGACTGTGGTTGGAGTCCCCTCGCTGTGTTTTACATGATTTTCGAAGGGCATGACATGCCTAAGAGGTTGAGTTTCATCATCTGCAACTTGTTGGCAACAGAAAGGCTGCCTTTACACCCTTTTGAGACCGGGGATTTTCGAGACCTTATGCCCATTGCAGTGCCCCAAGAGCCGATGGCCAGTCATCACTCCTTCTCTAAGAAAGGTGTGCCCGCGCTACCTCAGCAGGTCGCACACAACCTCACCGATTCCTTGAGAAACTCTGTATGACAGGGTGCATTTCACCACAGATACTTGGACCAGTAAGCATGGACAGGAGAGTTACATGTTGCTGACTGGGCACTGGGTAACTATGGTGAGAGATGGAGAAGGGTTTGCTGTACAAGTCTTGCCATCCCCACGACTTGTGTGTCAATCCTTCCTCTGTATATACAAGTTCCTCCACTGCTTCTGTCTCCTTAACCTTGTGTGGATCTCCACCTCGGCCCAAACCCTGTGTGGTCAGGCCACCCTTCCTTGTAACTGTGCCCAAGGAATCCCACATACCTCCTTACTATGCTGGCAGCAGAGCTCAAGGCCATCAGGCGGTCAAATGTTTACTTTGAAATGTAGGGGAAATGTGAGACACCGCTGAGGAATTGTGGACGGTTAGCTCTGGAGAGTGAGACCGAGTTTCAGCAATGGTTGTCTCCACTCAACCAACAGCCAGGGAAGGTCGGGTGCGACAATGATGCAAACCAGTCTGCGACCCTTCTTCAGGGCAATGTGGCACACGTGCCTTGTATGGCTCACGTGTTGAACCTGGTTGTCCAGCAATTTTTAAAACACTATCCCGGCCTACAAGGCCTTCTGCAGAGGGCACGGTGTAACGCCTGCTTGGATCGACACACTCAGATGGGCTGTAAAGGATAGGCTAGAGGCAAGCCACTCACCAAGCTGGACACCCAGAACCCTGAAACCCTTTAACCCCTATAAAGTGATTTGGAATTACACAGGGCCCAAGTTGAACAATACCTATGGAAGGCTGCAGTTCCAGAGAATAGTAGTCATGCAGGGTCAAAACATTAATTGAGGAAGAGGAACAGAATGGGATGGCCAGGACTTAATCAGAAAACAAGCAGAGGCGAAATGCGGATCGGCCAACGAGGTACATAAACAGCAAGCAGGAAAAGTAGTCAGGTAACAAGCACACAAACTCCTAAAACTGAACTGGGGGTAACAGTAACAAGAGGTTCATAGCTTTGTCTGGCAGTGGTCTGCAGACAGGAGGGGCCTAAAAAAGGGTGTGGTGTCTTCCCATTGGTTGTAGCTGAATGATGGTACTCCATCTGTGAGATACCCACCACCTACATTCAGCCTGTGGTTCTGTATCTGTCAAGGTAACGCAACCCAGTGGGTGACCATAACCTGCGTCCACCTGCGCCGCAGGCATCGACTCCTTTCCCATCATCAGCACTATGCACGAAAGGAACACGTTGTCACCTGGCGACCAGAGTACAAATTGATTGAGTGGACTACGTTGGTGACTTAACAGCCGTGTGCGGCAATGATGCAAACCTGTCTGCGGCCCCTCGTCTGGGCAATGTGACACACGTGCCTTGTATGACTCACGTGTTGAATCTGATTCTCCAGCAATTTTTAAAATACCATCCCGGACTACATGGCCTTGTGCAGCGGGCACGCTGCTATGTGCTCACTTTCACCCAGCAGCTCAACAACTTTCATCGCTCCTGAAGTCTTAGGGTCTGGCGGTTAAACGCCTGAAATGCGATGTTCCGACACGCAGGAATTTGAATCTGCACATGTTTCAGCGTCTGTGGCAGCACCGCAGAGCCCTGCTGAAATACGGTATGACGTATACCCTGGGCTAACTTGATCCAGAGGTGGTGCAGATCACGCTGCTGGAGTGGTGTCAGATCAAGGACCTATGCACCCTTCTACACAGTTTACAAATATCGACGAAGATCTTTAGCACTGGCGATGCCATTCTCAGCGTGACAATTCTGGTCATCTACAAGATGGAGCACACTGTATGCATTATTCGGAGTCAGGTGTTGGTCCAAGAGGAAGGGGAGGAAGTACAGGAGGAGTCATATGCAGAAGGGATAATAAGATCTACAAGGTCCAGACGGTGAGCGGCACCTAGGCGGAAGTCAAGGGACGGTGGGGGAGAGGGATTAACAAGGGCGCATAGTATCAGCAAAAATTGTTGAGGAAGGTGCAGGAGCCCATGAAGAAATGGAGGACGAACTGGCGATGGGCATGGAAGACTCAGCAGATGAGTTAGAGCTTGCTCACATTTCGGTTGTGCGAGGTTGGGGGGAGAGGGCAGAGGAAGGAGGCACGATTCTCACCTCTCTGCCACCAACACACCAAGGACTTGGTCCTCCTGGATGCACAAGACACATGAGCGCCTTCTTGCTGCACTACCTACAACATGACCCTCGGATTGTACGAATTCGAAGTAATGCTAACTACTGGGTTGCCACACTGTTAGATCCCCGGTACAAGACAAAATTTGACGAAATAATTCCAGCCATAGAAAGGGACGCACGTATACAGGAGTATCTGCAGAAGGTGGTACGGATTCTTAGATCTGTTTTTCCAGTAAACACCAGTGCTGCACAGAGTGAATCTCAACGCTTTGTCATAGATAGGAGGAAATGGGCTTTTACTTGTCCACATCTGAGGGACCGAGGGCTGGCTGCTGGGCTGAGATGGCATTGAGTACGGTGTCCCTGCAGAGTTGCACTTTTGGTCATATACCAAATGAGTTGAAAAAGGACAAATGCTGGTGGAAAGGGGAACAGGTGTGTTGGAAAGGGGAAAAATGTTTTTGTCCGTGGGTTTGGTGGTTAAGCAAAAGTAACATTTGATGAAGAAACACCATCTGTTACGGTGGGACTGGCAGATTTGGATAAGGTGGTATATACTATGTTAGCGGTATATAACGAAAATTAATAAGAAAAGAAAGAGAAAGGTATATATCCCCATCAGCAGTCAATGTCCACCATGCTCCCAGATGGAAAAGGAGAGGTTGGCAAATGGAAGGTTAGGTGGAGGATACAGATCTGTGTGGCTATGAAACTAATAATTGCCTGAACCGAGTTAGACGCCACTCGGATCTTGAGACTGGGAGCCCTGTTAGCATCACAGGGTCCACACGCCCACCCAGCCCAGGAACTCCCTGTTAACATCACAGGGGCCATTCAGTACGCTGACCGTGTGCATTGGGGCCACACCTGTGGACAGCAGGCGCATCAGCAGCAGCAGGCCTGTTAATGCCACTGGGCTGCACAAGCAGGACTTGTAGGACAGGAGCTGGTCTTAACCGTTCTGCGTTACCAACTGTGGTGGCGGCCTGCATCGACGCCCTATCCCTGCCTACCTCTGGCCTAAAGCCGCAATGGGTTCAACACATGGAGGTGTGCTCTTTCGGAGCATAATAGAAGACTGCGCACCTCCTTGTTGGCTCCAGCCCGTTTTATAACCTGGGTCCGCCCCAAACCAGGGTGGACCACACTGCACCTCCTGGAGACAAAAGCAGAGTGACACGTCATGAGTGGCATAACTAGCGTCCTATTTGGAACCGCAACTTCAATAATGACCTCATGGCTGCCACGACACAAACACCTCACCAGTCATCGTCTGACCATCAATAATGAGGTGACAAGTCATAGGGGCGGGCCTCTGCAAGCCATTTGGGAGTAGCCTGGACACATCGTCAGGACACCTGATGCCCTGTGGTCTATATGGCCCCCCCACATCAGGGGCAGGGCCAAAGAGTTCATTACCGGACCTAGTTTCTGATGCAGTAAGTGCCTGAGCATGGTCAGTTGCATGAAATAGAGTCTCTGAAAAAAGACTATCAGCTTTAGCATAGTGTCTCGGCACAAAACAGGACTTAGACCCGGCACGGAATGCAAGTACCTGTGCAAAGAGGCTTTTCACACTAAGTGTGGGAGCATGTGCTGTATCCCGAAATGAAGACTTAGCGTCAGGAATGGCACAGTCAGGCTGAGCATACTCACTAGGCGAAACACTAGTTAGGCGAGCTGGGGTAAATCGGCACACGCATGCGCACTAGCTGCCTCTCCACACTTAGACGTGGAGGAGAAATTGCTCTTCGGGTGTGGACTTGGAGATACTGTCTATGAACAGAAGGAAAAGCTAAAGGAAGCCTCACTTTCTATCCCTCCGAATTATCAAATGCAGCAATGAATTCCCTGAGTTTGCTATAACATTAGCGTAGCAAAATGTGCATGAGGGTGTCCTGCAGAGGTGCTAGAAATAGCTTGGCACCAGTGGGACAATAATGAAATACAACATCCAGTTCTATGATGCCACTAAATGGCAGTATTTTTTGCTATCATTATAGCTTATTAAAAACAGAGCAGAAGGGTGTCCTGCACAGGTGCTGCACATAGATTTGCACCAGTGGGGCACTAATGGAGTAAAACAGCCACTTCTTGTATGCCACTAAGTTTACTCAATTTTTGGTATTATAATGTCTTAGTAAGTAACAATGAGTTTGAGTGTGCAATGCAGGCAGACGTGCTGCAAATATCTTTGCACTAATGGGACGATACAGAAGTTCAATAGCCACGTTTAGGATGCCACTAAAGGCTGCTTTACACCAGACAATCTATCGTGCGATAGATCGTTGGGGTCACGGTTTTTGTGACGCACATCCGGCATCGCTGGCGATGCCGGCCTGTGTGACACCTCCTAACGACGCAGTATCGCTCACAAATCGTGAGTCGTGTACTGCTCGCTAGGTTCCATAATATCGTTTAATTTAGTTGTTCATCGTTTCTGGGGTAGCACACGTCGCTCCGTGTGACACCCCGGGAACGATGAACAGAAGCTCACCTGCGTCACGCGGCCGCCGCTGGCTATGTGAAGGAAGGAGGTGGGCAGGATGTTTACATCCCGCTCATCTCCGCCCCTCCGCTTCCATTGGCCGGCGGCCGTGTGACGTCGCTGTGACGCCGAACGCCCCTCCCACTCCAGGAAGTGGACGTTCGCCGCCCACAGCGAGGTCGCACAAGAGGTAAGTATGTGTGACGGGGGTTACTGACTTTGTGCGACAGCGATTTGCCCGCGACGCAAAAAGGACGGGGGCGGGTACGATCGATTGTGAAATCGCACAATCGGTCGTACCATGTAAAGCAGCCTTAAGTTCACTCAGTGTTTGCTAGTATAATGGCTTAGTTATAATGAGTTTGAGTGTGCAATGCAGGCAGACGTGCTGCAAATATCTTTGCACTAGTGGGAGGATACAGAAGTCCAATAGTCGCGTTTAGGATGCCACTAAGTTCACTCAGTGTTTGCTAGTATAATGGCTTAGTTATAATGAGTTTGAGTGTGCAATGCAGGCAGACGTGCTGAAAATATCTTTGCACTAGTGGGACGATACAGAAGTCCAATAGCCACGTTTAGGATGCCACTAAGTTCACTCAGTGTTTGCTAGTATAATGGCCTAGTAACAATGAGTTTGAGTGTGCAATGCAGGCAGACGTGCTGCAAATATCTTTGCACTAGTGGGACGATACAGAAGTCCAATAGCCACGATTAGGATGCCACTAAGTTCACTCAGTGTTTGCTAGTATAATGGCTTAGTTATAATGAGTTTCAGTGTGCAATGCAGGCAGACGTGCTGCAAATATCTTTGCACTAGTGGGACGATACAGAAGTCGAACAGCCACGTTTAGGATGCCACTAAGCTCACTCAGTGTTTGCTAGTATAATGTGAGCAAGGATGGTTGACCTTAGGGAGATCAACATCCACCACTGCGGAGACACCATCACGTGTTTCTCAACGCAGTGATTCTAGAGCAATGCCCCCTGGGAAATATTCAAAGCAAGAAGGCCTGCGGAGACACCATCACATGTTTCTCAACGCTGGCAGGAAACTAGCCAGGTCTTTCACCGGGAAGGAACAACCACGGGAAGGGCAGTCTCCAGTCAAGGAGACCACCTATGCCAAACATGGTATCCATCCACAGACAGCCGTTTCGGGGTATTTGCCCCTCATCAGTGTGGAGTAGGAATCTGGCTAGTGGGACATTGCCTAGTAAAAGACTATGTGAGCAAGGATGGTTGACCTTAGGGAGATCAACATCCACCACTGCGGAGACACCATCACGTGTTTCTCAACGCAGTGATTCTAGAGCAATGCCCCCTGGGAAATATTCAAAGCAAGAAGGCCTGCGGAGACACCATCACATGTTTCTCAACGCTGGCAGGAAACTAGCCAGGTCTTTCACCGGGAAGGAACAACCACGGGAAGGGCAGTCTCCAGTCAAGGAGACCACCTATGCCAAACATGGTATCCATCCACAGACAGCCGTTTCGGGGTATTTGCCCCTCATCAGTGTGGAGTAGGAATCTGGCTAGTGGGACATTGCCTAGTAAAAGACTATGTGAGCAAGGATGGTTGACCTTAGGGAGATCAACATCCACCACTGCGGAGACACCATCACGTGTTTCTCAACGCAGTGATTCTAGAGCAATGCCCCCTGGGAAATATTCAAAGCAAGAAGGCCTGCGGAGACACCATCACATGTTTCTCAACGCTGGCAGGAAACTAGCCAGGTCTTTCACCGGGAAGGAACAACCACGGGAAGGGCAGTCTCCAGTCAAGGAGACCACCTATGCCAATGGCTTGACTGGAGACTGCCCTTCCCGTGGTTGTTCCTTCCCGGTGAAAGACCTGGCTAGTTTCCTGCCAGCGTTGAGAAACATGTGATGGTGTCTCCGCAGGCCTTCTTGCTTTGAATATTGCCCAGGGGGCATTGCTCTAGAATCACTGCGTTGAGAAACACGTGATGGTGTCTCCGCAGTGGTGGATGTTGATCTCCCTAAGGTCAACCATCCTTGCTCACATAGTCTTTTACTAGGCAATGTCCCACTAGCCAGATTCCTACTCCACACTGATGAGGGGCAAATACCCCGAAACGGCTGTCTGTGGATGGATACCATGTTTGGCATAGGTGGTCTCCTTGACTGGAGACTGCCCTTCCCGTGGTTGTTCCTTCCCGGTGAAAGACCTGGCTAGTTTCCTGCCAGCGTTGAGAAACATGTGATGGTGTCTCCGCAGGCCTTCTTGCTTTGAATATTTCCCAGGGGGCATTGCTCTAGAATCACTGCGTTGAGAAACACGTGATGGTGTCTCCGCAGTGGTGGATGTTGATCTCCCTAAGGTCAACCATCCTTGCTCACACAGTCTTTTACTAGGCAATGTCCCACTAGCCAGATTCCAACTCCACACTGATGAGGGGCAAATACCCCGAAACGGCTGTCTGTGGATGGATACCATGTTTGGCATAGGTGGTCTCTTTGACTGGAGACTGCCCTTCCCGTGGTTGTTCCTTCCCGGTGAAAGACCTGGCTAGTTTCCTGCCAGCGTTGAGAAACATGTGATGGTGTCTCCGCAGGCCTTCTTGCTTTGAATATTTCCCAGGGGGCATTGCTCTAGAATCACTGCGTTGAGAAACACGTGATGGTGTCTCCGCAGTGGTGGATGTTGATCTCCCTAAGGTCAACCATCCTTGCTCACATAGTCTTTTACTAGGCAATGTCCCACTAGCCAGATTCCTACTCCACACTGATGAGGGGCAAATACCCCGAAACGGCTGTCTGTGGATGGATGCCATGTTTGGCATAGGTGGTCTCCTTGACTGGAGACTGCCCTTCCCGTGGTTGTTCCTTCCCGGTGAAAGACCTGGCTAGTTTCCTGCCAGCGTTGAGAAACATGTGATGGTGTCTCCGCAGGCCTTCTTGCTTTGAATATTTCCCAGGGGGCATTGCTCTAGAATCACTGCGTTGAGAAACACGTGATGGTGTCTCCGCAGTGGTGGATGTTGATCTCCCTAAGGTCAACCATCCTTGCTCACATAGTCTTTTACTAGGCAATGTCCCACTAGCCAGATTCCTACTCCACACTGATGAGGGGCAAATACCCCGAAACGGCTGTCTGTGGATGGATACCATGTTTGGCATAGGTAGTCTCCTTGACTGGAGACTGCCCTTCCCGTGGTTGTTCCTTCCCGGTGAAAGACCTGGCTAGTTTCCTGCCAGCGTTGAGAAACATGTGATGGTGTCTCCGCAGGCCTTCTTGCTTTGCTAGTATAATGGCTTTGTTATAATGAGTTTGAGTGTGCAATGCAGGCAGACGTGCTGCAAATATCTTTGCACTACTGGGACGATACAGAAGTCCAATAGCCACGTTTAGGATGCCACTAAGTTCACTCAGTGTTTGCTAGTATAATGGCTTAGTAACAATGAGTTTGAGTGTGCAATGCAGGCAGACGTGCTGCAAATATCTTTGCACTACTGGGGCAATACAGCAGTCCAACAGCCACGTTTAGGATGCCACTAAGTTCACTCAGTGTTTGCTAGTATAATGGCTTAGTAACAATGAGTTTGAGTGTGCAATGCAGGCAGAGGTGCTGCAAATATCTTTGCACTAGTGGGACGATACAGAAGTCCAATAGCCACGTTTAGGATGCCACTAAGTTCACTCAGTGTTTGCTTGTATATTGGCTTTGTTATAATGAGTTTGAGTTTGCAATGCAGGCAGATGTGCTGCAAATATCTTTGCACTACTGGGGCAATACAGCAGTCCAACAGCCACGTTTAGGATGCCACTATGTTCACTCAGTGTTTGCTAGTATAATGGCTTAGTAACAATGAGTTGGAGTGTGCAAAGGGCAGGAGGGTACAGTGGCAGGGTTGTGGGTCTCTGGGTAGAGGAAAGGAAGCCTGCCTTTCTATCCCTCCTAATGTGGAAATGCAGCGAGGAAATACCTGACCTTAGCTACACAGACGCTGTCATCTTGTGTAGCTGTTAAACTCTGTTTTCACGGACCTGTCACCTATGGCTCTGACCCTGCCGGTATGAGCCCTTAAAAGGACTGATAGAAAGTGCTATCCCTAAGCTGTCCAGCGCTGTGTATGGAGCGTATACAGCAGTATCGGCGATAGGAGCTGCGCCAGTGATGTCTGACACCAAGGACGCAGAAGGCAGATAATGGCGTGCTGGAGGAAAATGTCCGGTTTTATAATGCAGGGAAATGTGACATGGACATCCTATCACACATGCCGTTGCTTCTCTGGCTAAAAGTCCACTTAGCTGTGTGTGTGTCTAGGATTGGCTGACATGCTGGTGTGGCACCCCAGGGTTGCCACAGTAACAACACAAAGGGTTAACTCCCCACACACAACACCAAGACCTCCTGGCCAGAAGGGGGAGACCAAGCTGCTTCCCTGTACATTCTGCTGGGGGGGAGGAAATGGTCAGAAGTAGTTTCATTTTGGAAGTTCAGTGCAGAGCACTGAGGAGACAGGATCTCTGCAGGTTGGAGCTGGCTTGAGCTCACCTCAGGATCCACTGACCAATTCCAGGCCAAGCTGAGGGTCTGAGGAAAGGAGAAGGAGTACACAAAGGAACATTCCTGGGAGACAGAGCATTGCTGAGATTATCCCAGTGGAGCACACAGAACGGATGCTGGATCCGAGACTGCAAGTTACATACTGCACAGTTACCACCAGAGAAGTGAAGATTCCAGATCTTTCACCTGTACCACAGACACAAGCAACAAGCGCAGAGTTCAGGAACATACTAGTAAGGACTCGAGTTGCCTGTCATGTCGGTACCTAGGAGCACAGGGCCGGCTGCATAGTTCACACAGCGGCAGGGCCACAGACACACAGTGCAGGCAAGGAAGCCAAAACGGCCCGGCTGGGTGGGAGAAACCCTGAACCCCTCACAGACTCCGTGGACAGTACTCTGCTGAATACCATCATCAGTAAAGGACAAAGAAACTGCAAAACCGTGAGTCTGCCTGTTTATTGTGCTCGTGTCCTGCACTCCCCCCATAGACTAACATACTGCCCCGGGGAAAAGGCTCTACCCGTGGGGAGCCGTCCCATCTCAAGCTGCCTTCCATCACCCCGGAGGTTCTGCAGCAGCGGTGGTCATCTCTGATCACATTCCACGGGTGGCGTCACGAACATAACCCCCCTTTTTATTGTGGAACCAGGGAGCACAGACCGGGTCACGACACCAAGATCCCCTTTCCAGAAGCGACCCCTTGGCCCGGTTCTGGGTATCCCCTTAACCCCTGGCGACACAACTTTGGCGTCACGAACAGGATGCGGACTGGACCCGGCTGCAACCCGGGTGACGTGCGCCTGTAAAGACTTATTGCATCGCATAAAAGACTTGCACTGTGAATTGTTGCAACAAAGAACGGACTTTAAACTTTGCACAGATACCTGGAAAAATCCAAAAACATCATTGGTAACATTTTCCAGGCGCCATCTTTAATCACGCCATTACCTGCTATGCGCGGGAAAACATCGCGCCTAAACTAAGACTCCGCCAACCGCTTGCAGAGGAGGTGCGCTCGGTGCTGCGACCCGAACGAAAACGCAGAAAAGTGTCCCAGGCTTGCTGTCAAGAAGACTGGTGAAATTAACTAAGGGGGCGCAAAGATGTCGCAGCAGGGAGATGCTGTTGTACCCGGCGGTGCAGCGGCACCTATCATGCCGTTCCTGATGCCGTACACCCCGGGTGCAGTGTGGCTGCCGCAGTACTCAGGTGAGCCCAACACACTTAATGACTTTATCGGAAAGCTAAAAATCTACTACAGCATGTACCCCCTGACAGAAGCTCAGCGTGTTGGTATGCTTATGGGACAGTTAACTGGCAATGCCCAGCGGGAGGCTACATCCTGGCCGGACGATGCAAAGGACACTGTAGAGCATATAATAGCTGGACTAAAAGCAGCTTTTGAATCCACTGCTGGCAGCCGAGCTAAAATGAGGTTCTTTGGATGCAAGCAAAAACCTAGAGAGAGCGCAAGAGACTTTGCCTTAAACTTACAGGAGGCGCTCAGAGCACTTAAATTAGCAGAACCTGCCTTAGCCCCTGGAGCAGATAAGCTGCTGATAGACCAATTCCTGGATGGACTCTCATCCCCTTCCCACCGGGGACAACTGAGCATGATGGTGATCCAGGATCCAGGACTAACATTTGCCCAGCTAAAGGATAGAGCCATCCGCCTCCAGCAGGTGGAGGAGCCGCAGGATATAGACTCTGTTCAACAGCTTACAGTGGCACCCCAGCAGCCAGTAGTGCCGGTGACATCGGCCATGTCAGCGGCTGTTGCTAACCACCTGGAGCCGATCACTAATGAGGCTCTACATCAAAAGCTTGAAGCCCTTACAGACACTGTTGCTTCCATGGCTAGAATCGTCCAGGAGCTGCGTGGATCCAAGTCTGCACCCAAGATTGAGCTGGCGACCAGCAAGGAGGATGTCCCATGGATGAGGCCTAGGAGATACCAAGCGACGAGAGGACGACCCAGCGACCGCTACCAGCCGGATGGACAGCCCATTTGCCGCCGTTGCAAGGAGCCAGGTCACTTTGCCCGTGAATGTGCTTTAAATGGGGATTCCCTGGGGAGGCGGGCCGCTCCTCAGGAATGAACTCTCAAGGTCCTTCACCCTGGCACGACAAGTATGTGGGGGGACGTCCAGTCATCCCCATCGTGCTGGATGGCATTCCGCTCAACGCCTTGCTGGACACTGGTTCCCAAATATCATCAATTCCGCATGTCCTTTATAAGAGGTACTGGGCTGATTCAGACGTTAGCAGTGGTCCATCTAATGTTGCATTGAATATATGGGCTAGCAATGGTGAATTAGTACCACAGGTTGGTTTCAGAGAAATGACCATTAAGATTGGGAGAGTAGAATTGCAGAATCAGGGTATTATCATTGTTGATGTTGACCGACGAGAACGTGAACCAACTATGCTGCTAGGAATGAATGTAATTGAAAATTGTTTTGCAGAGGTAATTACTGTCTTGCAGCAGATCGTCGAGACTGCCAAACCTGGGCAACAGAGACTCCTGCAGAAGGAAATTAAAGCCTTGATGCTGAAGCAGCAGGTAGAAATGTCAGGAGGTGAAATTGGCAGTGCAAGGGTAAGTGACCCAATACCTATTGTAATTCCTCCCAAAACAGAAATGCTGGTCTGGTGTAGAGCCGCAATAGGCATCAGAGGGCGAGACTATCAGGCCCTGGTAGAACCTGTGTACTCAGACAGTAGGCCCACTGTATTGACGGCCAGAGGAATAGTTGAGGTACACAGGGGAAGAGTGCCAATACGCCTTCTGAATTGTGGGGAAGATGAGGTCACCCTACCAAAGTATGCTACCATGGCTAAGCTATATACGGTTGATAACAACGCCATCACCACCGTTGAGCCCTTGAAGCCGTCAAATCAGGCGGAGGACAATGGCTCAGAGGGAAAGCTGGAGGATTGGTGCCAAAAGCTACATGTAGGTACCAATTCTACACCCTCCCATCAAAAGCATGGAGTATACAGGGTAGTGAAAGAATATGAACAAATATTCAGCAAACACCCCTTAGACTTTGGGCAGATCAAAGGGGTAGAGCACACTATACCCACAGGTAACCATCCACCCATAAAGGAGAGGTATAGACCAGTACCACCAGCTCACTACCAATGCGCCAAAGACATGCTCAAAGAAATGAAAGAAGCAGGGGTAATAAGAGACAGTTGTAGCCCCTGGGCAGCCCCACTAGTGCTAGTTAAGAAAAAAAATGGGACCATGAGGATGTGTGTAGACTACCGACAGATCAACCGCATTACACACAAGGATGCATACCCATTACCTAGGATAGAAGAGTCATTGGCTGCATTAAAATCCGCTACTTACTTTTCCACCCTAGATCTGACTAGTGGGTATTGGCAAGTTCCTGTGGCAGAGGCTGATAAGGAGAAGACAGCATTCACCACGCCGATGGGCCTCTGTGAGTTCAATTGTATGCCGTTTGGACTCTGCAACGCACCTGGAACCTTCCAACGAATGATGGAGTGCTGCCTAGGACATAAGAACTTTGAAACTGTCCTCCTGTACCTGGATGACGTCATAGTCTACTCCAAGACCTATGAACAGCATCTACAAGACCTGGCAGAAGTGTTTGAAGCCTTATCCGGATACGGCATGAAAATCAAGCCATCCAAGTGTCACCTTCTAAAGCCAAGGGTACAGTACCTGGGACATGTCGTGAGCTCAGAAGGGGTAGCACCAGATCCTGAAAAAGTTACCGTGATCAGAGATTGGCCGAGACCCACCAGCGTGAAAGAGGTGAGGCAATTCCTGGGACTGGTAGGCTACTATAGAAGATTTATAAAAGGGTTCACGAAGCTAGCAGCTCCCCTACAAGACATCCTGGTAGGACAGTCAAAGAAGTCTGCAGCCCGAAATCCTCCTTTCCAGTGGAGTGATGAGAGAGAAGAGTCCTTTAAGAAGTTGAAGTGGGCACTGACAGGAGAAGAGATCCTGGCATATCCAGATTACCATCAACCCTTCATTTTGTACACGGATGCCAGCAACGTGGGACTGGGAGCAGTATTGTCTCAAAGGCAGGAAGGCAAGGAGAAAGTTATTGCCTGTGCAAGCAGGAAGCTCCGGCCTACAGAAAGAAACCCAGAGAATTACAGCTCCTTCAAGTTAGAACTACTGGCAGTAGTTTGGGCTGTAACAGAGCGTTTCAAACACTACCTGGCAGCTGCAGAATTTACCATCTTTACTGACAACAATCCGTTGACCCACCTGGACTCTGCAAAACTAGGTGCGCTGGAACAGCGATGGATAGCCCGACTGTCAAACTACAACTTTGTCATCAAGTACAGGGCAGGCCACAAGAATGGGAATGCAGATGCCTTATCCCGGATGCCACACTCGGGGAACGTGGAAGAGGAACCGGAGGGTCTGGAAGAAATTGAGCTGCCGGCCTTTCACCGTCCTAAGGTGGGACAGTATCAACCGAGTGTCTACCAAAAACAACAGCAGGCAACTCTCAACCCATTAGCACACCACGGATGGGCTGACACACAAGACAGCGATCCAGCTGTGAAGCTAGTGAAAGAACTGCTTACACAACAAGGTGCTTACCCTAATCAGAATGCCCCAGCTGAGACGCAACATCTCTGGAAGGAGAGAGGTAAATTGTTCCTGTACCAAGGGAAGCTCTGTAGAAGGCACACCAATCCAAAAACACATGAGTTGGTCTGGCAGATCATCGTGCCCAAGAGAGATGTCAAGATGGTTCTGGAAGCTTACCACAACGGTGCTGGTCATTTTGGTTGGAAAAAGTTGGAAGTGCTCTTAAGAGAAAGATTCTACTGGGTTGGCATGAGAAAATCAATTGAAGATTGGTGTAGAAAATGCGGACCGTGCAACCTCAGAAGAAAGGATCAACAGAACCAGAGAGCTCCACTCCAGTCCATAGTAACCAAGCAACCACTCGAGCTAGTCGCATTAGACCACGTCAAGTTGTCACCAAGCCGGTCCGGCTATGTCTATGCCTTAACCATCGTGGACCATTACTCACGCTTCTTAGTGGTGGTACCCGTGAAAGACCTTACAGCTAGAACAGCAGCTAAAGCATTCCAGACGTACTTTTGCAGACCCCATGGTTACCCAGAACAAGTCCTTGCAGATCAAGGTCCAGCTTTTGAATCACAGATTTTCCAAGAATTCTGCAACATGTATGGCTGTAAAAAGATCCGCACAAAAGCATACCATCCCCAAACAAATGGCTTATGTGAGAAGATGAACCATATTGTGATTGACCTGTTGAAGACCTTACCAGAGTCAGAAAGAAATCAATGGCCAGAGAAATTGCCAGACTTGGTGGACTTGTACAATCATGTCCCGGTGAGTTCTACAAACTGCACCCCCGCTTACCTTATGCGTGCAAGGCCCGGTAAACTGCCAATTGATCTAGATATGGGAATTCTGAAGCCAGATGCGGAAGTTCAAGAATCCAATTGGGATACCCTACGTCAGCAGCAGTATCGCCAAGTACAAGAGTGCGTAGAGAAAAGTCTCCAACAAGCTAGGGGAAGACAAGAGAGAACCTTCAACCAGCATGCTCTAGCAACCCCATTGCAACCTGGTGACCAAGTTCTCAAGAGGAAACGGCGCACAAACAAATTGGATAATCAGTGGGAAACCACCCCATATACAGTCTTACCGTCCAGTATGGATAATCCCAAAGTGTGTCTCATCAGTAAGGATGAAGGAAGGACATCAGCTGTCGTGTCAAGAGATCAACTCAAACCGTGTCCTGAAACCCTGAAGACACCAGAAGTCACCTTACCCATACAGGTACAACCTGTCAAGAAGGAAGAAGATGTATTCCATACAGTCTTAGGAGATTTCCCAAAAACATGGCCAAATTACTATGGAGCAGTAGTAGTCCCAATGATCGCCTTCCCTCAAGTGGTGGAACCAACATCAGAATCCATACCACAAGAAGTCTCAAGACAAGAAGAACTGGAAGTTGAAACCGTAGAGGAAGAACAGATTCCTGGTCCCAGTGAGCTTGCCAGTCCTACAGTCAGTCCACTATCCTCACAAGTACCAGAAACACCAAATAGGTACACTTCCACCCACACCATTATGCTAAGTACACCCAGTACACCAGCAGTACGCAGGTCACAGCGTAGTACTCAGGGTCAGATACCAGCAAGATATAAAGACTAATGTGGAATTGCATATAAAATGTACATATGTTATAATGTTTATGGGAAAAACCGTAACAGTTTAGTGTACAGAAAAGGTGAGAGAAGAGTGGTGTAAGGTGGCAGCACGGAGAGTTACACCTTGATCACATGTTGGTGGCCCGAGGGCCGTGAGGTCTACTGCACTTACGACCAGAGTAGAGACACCTTTTAAGAAGTGTTTGTTGATTGAAATGTTTATTTAATTGCAACGTTAAGACCAAAAGCCCAGTACCTACAGAGACTATACTGTATGAACACTTATATATTCTTGAACATTTTGGACTCTTTTTGAACTTTAAGGTTTTTGTATTTTTTCCTTTTGAGACTCTGTATATATACAATTGTTGTGATAACTTGTTTGTTTGTTTCACAGTCCCGGAGTACTGTTCTTCACTAAGGGGGAATGTGGCACCCCAGGGTTGCCACAGTAACAACACAAAGGGTTAACTCCCCACACACAACACCAAGACCTCCTGGCCAGAAGGGGGAGACCAAGCTGCTTCCCTGTACATTCTGCTGGGGGGGAGGAAATGGTCAGAAGTAGTTTCATTTTGGAAGTTCAGTGCAGAGCACTGAGGAGACAGGATCTCTGCAGGTTGGAGCTGGCTTGAGCTCACCTCAGGATCCACTGACCAATTCCAGGCCAAGCTGAGGGTCTGAGGAAAGGAGAAGGAGTACACAAAGGAACATTCCTGGGAGACAGAGCATTGCTGAGATTATCCCAGTGGAGCACACAGAACGGATGCTGGATCCGAGACTGCAAGTTACATACTGCACAGTTACCACCAGAGAAGTGAAGATTCCAGATCTTTCACCTGTACCACAGACACAAGCAACAAGCGCAGAGTTCAGGAACATACTAGTAAGGACTCGAGTTGCCTGTCATGTCGGTACCTAGGAGCACAGGGCCGGCTGCATAGTTCACACAGCGGCAGGGCCACAGACACACAGTGCAGGCAAGGAAGCCAAAACGGCCCGGCTGGGTGGGAGAAACCCTGAACCCCTCACAGACTCCGTGGACAGTACTCTGCTGAATACCATCATCAGTAAAGGACAAAGAAACTGCAAAACCGTGAGTCTGCCTGTTTATTGTGCTCGTGTCCTGCACTCCCCCCATAGACTAACATACTGCCCCGGGGAAAAGGCTCTACCCGTGGGGAGCCGTCCCATCTCAAGCTGCCTTCCATCACCCCGGAGGTTCTGCAGCAGCGGTGGTCATCTCTGATCACATTCCACGGGTGGCGTCACGAACATAACCCCCCTTTTTATTGTGGAACCAGGGAGCACAGACCGGGTCACGACACCGTGATCCCCTTTCCAGAAGCGACCCCTTGGCCCGGTTCTGGGTATCCCCTTAACCCCTGGCGACACACTGGCCCGCCCCACAAGACGCGCGCGCTTAGGGAAGGAAGACAAGGAAAAAAAAAATTATATTATTATTATACATACAGCAGTGATCTGAATGCGCTGTTCCCGCACACTATACACTGAAATGTCATAATAGTGTGAGTCACAGAGTTACTTAAGGCTGCTTTACACGGTACGACCGATTGTGCAATTTCACAATCGATCGTACCCACCCCCGTCCTTTTTGCGTCACGGGCAAATCGCTGCCCGTGTCGCACAAAGTTAGTAACCCGCGTCACACATACTTACCTCTCGTGCGACCTCGCTTTGGGCGGCGAACGTCCACTTCCTGGAGTGGGAGGGACGTTCGGCGTCACAGCGACGGCGTCACAGCGACGTCACACGGCCGCCGGCCAATGGAAGCGGAGGGGCGGAGATGAGCGGGACGTAAACATCCCGCCCACCTCCTTCCTTCACATAGCCGGCGGCGGCCGCGTGACGCAGGTGAGCTGCTGTTCATCGTTCCCGGGGTGTCACACGGAGCGGCGTGTGCTACCCCGGAAACGATGAACAACTAAATTAAACGATATTATGGAACCTAGCGAGCAGTACACGACTCACGATTTGTGAGCGATACTGCGTCGCTAGGAGGTGTCACACAGGCCGGCATCGCCAGCGATGCCGGATATGCGTCACAAAAACCGTGACCCCGACGATCTATCGCACGATAGATTGTCTGGTGTAAAGCAGCCTTTACACTATTACAGCTGAAAGCCAGCTAGGAATTAGCTGGTTTTTTTTGCTGCTAGAACTGTTCTCGAACGTATCTAGAACTATCGAGCTTTAGCAAAAAGCTCGAGTTCTAGTTCGATCTAGAACAGCCCCCAAAATCACTCGAGCCGCGAACTGGAGAATCTCGAACCACGAATCGCGCTCAACTCTAATCCTTTGATTTCAGTTCCCTTTTCTTGAGTTTGGTTGGATGACTTCTAGAATTGGTTATTACCAGGGATGGGTAGATATGCAGCAATTGGTAATAATATATAAAATTTAACTTTTATTCTATTTCTTAAAAAGACTCAAGGTCTATAAAAAATTTTTCACCCGTGAATAGTGACCACACAAAAAAACGGACACAAGCAAGTTGAGTATTCAATTCAATAGGTATATAGAACCATATTAGAGAAAGATAAGTCAGATATCCAATACCCTCATAATCAAGGGTTAGTGTATTTACATGAATATATCCGATCTTTTTACCTCAAGTTGCCTTTTATCATCTGGCAGGAGCAGGGTCTCATATCTCACCCATCTGCTCCGACAGAAGAAAATATTACCTTAATAGGGCATGATATACATTATCTATTCAGCCCAATGGAACAGCCAGAATATGCTCAATAGCCCTCCTTGTTCTCTTCCCAACGCGTTTCCTCTTATCGATTCATCAGGGGAAATTACCATTTGGAGGCATTTGAAGGCTGTAGTATGTAAAAGGTATAATGACCTAGTGACCAATATAAGCGGTACTCAAGCAAAGAAAAAGACACTACTGTAGGAATCCCCAGATTTAAAAGCGATATTACCTTATCAGAGGAGCATGCTGTCAGGGCCAGGTGGACGGGCAGACCCAGGAGGTGGATCCACTGGGCCGAACTCCTAGATGGTGGTAAGGGGTCCGGTAGCTGGAGCACTATAGGCAGCAGAACAGTCCGTGCACAGGAGTATAACGGAGAAGTCCCTGGGACTACGGAGTCACTGGTGGTAGTCCGGGTGACGCAGCTCAGGTTCGGAAGCCGAGAAGATGTCAGGCGGGGTCCGGAACCTTTGGAGCGAGATGACAGGTCACCGCAGGGATCCGAGATGGTACGGACTGTCAGGATGGCAGATGGACTGCGTTCGGGGTTCGGGATTCGGTCTGGACCGGATGGCGAGGCAGGCACGGCTCTACAAGAGAGATAGGTGAGTATATACACATATACACCAGGAGACCTGACTCCTAGCTTAAGAAACACGAAGATCAGGCCCCGCCCCCTTGGACATAAACCCCCTTTATACCCTGTACCTGTTTTGCATCATTTCCTGTTAACGGACGCTGGCCCTTTAAGAAAGGGTCAATGACCGCGCGCGCGCCCTAATGCGCATGCGCGCTGCCCGAGTTCCAGAAGCCAGAGCAGGAAGCTGCGAGGAGGAAGCAGCAGGGCCAGGATGGGGCTGTGAAGCCGACGGACGCCGGGTGCGGGGACCAGGACGCTGGGGACGTGCTGGCAAGGGGTGCTGGAGAGCGGGGAGCGTGACAGGTGCGCCGGAGGGCAGCACAGGGGACCCGGGGAGCGTGACAGTACCCCCCCCCACGCCTCCCTCCCCGCAACCGGGACAGGAAGGCACGGATCAGCGGAGTACCCACATTCTCCCGGGGCTCCCAGGACCTATCCTCAGGACCATACCCTGCCCAGTCCACCAGGAAGAACTGTCGACCCCGTACGGTCTTCATGGCCACGATATCCCTTACCGCATAGATGTCGTCATCGGCAATAGGTGGAGGAGCCGAACTGGCAGCAGCGGAGAAGGGACCCAGGACAACCGGCTTGAGCAGGGAGACGTGGAATGAGTTGGGTATCCTCATCGTGGCCGGGAGCTGTAGCTTGTAGGAGACCTCATTGATCTTGTTGAGGACTTTAAACGGCCCGATGTAGCGAGGACCCAGCTTGTAGGATGGTATCTTCAATCGGACGTACTTGGATGCAAGCCAGACTAGATCTCCAGGAGAGAAACACGGAGGGTCCAGACGTCTCTTGTCTGCGTGTCTTTTCATCCGCAGGGAAGCACGCCCAAGGGACGCCTTGACAGAGTCCCAAATGGTTGCAAAGTCACGGGCTACAGTATCAGCAGCAGGGACATCCGAAGAAGGGGATACAGGCAATGGGACGGAGGGCTGAAGTCCGTAAACGACATGGAAGGGAGAGCTGGATGACGACTCACTGATGTGGTGGTTATGGGAGAATTCAGCCCAAGGAAGAAGCGTGGACCAATCGTCATGATGGGCGTTGACATAGTGACGTAAGAAAGAGGTCAATATTTAATTGACCCTCTCCACTTGGCCATTAGACTGAGGATGGTATGCAGATGAAAAGTCCAGAGTCACTCCCAGATGGTTGCAGAGAGCCCTCCAGAAGCGGGAGGTGAACTGAGTTCCTCTATCGGATACGATGTGAGATGGAAAGCCATGCAAGCGGAAGATGTGATGTATGTAGGCGTCCGCGAGTTCCTGAGCAGAGGGCAATCCAGCCATAGGGACGAAATGAGCCATTTTAGAGAATCGATCCACCACGACCCATATGACTGTGTGTCCGGAGGACAATGGCAAGTCTGTAATAAAGTCCATCGCTATGTGTTGCCACGGAACTGAAGGTATCGGCAGGGGCAGAAGACGGCCATATGGCAGGTGTTTGGGCGTCTTGTTCCTGGCACAAGAGGAGCAGGCAGAGACAAAAGCAGCGACGTCCGTGCGAAGAGATGGCCACCAGTAATGGCGTACAATCGCACCCCATGTTCTCTTCTGACCAGCATGACCGGCTGTTTTCGAGGCATGACCCCAGTGTAACACTTTTTGCCTGTCTGTCTCAGAGACATAGGTCTTCCCGGGCGGTATCTGGGCCAGGGTGACAGGAGCCACTGGAACGATTTTGCTAGGACAGATGATGGGTTGGGTAGTCTCCTCCTCCTGCTCTATGGGCATGAAAGACCTGGACAAGGCATCAGCGCGTACATTCTTGTCCGCGGGTCGGAAATGGAGCTGAAAATCAAACCTGGCAAAGAATAAGGACCACCTGGCTTGCCGTGGGTTCAGTCGCTGAGCAGACCGCAGGTATTCCAGGTTCTTGTGGTCCGTGTAAATGATAACGGGGTACACTGCTCCTTCCAGAAGGTAGCGCCATTCCTCCAGAGCCAGTTTGACTGCCAAGAGCTCTCGGTCACCGATGGTGTAGTTGCGTTCAGGCGCTGAGAAGCTCTTGGAGAAGAATCCGCAAGTAACCATCTTCCCGGAGGAGGATTTCTGCATGAGCACTGCTCCGGCTCCTGAGGAGGAGGCATCCACCTCCAAGGTGAACTGGCGGTTTAACTCCGGACGGTGAAGTACAGGAGAGGAGGCAAATGCCCGCTTCAGCGAGCCAAACGCGGCGTCGGCCGCAGGTGACCAGTCCTTTGGATTAGCCTCTTTCTTGGTCAAAGCGGAGAGAGGAGCAGTCAGAGCCGAGAAGTGAGGGATGAACTGGCGGTAGTAGTTGGCGAATCCCAGGAAGCGTTGGATTGCCTTTAGTCCAGAAGGAGGAGGCCAGTTGAGAATGGAGGAGACCTTCTTTGGATCCATCTGCAGTCCGGTATCAGAGATGATGTACCCCAGGAAGGGGAGAGAGGACTGCTCAAAGACACACTTCTCATACTTCGCGTACAGACGATTCTCTCTCAGTCTTTGTAGAACCAGCTGCACGTTCTCTCTGTGGGTCTGGAGGTCCGGAGAGAAGACAAGGATGTCATCCAGATATACTACCACACAGACGTAAAGAAGGTCCCGGAAGACGTCGTTCACCAGTTCTTGAAAGACGGCTGGGGCGTTACACAGGCCGAAGGGCATCACGCAGTATTCATAGTGCCCATCGCGAGTGTTGAACGCGGTCTTCCATTCGTCCCCAGAGCGGATGCGGACCAGATTGTAAGCACCCCGAAGATCCAGCTTGGTGAACACACGAGCTCCTCTAAGCCGGTCAAACAATTCAGGGATGAGCGGCAGAGGGTACTTGTTTTTTACGGTGATTTGATTCAAACCCCGGTAGTCTATGCATGGGCGTAAGTCGCCCTCTTTCTTCTTGACAAAGAAGAAACCTGCTCCAGCAGGAGAGGAGGATCTCCGGATGAATCCCCTTGCCAGGCTCTCTGTGATGTAAGTAGACATGGCCCTTGTTTCGGCTGGAGACAATGGATATATCCGTCCTCGAGGTGGTGTAGTTCCAGGGAGCAGGTCGATGGCACAATCGTAGGGACGATGTGGCGGAAGTACCTCGGATTCCTTTTTATCAAAGACGTCTGCAAAGGACCAATAGGCCGAGGGCAGCCCCGGTAGGTTCTCTGGAAGCGGAGGTCGTCGGATGGGTTGTATGGTCTTCAGGCACTTCTCATGGCACGAAGAGCCCCATCGGGTGATTTCGCCAGTGCCCCAGCTGACTGATGGTTCGTGTGTCCGCAACCAGGGAAGTCCCAGCAGGATTTGATGGGACATGTGTGGGAGGACGTAGAGAGCGATGTTCTCGGTGTGCAGGGCACCGATACGCAGTTCCACCGGCTTGGTGATCCAGGAGATGGTGTCAGAGAGGGGTCTCCCATCCACAGAGGCAATCACGAGGGGCTTGTCAAGTGGAGTAACAGGCACCTGGTACTTGTCCACCGTGGCCTGCTGGATGAAATTGCCTGCTGCCCCGGAATCGAGGTATGCCTCAGCCGTGAACCGCGTCTCTCCCGTTGTCACTTGCACAGTCCATGTAACCGGGTCTGAGAGAGTCCCAGCACCTAGGGTGGCCTCTCCTACCAACCCTAGGCTTTGGAGTTTCCCGGCCTCTCAGGACAGGAGCGTAGCAGGTGTGTGTCCTCTCCGCAGTAAAAGCAGAGGCCCTTGGCGAGCCGCTCAGCTCTACGTTGTTCAGACTGCCGCACTCTGTCGATCTGCATGGGCTCGTGGACGGGGGCCCCAGCTGTTGACGACTTAAGTACGGAGGGCTTCTGCGGAGGAGAGGAATGCCGTACCGGACGTCTCTCACGGGACACTTCCTTGGATCGCTCCTGAAAGCGGATGTCCACTCGAGTCGCTAGGGTAATCAGGGCATCCAGGGTGGTCGGTACGTCACGACCCGCCAGCTCATCTTTAATTCGCCCCGAGAGTCCTTCCCAGAAGGCGGCGGTTAAGGCCTCGTTGTTCCACCCGAGTTCCGAAGCCAAGGTGCGAAACCGGATTGCGTATTGGCCCACCGTCAGAGTCCCCTGACGCAACCGGAGGAGAGACGAAGCAGACGCGGAGGCGCGTCCGGGCTCATCAAAGGTGCCACGGAATGCCTGCAGGAAGTCCTGGATGTTCGTGGTCACAGGATCCCCCTTCTCCCACAAGGGGTTCATCCACGCCAGTGCCTCACCCTCTAGATGGGACATGATGAAGGCGACCTTGGCTTGATCAGAGGCAAACAAATGCGGCAGCTGCGTGAAATGGAGAGAGCATTGGTTTAAGAATCCCCTGCAGGTCTTGGGGTCTCCGGCGTACCGGGGTGGTGAGGCCAAACGAAGTCTGGAAGTATCTGACGAAGTCGCCACGGGAGCTGGAGCCGTGGCTTGACTAGTGGAGGCCCGGGATGCTGAAGCCGTGACTGCCGCTTGTAGCGTGTTCAGGCGGGCGTCCACAGAAGACATAAATTGCAGCATGCGGGTCTGAGTCTCTCGCTGGCGTTGGAGTTCCTCCTGTACGGCTGCTAGTGCTGCAGCGGGATCCATGGCCTGATCTTACTGTCAGGGCCAGGTGGACGGGCAGACCCAGGAGGTGGATCCACTGGGCCGAACTCCTAGATGGTGGTAAGGGGTCCGGTAGCTGGAGCACTATAGGCAGCAGAACAGTCCGTGCACAGGAGTATAACGGAGAAGTCCCTGGGACTACGGAGTCACTGGTGGTAGTCCGGGTGACGCAGCTCAGGTTCGGAAGCCGAGAAGATGTCAGGCGGGGTCCGGAACCTTTGGAGCGAGATGACAGGTCACCGCAGGGATCCGAGATGGTACGGACTGTCAGGATGGCAGATGGACTGCGTTCGGGGTTCGGGATTCGGTCTGGACCGGATGGCGAGGCAGGCACGGCTCTACAAGAGAGATAGGTGAGTATATACACATATACACCAGGAGACCTGACTCCTAGCTTAAGAAACACGAAGATCAGGCCCCGCCCCCTTGGACATAAACCCCCTTTATACCCTGTACCTGTTTTGCATCATTTCCTGTTAATGGACGCTGGCCCTTTAAGAAAGGGTCAATGACCGCGCGCGCGCCCTAATGCGCATGCGCGCTGCCCGAGTGCCAGAAGCCAGAGCAGGAAGCTGCGAGGAGGAAGCAGCAGGGCCAGGATGGGGCTGTGAAGCCGACGGACGCCGGGTGCGGGGACCAGGACGCTGGGGACGTGCTGGCAAGGGGTGCTGGAGAGCGGGGAGCGTGACAGGTGAGCCGGAGGGCAGCACAGGGGACCCGGGGAGCGTGACACATGCAATCAAAATCATCCTAGATGTGTGTTTCCATACACACCAGGTCTAGGGGCCGCGCTTCTTATGGTGTCCACATGGATTACTAGGCCGCCGGCATTTTTATCCGGTCTCAATTGGCCTCATTTTGAAAAATCGCGCCCCATGTGACCCTGGTCACATGGCCATCGGGTCATAGTATCGCGTCATCTTGGCCCGACATGTGACCATCGCGTCATGAAACCCGGTCACATGCCCAGGCCAGTTCCTGGCCAGATGCATGCTGGACCAGGATCATGTGTGTCGCGGTCACGTGATCGCTACTTGGCCCAGCCTCCAAGCCCAGCTTACAGCAAAGGCATACGGACCAATAGCGCTAGGAGAGGGCCGCGGTCATGTGACCTCCGTTCCGACCACGCCCCCAACCTTTCATTCACAGACCATAAGGGATATCTTTTGGAGATATAAAACCCAAAAGATCAAAACAATCAGCGGTTAGGCTTATTCCCTGAGGGGGATATTATATATGGAATATAGATCAATTTTTTACAGCAGTAGTAAAATGTAATGCGATTTTCCCATATGTCAAATCATAGCCATAACTCCCTTATCATGTACATCCCAAATAAGGAATTCAAGTACCAAAGAAGGGGGGATTTTATATTTAAGTATAGTCTTTTTCTTTACTTGGATTAGGTGATATTAATAAAGACGGACCCCGTCCAAAAAAACAGCTGATCCAAACCAATGGATTCAGAACATGGTATGGTATTTTTTGGCAAGCTCCTGAAACAACAGGACAAGAAATTACAATTAAGGAGAGAGGTTTTTTGTATATATGCATCTTCAAAGATGATACAAAGTACTTTGTTTACTAGAACAGCATTGGTCAACCCCCCAGAAAGACAGAAAAAAGGGGGGTAAAAAATTAATACCAGATGACCCTAGTAAACCGCTGTCATCTGAGATCTACCTAACTGCGGAGGTCGGCGCCCTATCCGTCACGTCATGGCGCCCCCGCTCTACGGTGGCTCACCCTATCTAACCCTACACTGTCCCTTCACAAAAAACAACTAAAGGTGAGGATCTCATTTAATCCCATAGGGACCTGGGTCCTAAGAGTGTAGATCCAAAAGGTCTCACGCTGTAAGAGGCTCTTGTCCCAGTCGCCACCCCGAAGGGGGCGAGCAACTGAGTCAATGCCCATAAACGTGAGACCCCTTGTATCCCCCCCATGTACCTGGTTGATATGCTTAGCCAAAGGGGTATCTCGTTTATTGATTATATCTCGCAAATGTTCTCCGACCCTACGCCGTAATTCTCGTCTCGTCTTTCCTACGTATTCAACCGGGCATGAGCAAGTAGCTTTGTAAATTACCCCAGATGTACGGCAATTGATCAATGATCTTATTGAGTATGTTTTACCAGTATTGTGACTCAGAAAATCCTTTCCAGTTTTTATAACCGGACAAGCAACACAACCACTACATCTGAATGAGCCCACTATTCCACGCTCCAACCATGTAGTTCTTTTTGGTGGGTTAAAATGGCTGTGGACTAGTCTGTCCTGTAGTGATCTATTGCGCCGATATGTACATTGAGGGTGCCCACCCACCAGGTCCCCAATATCTGAATCCATCTGGAGGATCGGCCAATGCTTATTCAAAATGGAAAATAGGGCTTTTGATCCATTACTATATGTAGTAATGAATCTGATTTTGTTTTCTTCAGATCGTCTTGGGGAGGTGACCAGAAGGCTTGTCCTATCCTTCCTACACGCTTCTTGATATGCTGTTTTTAAGATCTTATCTGGATATCCTCTCTCCCTAAAACGTTTTCTTAGATCTGCAGCCTGCTCTCGGAATTCATGGTCCGTAGAGCAATTGCGTCTAAGTCTAAAGTATTGCCCTTTTGGGATACCTCTCCTTTGTGGGAATGGATGACTACTTTCCCAACGCAAAAGTGAGTTAGTAGATGTGGGCTTTCTATATGTTCTTGTAGATAGATTCCCCAAGTCATCCCTCATGATCAAGACGTCCAAAAAGGGGAGCTGGGTGGTGTTGCTCTCACTTGTAATAAAGAGACCGATGGTATTATCATTCAGGTGTGCGACAAATTTCTTGAAATCTTCAAGAGTCCCCCTCCAAATCACAAAAATATCATCCAGGTATCTTGACCAAAAAACTATTCTCTCAACACCTGGGGGGTCCCCGTCACCGAAGATCAAGGTCTCCTCCCACCAGCCCAGGAGTAAATGTGCATACGAGGGAGCACAAGGGCTCCCCATTGCAGTACCCCTGAGCTGGTGATAGATCCGCCCATCAAATAGAAAATAGTTTTTTGTAAGGCAAAATTCTAAAATTTGGAGGAGGAAGTTGTTATGTCCCTGGAATTGACGCCCACGCATTTTCAGAAAATATTCAATCGCGTGTAGCCCTACTGAGTGTATTATTGAGGAATAGAGGGCCTCGACGTCAATACTACATAGTATATCATCTGGCTCAAGAGCAACACCATCCAATTTCCTCAAGAGATCAGTCGTATCCCGAGTAAAGGACGATAAAGCCATTACAAAGGGGGTAAGGAGTTCATCCAAATAGATACCTACATTTTGACATAAGCCACTTACTCCTGACACAATAGGTCTGCCTTTCAGGGGTATTAAACCCTTATGGATTTTTGGTAGGCAGTAGAAAGTAGCAGTCATTGGATGTGATGGTAACATAAATTCATACTCATTTTTACTGATATAGTTGTTAGTAAGACCATCTGTAAGAATCATCTTTAGTTGTCCCAAAAATGACACTGTAGGGTCAGACTTTAATTTTGTATATCCCGCTGGATCATCTAGAAGTGACTGACACATATCCCTATACCTACACCAATCCATGACCACGACATTGCCTCCCTTGTCAGAGGGTTTTATAGGGATACAGGGTCTATCTGATAAGTGGGAAAAAGAAATTACAGCCAGCTCCTTGCGACTAATGCACCTCCTTTTAGAGGAGGAAAAAACCAGATTAGTAGTTCTTTCAAAAAAACTAACTGACCAAATTGAGACAACAAAAAAGTTCTCATCAGAGGTGGACTTTAAATCCCGGGAGTCTACCCTACAAAATTCAGTTGAAAGGTTCCAGTACCATCTTAAGGAGAGAAAACACCGCTACTTCGTAAGGGACCTTCAGGAATTTAAGGAGCATAAGGCGTATCTTTTTCCTGCTAATAAGGCTTATATACCACCACCAGAAACAGAACCCTCTTCAACTGACACAGAGGTGTCAGATAACGATACCAGACCTAAGAGAGGTAAAAACAAGAATAAGAACTATAATCGTGGAGGTAGGGGAGGCCGACCATATACATCCCATTTTTTAGACCATCAACATTACCTTCGGAGCCGTCAGCAACCCTACAACCCACCGCAGGGGGACTTTCCCAGGTAATAAATTTATCCACAAAAAACCTAGACCCAGCAGCTATGTGTGTTCTTAGCAAGGGCCTATCTTTCGTGCCTACATCGGGACTTAATGTATTTGACACCATTAAGGACCTTCACCTGTTTGTGAGAAAATTAAAATGGAGGAAGCACTTCATTCATAATGAAAAGATACAATGTAGGGAATTGGGTGTCTCAGAAGATCTTCTACCAGACATCCGCCTTCTGATGGGTATTTCAGAGGAAGACCCAAACCTGGTTGGTGAGGGTCCCTTCACCGATTTAAAACAGAGGAGTACCCGCTTACCCCCTCCTCAGAGTGATGTCTCTGCAATAGATGTCTTTTCTCGATTGGTGAGTGAAGATATAGAAAATTTGGATAAAAAACAACAATACACTAACTATAATATCACGCAGGAAGAAATGAGAGCCCTTAATGAGCTGCAACATGACCACGACATTGTCATAAAACCCTCTGACAAGGGAGGCAATGTCGTGGTCATGGATTGGTGTAGGTATAGGGATATGTGTCAGTCACTTCTAGATGATCCAGCGGGATATACAAAATTAAAGTCTGACCCTACAGTGTCATTTTTGGGACAACTAAAGATGATTCTTACAGATGGTCTTACTAACAACTATATCAGTAAAAATGAGTATGAATTTATGTTACCATCACATCCAATGACTGCTACTTTCTACTGCCTACCAAAAATCCATAAGGGTTTAATACCCCTGAAAGGCAGACCTATTGTGTCAGGAGTAAGTGGCTTATGTCAAAATGTAGGTATCTATTTGGATGAACTCCTTACCCCCTTTGTAATGGCTTTATTGTCCTTTACTCGGGATACGACTGATCTCTTGAGGAAATTGGATGGTGTTGCTCTTGAGCCAGATGATATACTATGTAGTATTGACGTCGAGGCCCTCTATTCCTCAATAATACACTCAGTAGGGCTACACGCGATTGAATATTTTCTGAAAATGCGTGGGCGTCAATTCCAGGGACATAACAACTTCCTCCTCCAAATTTTAGAATTTTGCCTTACAAAAAACTATTTTCTATTTGATGGGCGGATCTATCACCAGCTCAGGGGTACTGCAATGGGGAGCCCTTGTGCTCCCTCGTATGCAAATTTACTCCTGGGCTGGTGGGAGGAGACCTTGATCTTTGGTGACGGGGACCCCCCAGGTGTTGAGAGAATAGTTTTTTGGTCAAGATACCTGGATGATATTTTTGTGATTTGGAGGGGGACTCTTGAAGATTTCAAGAAATTTGTCGCACACCTGAATGATAATACCATCGGTCTCTTTTTTACAAGTGAGAGCAACACCACCCAGCTCCCCTTTTTGGACGTCTTGATCATGAGGGATGACTTGGGGAATCTATCTACAAGAACATATAGAAAGCCCACATCTACCAACTCACTTTTGCGTTGGGAAAGTAGTCATCCATTCCCACAAAGGAGAGGTATCCCAAAAGGGCAATACTTTAGACTTAGACGCAATTGCTCTACGGACCATGAATTCCGAGAGCAGGCTGCAGATCTAAGAAAACGTTTTAGGGAGAGAGGATATCCAGATAAGATCTTAAAAACAGCATATCAAGAAGCGTGTAGGAAGGATAGGACAAGCCTTCTGGTCACCTCCCCAAGACGATCTAAAGAAAACAAAATCAGATTCATTACTACATATAGTAATGGATCAAAAGCCCTATTTTCCATTTTGAATAAGCATTGGCCGATCCTCCAGATGGATTCAGATATTGGGGACCTGGTGGGTGGGCACCCTCAATGTACATATCGGCGCAATAGATCACTACAGGACAGACTAGTCCACAGCCATTTTAACCCACCAAAAAGAACTACATGGTTGGAGCGTGGAATAGTGGGCTCATTCAGATGTAGTGGTTGTGTTGCTTGTCCGGTTATAAAAACTGGAAAGGATTTTCTGAGTCACAATACTGGTAAAACATACTCAATAAGATCATTGATCAATTGCCGTACATCTGGGGTAATTTACAAAGCTACTTGCTCATGCCCGGTTGAATACGTAGGAAAGACGAGACGAGAATTACGGCGTAGGGTCGGAGAACATTTGCGAGATATAATCAATAAACGAGATACCCCTTTGGCTAAGCATATCAACCAGGTACATGGGGGGGATACAAGGGGTCTCACGTTTATGGGCATTGACTCAGTTGCTCGCCCCCTTCGGGGTGGCGACTGGGACAAGAGCCTCTTACAGCGTGAGACCTTTTGGATCTACACTCTTAGGACCCAGGTCCCTATGGGATTAAATGAGATCCTCACCTTTAGTTGTTTTTTGTGAAGGGACAGTGTAGGGTTAGATAGGGTGAGCCACCGTAGAGCGGGGGCGCCATGACGTGACGGATAGGGCGCCGACCTCCGCAGTTAGGTAGATCTCAGATGACAGCGGTTTACTAGGGTCATCTGGTATTAATTTTTTACCCCCCTTTTTTCTGTCTTTCTGGGGGGTTGACCAATGCTGTTCTAGTAAACAAAGTACTTTGTATCATCTTTGAAGATGCATATATACAAAAAACCTCTCTCCTTAATTGTAATTTCTTGTCCTGTTGTTTCAGGAGCTTGCCAAAAAATACCATACCATGTTCTGAATCCATTGGTTTGGATCAGCTGTGTTTTGGACGGGGTCCGTCTTTATTAATATCACCTAATCCAAGTAAAGAAAAAGACTATACTTAAATATAAAATCCCCCCTTCTTTGGTACTTGAATTCCTTATTTGGGATGTACATGATAAGGGAGTTATGGCTATGATTTGACATATGGGAAAATCGCATTACATTTTACTACTGCTGTAAAAAATTGATCTATATTCCATATATAATATCCCCCACAGGAAATAAGCCTAACCGCTGATTGTTTTGATCTTTTGGGTTTTATATCTCCAAAAGATATCCCTTATGGTCTGTGAATGAAAGGTTGGGGGCGTGGTCGGAACGGAGGTCACATGACCGCGGCCCTCTCCTAGCGCTATTGGTCCGTATGCCTTTGCTGTAAGCTGGGCTTGGAGGCTGGGCCAAGTAGCGATCACGTGACCGCGACACACATGATCCTGGTCCAGCATGCATCTGGCCAGGAACTGGCCTGGGCATGTGACCGGGTTTCATGACGCGATGGTCACATGTCGGGCCAAGATGACGCGATACTATGACCCGATGGCCATGTGACCAGGGTCACATGGGGCGCGATTTTTCAAAATGAGGCCAATTGAGACCGGATAAAAATGCCGGCGGCCTAGTAATCCATGTGGACACCATAAGAAGCGCGGCCCCTAGACCTGGTGTGTATGGAAACACACATCTAGGATGATTTTGATTGCATGCTCCTCTGATAAGGTAATATCGCTTTTAAATCTGGGGATTCCTACAGTAGTGTCTTTTTCTTTGCTTGAGTACCGCTTATATTGGTCACTAGCTCATTATACCTTTTACATACTACAGCCTTCAAATGCCTCCAAATGGTAATTTCCCCTGATGAATCGATAAGAGGAAACGCGTTGGGAAGAGAACAAGGAGGGCTATTGAGCATATTCTGGCTGTTCCATTGGGCTGAATAGATAATGTATATCATGCCCTATTAAGGTAATATTTTCTTCTGTCGGAGCAGATGGGTGAGATATGAGACCCTGCTCCTGCCAGATGATAAAAGGCAAATTGAGGTAAAAAGATCGGATATATTCATGTAAATACACTAACCCTTGATTATGAGGGTATTGGATATCTGACTTATCTTTCTCTAATATGGTTCTATATACCTATTGAATACTCAACTTGCTTGTGTCCGTTTTTTTGTGTGGTCACTATTCACGGGTGAAAAATTTTATAGACCTTGGATGACTTCTATGACACAAAGGAAATAGATCTCTCTTTTCCCTTATAAAAATGACATACATGTCGTGTAATCGGGGTGTCCCTCTAATGTCTTATCTCCAGCAAGTGCTCTCCAATCTGTCTCCTTAGCTCCCTTTTACTTTTTCCCACATAATGGTTTGCGCAAGTGTAGGTGGCTACATATAGAACGTTGGTACTTTTGCACTTGGCAAAATCCCTCACATAATAATTTTACCAGTGCTGGTACTGATAAAAAGTTTTGAGGGTTTTACATAGCTGCAGAAATGAAAATTCCCACAGCAGAAAGTACCAAGGGGTTTTCTGTCTAAACAAGTGCCAGGTTTCAAGGGTCTTCTATAAAAAGTGGGAACCAACTGATCCCAAATGGATCCACAGTTTCTAAAGGTGATCAGGGGACGGGGAGGCAATATGTAACTAAGGTTAGGATCTGCAAGAAAGATTCCCCAGTGTCTGAGGAAAACACTAAAAACTGTATTGGATTGGTCATCAAATGTGAATATGACCCTAACAGGACTCTTATTGCTAGTGCTCGAGTCTTGACCCTTAGTTTAAACAATGAGTTCAGTTCTTTTCTGCATTGTGGAAAACCATCTTGGGGTATGGTGTTGATAACCACTGGCTAGAAATTTAGCCCTTAGTCCTTTAATTGTATTCTGTAATCATGTTTGCTGGAGCAGTTTCTCTTCATTATTAAATACTGCCCTTTCCAGATACCTCTCTTGAGGTTAACCGGATGGAAGCTATCTGTCATAGAGTGACTATGGAGTTCCCCCAGACACCAGGGAACCCCCGACGAGCACGGCCACAAATAGAGTACACCAGGGGACACTGTACCAATGTTAGGTCCTGGTGTTAGGGAGCAGGGATGCCTACTGCACTCACCTGAGACTATACCCTAAGCTACCAAATGTCCCTATATGGGTTCTTTCATCCTGTTGCTGATCACGTACCTAGTCCATCGCTAGCCCTGAACTCACCCTCACTAGTGAAATGGCCAGCGAGAGCACTGGTCCCACTGCTGCAGTAATAAAACACCAGGAAAGAAAGACAAACAGAATAGCCAAAAAGGATAAACACCAACTTCATAGCTGCAGCGAGACACAAAGACTGCAGCCTTTAGTGCTTCCACTAGCTGGTCTACACCAACAGCAAGGGTTCCAGCTTCAGCAAGGCTACCGGGGCTGTCAAAGCAACCTTCCTCCTTCGTGGCTGATATAAGACTGTGGGTTCTCTATAAATGGTGTCATGTAATTGTACATGTGACTATTTAACCCTAGTACGCATACCTGAGGCCTCGCAAGTCTGTTAGGTTACTTGTTTTCTATTGTAGAGTTCGATGGTTGCGCATTCTAGGGTTAAAGGTGATGAGTGTGGTCACAAACCAGCTACACATGAGAAGCAACAAGAAGCTGCTAGCAAAGAAAACTGACATTAACCCTTGGTGCACTAAAAGAAAGGAAAACACATTTAAATTCCAGAGCCTCACAAGGCAAAGTGAGACTCCGGTACCAAATCTGTCAAGTCTCCTAGTGATGGAAAACCATTGTGACACAATCTCATCTGAGAAGACTGTTTGCCAAAGTAGATTTTCTATAAAGGGTAGTGGAAAGGGTCCTACTCTCATCTTTTGTGAACAAAATGTCCAAAAAGGCATTATGAACCATGTATTTCACTGGTAAATATTAGACCCAGATCAGTGGAACAATATCCTCTATAGCTCCAGACCACAAGATATAGATCTCATCAATAAATTTTCCCCAAACAAAATCATAGAGGATCACAAAGGATTGTCATCTTCAAATAGCACTACTTTCTCCTACCAGCCCAGGAACACATTGGCATACAATCAAAGAATACAGGGAATGTCCAGATGTAGAAAGATCACCATATATGGAGAAGACCCACTAGCTAACTGAGAGGACCAACCCACTGATGACCTCATAGACCAACCCACTAGTGACCTTATGGACCAACCCACTGATGACCTCATGGATTCACCCAGCGATGACCTCATGAACCAATTCTTTCATGCATGCACTTGATCCATATCCATTATCAAAGGAGCAGGCAACTAGTGAACATTTCTATGTCTTCACCCTAACATCTTCACTCCCCTTGTCATGTGGTATGCTACTGTGTCGCCCTGTGGCCCCGTTACCTTCACGTCGTCTCTGGGTCTTCAGGGACGGCGCATCCTGGATTCTTCTGGTCACAGGTAAGTTGACTTCTATAGGATTCATGACGCCACTCTCGGTATTGCGGTCAGGGCGACCGCCACTGCAGATTAGGGGACGCCTGGGGCTGATGTTGAATGCAGTTAGATGTAGTAGCCTCCCGAGAGTGAGGCTGGCCCCAGGGTCCAGTTTGGGTGTGTGGAACCACAGGTCACAGAACGACTCACACGCACAGCAAGAATGTCTTTCAGGGTTTTTACTCAATTTCAGATGGCAGGGGTGAGTAACCCGGGCGAAGCTGTGATAACCAGGTGGAACCAGGAATTCTTTCAGGCTGACTTGTGAGGGTGGCCACTGACTCACCTTCCTACCCCTTGTATTTTTGTGGTGACCCAGACTTGTAGTCCTATGGGGTAACCCAGGGAAGTTGCTTCTGCCTGTTCTCCCCTTTTTCGGCCCGTCTGCTTGTAGCCTGGACTAGGTCACTCCGGCTGCTTGCCTCTTGTGAACTATGGGCCCTCTCGTTGCTACGTGGCTCCAGAGTCTGTGGTATTATGGTGGAGGGTATGAAGTACCCCCACCTGCAGGTTTGGCAGGCCAACTGAATGGGACAGTGCACTGGGGATCTGTAACCCCGTGTAGCCTGGTCCTCTCCTGGCAATCCCCATACTCAGCCACCTCTGCACTCCAGTCTTAGGTGGATTTCGGGCGGCACTACCAGGTGACCGTTCTCCTCCGTCAGTAACCACTGCACCTGCGGTGTCTGACTAGTGACAGCCTCCAAGTTTCCTCCTTGCGACTGAGCTTCACTTCAGGCTGGCTCACTACTTCCACCCCTCTGTGCCTGCCTACGCAACTTAGCAACCAGGCTCTTGACCACACCCCTTGACCACACCCCTTGAGTGGAGATGGAGGCCACGTCCCCTCCTGGATTCCCCAGGGGTCCCTTCAAAGGTCAATGTGGGAGACCTGATTACTATGCGCCTGTGTAACCACACCTCGGTCAGCCTTCTGTGTTGTACTGCACCCATGTTGGGGGCCTGACCAGGTCAGGGACGCCACACTACTGTACAGGGATGCTACATCTTTAGTTTAGAAGCTAAAGAGGTATTTCTACCCAGGGTAATATCCTCAGCTTTCATCAATAAATTGGACGTTTTCCTAATATAAGACTGGCGTGTAAGGACAAAGGGGTTCAGAATATTATCCAAGTAAAGGCTAATTTTCTAGCTCATGGAATTCACACCGTACACAATGCGGTGAACCTTCAGTGGGTTAAGTCCCTTATAAATCTTAGTTAACACATAGAAAGTGGGAATCATTGGATTGGTTGGTACCATAAAATTAAATTGATTATTAGATAAGTCTCACATAAAGTGCCTCCATTAACAACTTAGTTATTTGTTCCCTGAAACAGTTTCTAGGGTCTCCTTCCAACATAGTATGTGTCCTTATTCTTCAAAATTTCATAACACATTTGCTTTACCCAAGATTCTTTTGGATACTGTTAGTTATTATTAAGTCATCATATTGTGCATGTGTAGGAATTCTCTGTAGGATTATTATACTGTGTTCGGGGGCATTTTCATTGGCATCATACTATATAGGGGTTATGAAGGGGTTGTCATAATATGTGAGACCACTAAGGGGCAATAATTATACCTATGTGTCTAGACCCTGCCAATTCCACTGAATATTTTTATTTTGAGAGAGGGGCCCAATTAACACTTTAGCTATGGGGTAACCTGATTTCTGTGAATGCTCCTGCCCAATGCACCTGTCAAAGCTGAAGGCAATGATTGGCTGCAGAAGTAATGGGCTGACCTCATAAGCATAGGAAGCAAAGGGAAGGATTTGTGACCAAAGCATCAACATGGCATCTGTAATGGCAGAAATAAACAACAACAATTCTGCGATGCCTGGAGAAATATACATATTGCGGTGATTACCTGATTATAAAACTTTGAGAATTCTGTGGCTTTTAAAGTGCCCAAGCCAGGTCAATATGACATAGTGTTATATACAATTCAGATTGACTAGAGCTTACCAGCATAGATAGACCTATCATTTAAGTTCCACCAGGATATTCCTTTGACTACTACCTCTGCAGTTATTACAGTATATTTGCATTGTCTTTAAGATATTTCTGTGACAGTATTTCTCTAATTTATACTTATGCTTTGTTGTGAAAGTGTCATTTAGAAACCTGATTTTGCAGCACTGAAACCTCGGCTGTAGTAGTCCTTTAACTGACGTGACACTGACAGCTCTGACAATTAGTGACCTTCTCCTCTTTCATATTATCAAACCTTAAGTCTGAACTACTTGCACTCTGCTTGATTCCCCAAGTCACTTGCTCACTTGAGAGTCTGCGGAGACTTACTGAAGAACGTTCAAAGTCAATTCTGAGATAAGCACTGACTTGTTTTGACTTTTAAAGTAAAATAATTCATGGAGGAAGTTTTATCTGTATTAAAATACATTTACACTATAAACTGGATACACTGAATTTTTGGGGTTTTAGTGAAAAATATATAAACATTAACTAATAAATATAAAAATTAATTGCACAAAAATGCAATTGCATGATTGTTTTTGGAGTATTTTTTTCACCATGTTCACTATATGGTAAAATGGATGTGTTGGTGGGACACCTCAGGTCGGTATGAGTTCATAGACACCAAACATATATAGGTTTACGTTTATCTAAGGGGTTAAAAAAATTTCAGAAGTTTGTCCAAAAAAAGTGGTTCACTTTTTGTGCTATTTTCAATGACCCATAGTGCTCTCATTTTTTGGGATATGGATCTCAGTGATAGCTTATTTTTTGCATCTCAAGCTGACATTTTTAATAGTATCATTTTTGCACAGATGCTACTTTTGGATCGCCTGCTATTGCATTTTGCGCAAAGTTTGCGACAATCAAAAAATGTAATTTTGTCGTTTGGAATTTTTTTTGCCGCTACGCTGTTTATCAATCAGATTAATTGATTTTATATTTTCATAGATCGGACATTTCAGAATGTGGCGATACCAAATGTGTGCATATGTTTTTAACCATTTAATTTTCAATGGGGCGAATGAGGGGTGATTTGAACTTTTAGTTTTTTTTTTTTTTAATGTTTTAAAACTTTTTTTACTTTTTTTATTTATTTTACTAGTCCCCCTAGGGGGCTATAAGGATCAGCAGTCTTATCGCTGATTCATTTCTACGCTCTTCATTTCATCACTCTGATCAGGAGAAATGCTGTGTTCTTGTTACAGCTGTTGCTCTGCCGGCTGTAATATGCACTATGTCATGGTAGTGACAGGAGTCATCACATAACCCTGTGCTACCATGGCAACCATCGGCTCCCTGTAATCGCATCAGAAGGCCTCCGATTGTGGCGGGGAAAGGCGTGTGCCCCACAGCGGCCATTTACACTGCGCTTTCACATTTTGACAGCGCGATCTAAGAGATAACAGGCGAGGTGGATCGTGGATCTACCCGAGCCTGATAGCCGCACATGTCTGCTGTACAAATCAGCAGGCATTTGTTGGACTCACTGCCAACTCACCGCAGAAGTCGATGGTGAATATAACTACATCAGCTGGGATGTACCCAGTACGTGCAAGGTCGGTAAGAGAGTAAGAAACTGTTTCCACATGTAACTGAAGCAACGATTTTGACAGTATGTGCCAAAGAAGAGGACGTTTTCAGTCGAAAAATTCCACTCATTCCATCTGATTTGCCTTTTGTTTTTAAACGCCTCCAGTTTTCAGTTCGACTGGCATTTGCAATGTCCATTAACAAGGCTCTGGGACAGTCCTTGATAGTAGCAAGAATCGATTTGCAATCTGCATGCTTTTCTCAAGGTCAACTTTACATGGCCTGTTGATGAGTTGGAACTCCCAAAAATCTGTTTGTTTTTGCATCAGAATGAAAAATGAAGACTGTCGTTTCCCAAAAGGTTCTTGAGTATGGAGTTGCAGAAAAAGTAGTTCACATTATTTTGGTAACCATACAGTTAGTTTTTGTTGCATATCTGTGGTGTTGAATATGTGATCTGAAATGCTCCTATTACTTTAATTTTTGATTTTTAATAATAAAATTTCTGTCAATTTAGTTTGTGACTTTTGTATGCAAAATTTTTTTTTGTTGACCCATTCTATTTTGTTAAAGCTAAGAAAAGTTACTCTCCCAAGCAGCGCTGGGTAATACAGTTAGTATACACATAAAACACAAGTTATACTGGATATTTTAAAAGAAAAAGTTTGCTCTGAACCACTTGCTCTTTATTAAGTGGTCTAGAGATTAAATTGTATTTTCAATGTGATAGGCTTGTGTGGAGCATACTAAAGAAACCTCTGCATCTTGTTGAGACAGTACTGTAAGACAGTGGAGGCTGGTACATACAGTATACGGTAATTATGGTGCTCACCTTTAAGAGTTGTACTGAATAAGCTAAACACTGGAATTTTAGTTAAACTATTATGCTTGCATCTAACCCAGTGACATGCCATTGGTCACAAGGCTGCAATGGGGACGTGATCTGAGGGGGCTTGGTAACAGCCACACACCCTGCCACCCGCAAACTCATTTTTCCTGTCATCTGCCACATATGTAATGCAGAATTAAGAAGTATTTGAGTGGAGTGAGATCACAAGCTGTGCTTTCTGCTTGGTAGGTGTTGGCTGTTTAACATAGCAGACATCCACCAGTAACTGCCTGATTTGAGCTAGTTTTAAAGAGTTATTCCCATCTCCAATATCCTATCTCAATATGTAGTAGATGTAATAATACCATGTTTTTCCAAAAATAAGACATTACACTTTTTCTTGCCCCCAAAAAAGTGCTAGGGTTTACTTTTGGAGTAGGTCTTATTCTTGGAGAAACATGGCTGGGGGTAAGTTTACTCCCCCAAAAAAGCAGACCCACCTTACCAGGAGACTCATACTTACCAGACCCCGGGCGTCTGTGTGGCTCCCAAGTCGTCCATGTGATTTCCGGTGGGCCCTCTCAATAGGAATGCTGCACGTTGTCCTCCCCCTCTTCTGGCCGACACACATAAATCAGATTGTGCACACACACTCATAGACATACACACACACACTCACAATCACCAATCAGATCACACATACACAGTCACTAGTCACTCACCTCATCCAGCAGTACAGAATGCCTCTGGCTGCAGGGAAAAATGGGAGGAAGTTACGCATTGCAGGTCCTGTAAGCATTCCATCTGCAGCCGCAGGTCCTTGCGTTCCACCGCACTGTGTCTCAGGATTCTGCCAGCCAAAAGAAATTGGTATCGCTGGATGTGGTGAGTGTGTGTGTGATCTGATGGGTAATTGTGTGTGTGTGATCTGATGTGTGCGGGTGTGTGATCTGATGTGTGTGGATGTGCAATTACTGCAGGGCCTCCTGCTCGGCGTCTGGTGATAATTATTGCGGGGTGTCTGATTTCTATAATGAAGTGTCCTGCAGTATACTTTAACTTTCTTTACTTGTATGGACACTTCATTATTGAACCACGACTAGGGCTTATTTTTGGGGTAGGGCTTATATTTAAGCATTGCTCCGAAAATGCTGAAAATCCGTGCAAGGGCTTATTTTTGAAGGAGGTGTTATTTTTAGAAAAATACAGTAATATTAGCAAATAGAAATGTAGTATAGTTCTTCTGATTAGCTATATCACTTAACTCGTGCAGGGCATTTCAGCTTAGGTATCCATGGTTACAGCCACTCAGGGGACAATTAGTTGCTTGTGGTGATAACCATGGATATCTAAGTACCAATGCCCTGTTCATGAGGCAAGAAACATTGCTAATCAGAAGAACTATACTACATTTCTAATTTGAGGAATTTACTAATATTATTATTACACCTACTATATATTAGGATAGGATTTTGGAGATGGAAATACCCTTTTAATCTTAGCTGTTTAAACCTCTTAGATTCTGAGGTGAACAGCAACCATAGCATCTATGTGGTTAAATATGGGAAACCTTCTACCACACCTCTTGGGACCATACAATGCAATCATGGGAACCTGATAGATTGTGTAATGAAAGCAAGTGGGCTTCCAAGATTTCCATGAACAACCCTGCTTGTATCCTTAGATATATTGGATGATACGTAGGTACAGTACAAGTTCTCAAAGTCAATACAGCTTGATATCTTACAAGTGGACTCAATACATGTCTTACGGCTATAGGGTACTTTACACGCTGCAATATCGGTACTGATATCGCTAGCGAGCGTACCCGACCCCGTCGGTTGTGCAACACGGGCAAATCGCTGACCGTGGCGCACAACATCGCTTACACCCGTCACACGGACTTACCTTCCCTGCGACGTCGCTCTGGCCGGCAAACCGCCTCCTTTCTAAGGGGGCGGTTCATGAGGCGTCACAGCGATGCCACACGGCAGCCGTCCAATAGAAGAGGAGGGGCGGAGATGAAAGGGCGGAAGATCCCGTCCACCTCCTTCTTTTCCGGTGGACGCAGGTAGGAGATGTTCGTCGTTCCTGTGGTGTCACACATAGCGATGTGTGCTACCGCAGGAACGACGAACGACATCGTACCTGCAGCAGCAACGATATTAAGGAAAGGAGCGACGTGTCAACGATCAACGATTTTTGATGTTTTTGCGATCGTTGATCATCGCTCCTTGGTGTCACACGCTGCGATGTCACTAACGGCGCCGGATGTGCATCACTAACGACGTGACCCCGACAATATATCGTTAGCGATGTCGCAGCGTGTAAAGCACCCTTAAGTTGGTCTCTGAATTCATATTAAAGACCTTAACGATCTGCAGGAACAAGATTAAATTGCCTCCCACCAATAATTATCTGGATGCTGCAAATAATCTAGAAGGCTTTAGTGTTAGAAATCCATATATAATAACGTAGGTATCTATAAGTAGGCCATTAGGTATTGTGTTTGACTAATTTTTCATATGCTCGGTGTTGCACTGTAACACTGTATAATTAAACTGTGATGAATAATTTGCATTACATTTACTTACCAATAATGTTCTTCCAGTCAAATAATGCATCAGTAAAGTGCTTAGAAGCCTTTTTCAGAAGCTTACTGTACGTGCATGGATTTTCTGCCAAGAAGCTTTATCGGGACCTAACCTTGTGACAGAGGCCAATTCTCTTGTGACTGCTACTGCAAGGAAGAAGAAGCTATATGCTATGCCTGATATTATCTACCAGCTAGGACCTAGGATGAATAATGGTGCTAGAGCTCATGAGAATTCTTATCTCTGTTTGCACAGCTATGTGAATGGAAAACACATAGTATTACTTACTTTAAATATTATAGAACCTGACTTTTAAAGTTTAGAATCCAATAGTTCAGATCCTGTTCCTGTAAATAATATGTAATACAGCAAAATATGTCAAAACATATCATTCTAAAAGCATTTTTTATGTATTACAGACTGTATTTAAATACTAACTGCACAGCTTTTTTTCTCTCCATTTTTTTCATCTCAATAAAAAAAAAATGCCCCTACTTCCACTTATCAGTCACTTCTCGTCTTCTAAACTGATCATTCACTTTCAAGAACTTCTGAAAACTGCAGATCTGTCTTCAGCGAGCTATCAAATTACATCTTCTACCTATAAAAGTTTATGGAGAAGAAAAGGGGAAAGAAGCTGGAGGGAAAACTGAAAATCACAAAATAAAGCTACTGAGACTTTCTGTGCAGAGAGAAAACTGCTAAAAAATGTAGAGCAGAGATCATATACTGTATAATGATCAAAAATTGTGTTATTCCTCATTCAAGCATAAGGGTGGTGGACAATTGCTGCCATGTTCCTACCCCTGAAGGCAACAAATCCGCATTGTTGCATTGTAATGTGAAAAATGTCCTGTGTCTTTTGTAAATATTGTGTCATATGAATTGTATTGTGTTATGATGTAGAGTGTGATAGCGTTAGTAATGATATGCAGAGTATAAGGTGTAATGTATAGAAGTGTAAGGCTATGTGCCTACGGGAGTCTGTACCCGCGGATTTTGCAGCGGAAAACCTGCGGATTTATCTGGATTCTCTCGATAAATCCGCCTGTTTAAGCAAGTATAGACACTCCCCATGTTATCCTATGGGACATGGGGAGTGTCTGTGTCACAGGCGGAGGAGGGGACGCTGCGCTCACCCACTGCTCGGGTCCGGCTGCTACTGCTGCTGTTCGGTGGTGGCTCGAGCGGTGGGCCTGATCCCGGGGACTCGAGCGGCGCTCCTCGCCCGTGAGTGAAAAGGGGTTTGATTTTGGGGATTTATTGTCCGTGACGCCACCCACAGTTGTGGTGAAGTTGTGACACCACCGCTGCTCTGGACGGGGATCCCGGGAGCGATGACAGGGAGCAGCTTGGATGTTGTTTCTCCCCTCCGTGGGTAGGGGGGTTGGTTGTCCCGGGGCCCCGGTGAGGGTTAGGGATGACAGGCGGGTTACAGGGCCTGGTGAGGTGCAGGGTCGCGGGGGCAGCGTGGGGCCGCATGGCACGATGGTACTCACTCAGCCAGTAATTTACACGGAGTCTCTGGTCAAACAAACGGCTGGATGGACGGGTCCCACAGGCGGCTGCGGTGTTTCTCCCCTGAACCAGTTTAGTAGTGTAAGTCCTTTCCTGCCCCTTCGTGTACGCTCCTCCTGCGCTCCGGTTTCCAGCTGGCTCCCCGGTTCGGTACCGGTGGGCCACTGCCCAGCCCCGGCTACCTACGGTTCCACCAAGACTGTCTTCCCAGCTCCCACAGACGGCCACTACCATCTGCCTCACTGGCTACACGAGGGACCTAGGCTCCAACCTAGGCCCCAGTCTGCGTCTGCCTCTCTGCAGACCTCCTCTCTCTTCCTCTGCCTGGACTTGTCTGAGCTGGTTTTTGCCTCAGGCCAGCTAGACTCCACGGTGGGCGTGCCCATCTGCCTGACTCCGCCCACCTGGTGTGTCTGTCTGAACCCAAGGGAAGAAATCAGGTCTCACTGGGGATGACTGCTGTGAACTGCTGGGGGTGAGGGGGTGTGTGTGTTGTTACCTGTGGCCCCTGGCTTGTCCAGGGCGCCACATTCCCCCCTAGTAAAATGCAGACCGTCCGCGGGCTGCCCGTCTGTGAAGCCCCACAGGTGTTGTGTCGGTGCGTTACCTTCAGGGACTCCACGTTGCTGGATCTCCGTCACTGGTAGGAAATCTTCTGTTTTTGATCGTGACGCCACTCTCAGTATTGCGGCCAGTAGGGACCGCCACTGCAGGTTGAGGGTCGCCTGGGGCTGATGGTGTGTGCAGTTAGATGTAGGAGCCTCCTGAGAGTGAGGCGAGCCCCAGGGCCCTGTGTAGGTTTGTAGTACCACAAGTCGCAGAATGACCACACAGGCAGGATGTCTTTCAGGGTTTTTACTCACATTCGATGGCAGGGTGAGTAACCCGGGCGTAGCTGGGGTGAACCAGGTGGGAACCAGGTATCCTTCAGGCTGACTTTATGAGGGTGACTACTGACTCGCCTTCCTTAGCCCTTGGTGGTTTGGGGTGACCCCGACTTTGAGTCCCTATGGGGGTCACCCAGGGAAGATGCTGCAGCCTCTCTCCCCTTGTTGTTTGCCGTGTGCTTGTTCCCCGGACCAGGCCACTCCAGCTGCTTGCCTCCTGTGACCTATGGGCCCTCACTGTGGTTACGTGGCTGCGGCTTTTGTGGTGTTGTGGTGTGGGCTTTGAGAGCCCCACGCCGGCAGGTTTAGCAGGGAAAGGTGGATCTATCCTCGCTTCGGGATCTGCCGCCCGGTTGGGCCTGGTGCTCTCTAGCAGTCTCCTTACTTCCCACTCCGTGCACTCCCTAGCTGAAGCTGGCTTTCAGGTAGCACTCCTAGTTGACCGTTCTCCCCCGTCTGTAGCCACTGCGCGGACGCTGTCAGATTGCACAGCTCCAGGGATCTGCTCCTCACTTGAGCTCCCTGGACTCTACACTGCACTGGCTCACTGCTCCTCCTCTCCTGTTCTTGCCTACGCCACCTAGCAACCAGACTCTCCACCACACCCCTTGAGAGGAGATGGAGGCTCTACCCCCTCCACTATTCCAGTGAAGGTGAAGGCTTGCCCCCTCCTGGGATCCCCAGGGGTCCTCTCATGGGTACATGTGTGAGACCTGGTCACTATGCGCCTGTGTTCCACACCCCGGTCAGCCTTCTGGATTACCTGTGTTGTACTGTCCCCAGCATGGGTGCAGTACTCAGTGGTGCCTGACCAGGTCAGGGGCGCCACATTCCCCCTTAGTTATCACCAGCACGTCCTCGGGCTGCAAGACAACATTTTAAAATGCATAAAACATTAAAACATGTAAAACATTTTTAAAACCACCAGGTATCAGACATCACCACCCTCCACCCACAAGTCCGTTAACCCACCCAAAACCCTCTCAGGAGGCAGGTCACCGGTCCTGTTGGTAACCAGGTCTGGGCCATCCGTTTCCCCAGACCTTTCCTCCAATCTTCCTCTCCCGTTGGCCGCGACTTCAGCCACTTCTGGCAGGATGTAGAGGCGGCTTTCATGGGCTGGTGGTTTCAGGGTATACCTGGCCTGGTGGATCCGCGCCGTCAGCCTCTTCTGGCAGGATGTAGAGGCGGCCTCCACAGTTGGTGCTGACCAGGTACCCTCTTTGTGGTGGTGAGCCAAGGCCCCATAAACAGGCGTGCTCTCTGGTCGCAAGTGAGCCAAGGCCCTATATACGGACGGACTCCTCCTGGTTGCAGACGAGCCAAGCCCCTAAACAGGCTGGCTCTGGTGGCGGTGCCACTGGTGTAACTATTTACACTGCGAGAGTTTGTGGCTATAGCAAGTTCATAGCCTTAAAGTTTATTTCTCACAATAGTTTTTGTGGGCACATGCTTAAACAATAACGTTGCAAACCTTTCAACTTGTCAAACTGGTCAAACTTTCGGTACTTCTTTCTTTACTTTACTCCTCGGTACCAGGGCTTTGGCCTATTGGGCTACGGCACCTGCTGTTTTCTTGCTCCTTGTCATCCTCTGAGGTAGTTTCATCTGTAGGCTCTTTGTCTTTTCTTTCTTGATCTTCATCTGTTTCTTTTTCTGCATCTGTTTCTTTATCTCTGTCTTTTCTTTCTTCTTTGGGACATGGTGCTACGTCTAAGGCATAGTAGCCCCTTTCTCCTTGATGCAAGGTGAACTGTACTGCATCTCCAATTTTCAAATTTCTGCCTGAATGTCCTCTGGGCAGGTGGGCTTGAACATCTCTCCGATTCACAAATATGCCCTCTTTTATTCCTCTTGCTACAATAAAGCCGTATCCGCTTTTCAAATTGAAGTCCTCCACTACTCCTCTGCAAAGGGGTCCTCTGACCTGGGCTCTGGACTTTCTCAGTAACCTTTTCTCCCGCAGGTCTCTGGCTGTGACCTCTCTCTGCTCTGGGGATGGCGGTGCAGGGGAAAACTGGGTTCTACTGCGGCGCTGTGTCTTGCGGCCTGAACTCTGCGTGGTACAGCTTGCAAACTCCCAGGTGAGACTTTTGGGCAGTTCTTCGTCAGCGGACGGTGTCAGGTCTTCCTCATCCCAGCGAGAATAGGGCAGCATCTCTGGCTCTGGGTATGGATCCACTGCTGGTGGCTCCGGAGTCAGCTCCTCAGCTTCCTGGCCTCCTCTCCCCCTTAGTTCTTCTTGGCACTCCTTTGGTGGCAGTGCTGGGGATGGGCTTTCTTCAGCTGGTCTGGGCGGTGGACTCTCTGGCGCGGCTGCAGGGGTTGCCGGAATCTCCTTGGGGGTATGCGGAGGGAGCAGATACCGATCCACCATCTCCTGTGGGAACTGGGCCTCTAGGTCAGCCTTCAGCTTCCAGTATTCAGGGTCCTCTCCTATCAGGGTCTTCCTAGCAGGGACCTCTCTGGACTGGGGAGCGGTGTCTGCTCTGGCCTTGCAGGCCGGGGAAAATAGTGAGGTAATCTCTTCTTGGCGGGCCGCGCCTGGCATGGCGGCGTCCTGGTCTTGGCGGGCCGCGCCCTGGATGGCGGCGGCCTGGTCTTGGCTGGCCGCGCCCTGGATGGCGGCGGCCTGGTCTTGGCGGGCCGCGCCCGGCATGGCGGCGGCCTGGTCTTGGCGGGCCGCGCCCGGCATGGCGGCGGCCTGGATCTGTGTCGCTGTTGCAGGGGGCTCTGTGCAGGCTGGGCTGGACGTCGCTGCAGCGATCGGAGCTTGGCGGGCCGCACCCGGCGGGGCTGCGGCCTGGTTCAGCATCTCACTTGCGGCGCGGACGAGTGTCGCTGCTGCGGTGGGGTCTTGGCGGACTGGGCTCAGCAGGGTGGCAGCCTGGGTCAGTGTCACACCTGCGGCACGGATCAGTATCGCAGTGGTAGTCGGACCTTTGCGGGCCAGGCGGGGCATGGCTGCGGCGGCCTGGATTTGGCGGGCCGCATCTAGCGTGGCTGCGGCCTGGTTCGGTGGCGCCGCGCCGGGCGCCTCTTCCGGGACCGCGGGCGTGGCAGCAGGGGTCGGGGCACTTGCGCTGGCCGGGGCATCACTCGACTCACCCATCTGTGGCAGCATCGGGGTCTGCGTCGTCGCCGCTCGGTCTGACATGCGTCGCGCGGCTCCCTCCTCGTAGGTCCGCACCGCCGCAGCCATCTCCAGGAGCTCCGTGCGTTCTTCCCTGAGCTGTCGCACAATCCTGGCCTCCAGCTGGTCGCAGAAAATAGCAAGCTCCCGGCACCACCAGGCAGCAGAGCCTGGCTCTGGGTATCCGCGTCTGGACTCCATTTCCTCTAGCACGCTACTGGCTTCTTCTCTGCTCCGCCGTCTCTGGACGCTTCCGCTTTCTTCATCAGCGAGGTCAGGACTCTGCAGGGGATCTCTGGGTAGCCACACCTCTTCGTGGGCGGTAACTTCTTCCAGCGCGGGCTGCTGTTGTTTTTCAGCGCGCTTTTCATGGTGGCAATATGGCGACGCTTCCAATTTTTCAAGCGGACCGCCCAGGCACATGGTCACCTGTCTGAACAGGTCTAGTCCTTATCCTGTTCGTGACGCCAGATGTGAAGCCCCACAGGTGTTGTGTCGGTGTCGGTGCGTTACCTTCAGGGACTCCACGTTGCTGGATCTCCGTCACTGGTAGGAAATCTTCTGTTTTTGATCGTGACGCCACTCTCAGTATTGCGGCCAGTAGGGACCGCCACTGCAGGTTGAGGGTCGCCTGGGGCTGATGGTGTGTGCAGTTAGATGTAGGAGCCTCCTGAGAGTGAGGCAAGCCCCAGGGCCCTGTGTAGGTTTGTAGTACCACAAGTCGCAGAATGACCACACAGGCAGGATGTCTTTCAGGGTTTTTACTCACATTCGATGGCAGGGTGAGTAACCCGGGCGTAGCTGGGGTGAACCAGGTGGGAACCAGGTATCCTTCAGGCTGACTTTATGAGGGTGACTACTGACTCGCCTTCCTTAGCCCTTGGTGGTTTGGGGTGACCCCGACTTTGAGTCCCTATGGGGGTCACCCAGGGAAGATGCTGCAGCCTCTCTCCCCTTGTTGTTTGCCGTGTGCTTGTTCCCCGGACCAGGCCACTCCAGCTGCTTGCCTCCTGTGACCTATGGGCCCTCACTGTGGTTACGTGGCTGCGGCTTTTGTGGTGTTGTGGTGTGGGCTTTGAGAGCCCCACGCCGGCAGGTTTAGCAGGGAAAGGTGGATCTATCCTCGCTTCGGGATCTGCCGCCCGGTTGGGCCTGGTGCTCTCTAGCAGTCTCCTTACTTCCCACTCCGTGCACTCCCTAGCTGAAGCTGGCTTTCAGGTAGCACTCCTAGTTGACCGTTCTCCCCCGTCTGTAGCCACTGCGCGGACGCTGTCAGATTGCACAGCTCCAGGGATCTGCTCCTCACTTGAGCTCCCTGGACTCTACACTGCACTGGCTCACTGCTCCTCCTCTCCTGTTCTTGCCTACGCCACCTAGCAACCAGACTCTCCACCACACCCCTTGAGAGGAGATGGAGGCTCTACCCCCTCCACTATTCCAGTGAAGGTGAAGGCTTGCCCCCTCCTGGGATCCCCAGGGGTCCTCTCATGGGTACATGTGTGAGACCTGGTCACTATGCGCCTGTGTTCCACACCCCGGTCAGCCTTCTGGATTACCTGTGTTGTACTGTCCCCAGCATGGGTGCAGTACTCAGTGGTGCCTGACCAGGTCAGGGGCGCCACACGTCCATCACCGGTTTTATTTTTCATGAACTGAAAAAGAATAAAACGTTTTTAAACATTTTCACACATGCAATTTTTTTTCATACAACTTCCCTTACGGGAGGCATATCACTTCAACTGTTGCAACAACAATACACTTTTAATAATAACAACAGAACGGGTCCTTCAGTCACCCACCCAAACAACCTGGCCCTGATGCTGCCCCTAGGAAGTGGGCAGCACCCCTTGACCCCAGTCCAAGAACGGGCCCAGATTCGTTAACGGGATGGGTGCTTCGCTGCCGTTGCGGCCGGGCGGACTGCCGGAGCCGTCGTTATCTCCGTCGCGGCCGGGCGGACTGCCGGGGCTGTCGTCATCAGCGGTGCGGCCGGGGTTGAAGCCGGGACCGGTGGCAGGGCGGTGACAAAGATAAGGCCTGGGGACCCCAGGTCTGGGCCCTCCCTCACAGACGCTGCGAGCTCCGCTACCGGTGACAGGGGTAATGGGTCGGTCGGGGCGTTGGCCGCGGCGTGGCACTGAGGTTTCAGCGGTGGCGGACGGACGGGACATCTCGTGCAGCGGTGCTTTCCAGGAACCAAAAGATGGCCGCAGGGTCCTGGCGTCCCTGTTTTTATAGTCGCCAGCTACATGCGGACAGACGCCATCCGTCCCCCTTAGTATTTTTCCGGCTCCTCCTCTACAGGGGCGGGGTTTCGGCTTTCGCGCCTCCACTACTCGGGAAGACGCTCGAGCGGAGACTTTTTGCGCCCAAAATGGCGGCTTCTCAAAATTTTCGGCCGGACACCTCCGGCGGTCACAAGGCGCACCTCTACCAGACGGCAGAGCAGTAAGATCCTGTTCGTGACGCCAAGATGTCGCGGGTGGAGGAGGGGACGCTGCGCTCTCCCACTGCTCGGGTCCGGCCGCTGCTGCTGCGGCTGCTCGGTGGTGGCTCTAGCGGTGGGCCGGATCCCGGGGACTCGAGCGGCGCTCCTCGCCCGTGAGTGAAAGGTGGGGGATTTGATTGTGGGGATTTGGTTATTGTCCGTGACGCCACCCACGGTTGTGATGATCTTGGGGACACCACCGCTGCTCTGGACGGTGATCCCGGGAGCGGTGACAGGGAGCAGCTTTGTTATTAGTTCTCCCCTCCGTGGGTAGGGGGTTGGTTGTCCCAGGGCCCGGTGATGGGGTAGGGATGGATGGCAGGCGGGTTACGGGGCCTGGTGAGGTGCAGGGTCGCGGGGGCAGCGCTGTGCCGCATGGCACGGTGGTACTCTCTCAGGAAATGATGAGGACACAGTTCTCGGTAAAACACACGGCTGGATGGACGGGTCCCACAGACGGCTGCGGTGTTGTTTCTCCCGGCAGGTTGATGGTGACTGCCTTTCCCTGCACCTATGTACGGTAAATGGTTCCAATGGTTTCCCACCGGTAACCCGCTCCCCGGCTTGGATGTGGGCCGGAGGAGCCCCTTTTGCCCGCAGGCTTTGGCCCTGGGAACGGTAGCCTTGGCGGTGGCTGTGTTTCCCTCTCACGGTTGGACTGTTGCCTTCTGTCGGGACTTGGCTGCTGGGAAACCCAGGAGGTTCCCTTCGCTGACGGATTTGGCAAATTCACGGAGACCCCTAGCCTTGCCGGGGTCCGTAAGCCCCTGCCAGATGGTGCTGACTTCTCTTTGTGTACCGGTCCGGTACCGCCGGGCCGCCGCCCATCCACGGTCGTTACGGTAGACTCCGATAGGCCACTCCTGCAGACGGTCACCACCGTCTGCCAACCTTGCTGATCCGTCCGGGCCACACACCCGGACCAACTTCTGTCTGCTCCTTTACAACTTTCCTCCTACCACTTTCACTTCCAACTCTAATCTGTCTGCTTTTCCTGCCCCCAGGACTGTGAACTCCTCGGTGGGCAGGGCCAACCGCCTGGCCCACCCCCCTGGTGTGAACATCAGCCCCTGGAGGAAGGCAACAAGGGTTTGTGTCTGACTTTGATGTGCCTGACCGGGAGTGTGGGGTGTGTGGGTGTTGTTCTCTGTGGTCCCTGGCTTGTCCAGGGCGCCACATCTGTGTCAATGCTGCAGTATGTGTGGCTGCAGAACATGCTGTGGATGTCCCGCAGCCGCATATAACTGCATGTCAATTATTCCTGTGGAATTCCCGGCCCTCCACTATTGTAAGTCACATGAATGTCCGCAGGTTTACCGCACCTATTTTGCTGGAATCCCACAGCTATGTATAACTGAGGATTCCGAGGATCTGCTGTGGGAAACCTGCGGACGTACCTGCGGATATATCCACAGGTGCGAGCTCCCATAGGCACATAGCCTTAATGTGATGCTTAAGCTATGTGCCCACAGGAGCTCGCACCTGCGGATATATCCGCAGGTACGTCCGCAGGTTTCCCACAGCAGCTCCCCGGAATCCGCAGCTATACATAGCTGCGGGATTCCAGCAAAATAGCTGCGGTAAACCTGTGGACATTCATGCATCTGAATGTGATGCTTAAGCTATGTGCCCACAGGAGCTCGCACCTGCGGATATATCCGCAGGTACGTCCGCAGGTTTCCCACAGCAGCTCCCCGGAATCCGCAGCTATACATAGCTGCGGGATTCCAGCAAAATAGCTGCGGTAAACCTGTAGACATTCATGCGACTTACCTGGGGCCGGGAATTCTGCAGGTAATTCCGCAGAAATAATTGACATGCAGTTATGTGCGCAGCATGTTCCGCAGTCGCACATACCGCAGCATTGACACAGACACTCCCCATGTCCCATAGGATAATGTCGCGGGCGGAGGAGGGGACGCTGCACTCACCCACTGCTCGGGTCCGGCTGCTGCTGCTGCTTGCTCAGTCGGTGGCTCGAGCGGTGGGCCGGATCCCGGGGACTCGAGCGGCGCTCCTCGTCTGTGAGTGAAAGGGGTGGTTTGGTGTAGGGGTATTGTCCGTGACACCACCCACGGTTTGTGGTGAGGTTGGGACACCACCGCTGCTCTGTACGGGGATCCCGGGAGCGTTGACAGGGAGCAGCTGGGATGTTTCTCCCCTCCGTGGGTAGGGGGTTTTTGGGTGGTCCCGGGGCCCGGTGATGGACGTAGGAAGGTGGAATGTGGGGCCTGGCCGGGTGCAGGGTCGTGGGGCAGCGCGGTGCCAGACGGCACGGTGGTACTTACTCAGCCAGTAATGCACACGGAGTCTCCGGTAAAACAAACGGCTGGATGGACGAGTCCCACAGACGGCTGCAGCGGTCACTCCCGGTAGGTTGGCGGTAACTGTCTCTCCCTGCACCGGTGTTCTGTTCTCGGCCCCAATGGCTTCCCACGGATAGCCCGCTCCCTAGCGGTATGTTGGCTAAGGGAGCCCTTCCTTTTCCCGCAGGCTCTGGCCCTGGGAGCTCTAGCTCTGGCGGTAGCTTTATCTCCCTCACGGTTTGGACGGTTGCCTTCAGTCGGGTCTTTACTGCTGGGAAACCACGGAGGTTCCTGTCGCTGACGGATTTGACCGGTTTTACGGCGACTCCTAGCCTGGTCGGGGTCCGTAGGCCCTGCCGGATGGTGCTGGCTTCTCTTCGCTCCCCGGTTCGGTACCGGCGGGCCACCGCCATCCCCGGTCCTCACGGTTGTGCGTCAATCAGCCTCTCCTGCAGACGGTCACCACCGTCTGCCAACCTTGCTGTCAGGTGTCCGGGCCACGTACCCGGACACGGCCAGTCAGTTAATCCACTACTACTTCCTCACTCTACAACTCCTCAAACTGTTCTGTCTTCCTTTCCCCGCCTCCAGGACTGTGAACTCCTCGGTGGGTGGAGCCAACCACCTGGCTCCGCCCCACCTGGTGTGGACATCAGTCCCTGGAGGAAGGCAACAAGGATTTGTGTTTGACCTTGATGTTCCTAACCGGGGTGTAGGGTATGTTGTTGCAGTACCTGTGACATCCTGGCTTGTCCAGGGTGCCACAATAACATGGGGAGTGTTTGCAAAATCCGCAGGTACAGACTCCCGTGGGTACATAGCCTTAGGCTATGTGCCCACGGGGAAAAGTGTCCTCTGGTTATATCCGCAGGACATTCCGCAGGTGCTCCCAGAAAACCACAGCAAAACTTTGTCTGTTTCAATGCTGCGGTTTATTTGCGGAATGTCCTGCGGATATCCTGCGGGCATTCTGCATTGAGGATACAGTACCATGGCTTCAGCACTGCATCCTCAATGCAGAAAAAGTGCTGAGTGATCGGGGTGTTTATACTTACCTCCATCACGCAGCACCTCTCCGGCATCTGTCAGCGTCTCTACACTGTACAGGAGAAGGTGGGCGGGCCTGAACTAGCTCTGGCTGTTACATGACCGGAGCTCGTGCAGGTCCCGCCCATCTCCTCCTTCCTGCTCATGGATCCACCACGCTCCAGCCTCCTGTGCACCGAGGGAAAGTGACCGGGTGTCTGCTATCAAAGCAAGTAAGTATGGGACCATCCGCAGGTAAGTCCGCAGGAATAATTGACATGCAGTTATGTGTGGCTGCGGGATATCCGCAACAAATTCTGCAGTCGCACATTCCGCAACGTGGACACAGACACTCCACATGTCCCATAGGATAACATGGGGAGTGTCTGTACATGCTAAAACATGCGGATTTATCTGGAAACTGCAGATAAAGCCGCAGGTTTTCCGCGGCAAAATCCGCAGAAGCAAACTCCCGTGGGCACAGGGCCTTATAGTGTTTAGTCAGAGATCTCTGCCCAGCAACAGACTGCAGGGTCAGAAAAAAATTAGTGTTGGGATTAGACCACAATAGGGACAGAGACAGTTCTTTCTAGAACAGGGTTTCCCAACTCCAGTCCTTAAGGGCCACCAACAGTGCATGTTTTCAGGATTTCCTTAGCATTACACAGCTGTTGAAATCATCACCTGTGGAAATGAATAAATTATCACCTGTGCAATACTAAGGTAATCCTGAAAACAAGCACTGTTGGTGGCCCTTGAGGACTGGAGTTGGGGAACCCTGTTCTACAATTTCAGTTAAGATCTAGTGTGTAATAGAACAGACTTATATTCTGCAGAATGTCGAGGGCATATGCATTGGGTGACTTGTGGTAAAAGAAGGAAGCAGATCGAACTGGAGATAGCGTGAGTGATCCTTAAGTGTGGTTTTAAGCATCAGATGAGAACAATGAGAGGGCTAAAGACTGATACTCGAATGAGTGGCCCTAGACTGAAGGAGACAAAGTACAGACTAATGGCCAGTCCCCTTACCTGTCAAGCTAGCGGGTTATCCTCACTCACATGTGAACATAGTTGACTGCTTGAGCAGATTGTCCCCATGCATCTGGGAGCACGAGGCTTTTATAACGATGTTAACCCAGATGCAGTTAGCCGCCAAACCACTAGATGTCGCCAGAACACAAATAGACAGCAGCTGCCGGGTTAATACATTAAGGGAAGTAGAAGCTAGTGAGGAACAGTCAAACAAGTCAGGAGTCAGTACACAGAGAGGTCATGTCAGAACAAGGGAGCTGACAAAGTTGGAGTCAGCGGGCAAGCCAGAGTCAATACACTGAGAGGTCACGTAAGTACAAGGGGATGGGCCAAGATGGAGTTAGAGAGCTAGCCATAGACACGGAGAGGTCACATCAGTACAAAGGGGTGGGCAAAGATGGAGTCGGAGAGCAAGCTGAGGTCAGGGTATGAGGGATTGAAGTCAGTAGGAAGGAGTCGGGAGAGGAACGGAGAAACAAGGTAAAGGGACAACATAAGGGAAGACATTCACTGAAACCAGAGATGAGCACTGTCTAGCAGGAGGTATCACTGGCTGTGCTCTGGAGGAAACAGCTCCCAGGTAAAGTGGAGCAGTACCCAAAACGAGGACCAAAAGGAAAGTCCCCTCCACCACTCAAAAGGACACAACCGGAACCCAGGAAAAAACATAGGGCCATTTCTGCAGGAAAGCGGATCCCGCAGAACATAATCATGACAGATTTACTGTAGTCATAATAGGACCATTAAAAAGACTAGACAGGCCACTGGAAGGAAAGATGACCATCACAAACTGTACTGTTGTGTTGGGCTGTGTTAGAACATACAAATTAGAAAATACTGAAAGTTATGTGCCCAATATTCCATGAGTGAAGTTGTAACTAAGAAACTGTCAGAACCGTTAAGTATAGAACAGTTGTTTAAGTTGAAATGGTGGTCTCCAGAGTTGTCGCATGGTCCGGTCCAGCTGAGAACAGTTACAGCATGCTGCCTGCACAATATCACACCTCACACAGCCCAAGTTCCCACACATAGCTAGGACCAAGTGTTTCATGTAGCACGCTGGTGAGTTCAGAGTAAATCCTTTGCCCATGACTACACTAAACTTGGCATTGTCGGCATAATCAAGTCTTGCTTTTGGAAGATCTGAGTATTGCTGGCAAGGAGTAGGCCGCGTGAAAAGGACAACTGTTGTGTGTTCAAAAATGGTACTCAGCCTGGAAGTTAAGATGGCGGATGGTGGTGTTGCTCTTAAAGAAGATCCCGCCTATCTTGGAGCAAAAAGGTGCAATAATCTGTCTGGCTCTTGAAACGCTATGCCTACTGGAGGGAGTGACACATTGGGAAGAGTCAGTCCATTCTGCGAGGTGTCCGTTCCTCAAGATCTAAGTGGAGAGAAGGTCCACCATTGCAACTTAACAGCAATAAATGGGCGGAGACTTGGGAGAAATGGGACTAGCAGCCAGGAAAAATCCCACCCTGTCCTATGAGCAGCAGTTCAACTGGCTGCCGAGGGGTGAAGCCACAGAGAATGATAAAGTGGCGGTATGGTGTGCCAGCCAGTAGAGGAGTAGGACGACACGGATGGCAGTGGCTGATGGCTTTGATGTTGGAGGAGGTAAGTCCCGATGGCTTGGCAGAGAAGGTCACCTGGTCCCCTAAGCCCGCATCTCGGTCAGAATCTGAAACTTGCACACCAGCTTGGCTCCTAGACTGCAGATGGGCTGAACAGCAAAAAGCTTTGTGAGCCCAGGTGCTGGAGGGGGTTTCCATCAATGAAAGCATTAACCCTGTTAAACATCCTGAATCCACCAAAGAACCCAAGACCCAAGGAAACCCTGAAAGTGTTGTGTACTGAGCTAGTGCAAGAGGAGGAAGTGCTACCTTAGCCTGCAATAGAGCTGGAGGACTTATGGGAGCTATGCCCTGAATCAGTGTAGATAGAACTATCGGACCAATTTGCCAAGGAGGATTGAAAATGGAGGCGGATGTCTGTATACCTAGGTGTAATCTGCCTATATTCATGAACCTTAGTACCCGAGTGCCTCAAATTTGGGACTCCCTCTTTGTTGTTGGCCGCAGATGGCCGAAGTTGGAGTGTGACCCTTCCTTTTGCTTTGTTGTGCACATTTCACATTTCACATTCCCTTGCTGCACTATGGAACTCCAACCGTGAGAGGTCCTACACCCTTCACTTTGGATTTTCCCCAGCTGGCAATAGACTTTGCCCATATGTCCCAATCACAAACTGTGCCACAACCCCATGGACTTTTTCCCAACCCTATTATGGACTTTGTCCCAAACCCCATTATGGACTTTGCCCCATTCAACCTTGGACTTTGCCCCTGCTGGACTGTGCTCTGGGACGGGAAGGGCTGTCTGTTATATTGGCCTAAGTGCCCTCTTGTTAAAGAACTTGGACTTTGTCCTAGAGTTTTTAAACCAATGAGATGGGATCATGCCCACCCAAGAGAAGGGAGGATATCATGTGCAAGTAAAGACTGTTGTTTTTGTTTTATGTGATATGTATTTGTGTCTTCCAGGAGTCTGAATGGTCAAGGAGGACTATTGTGTTTGTACCGAATATGGACTTTACTAAAAAATCAGTGTTTGAGTTTGGAGTTTGGGTGCTTTACGTATGCAAACTCCTCGAGCGAGAATTGCTGTGCTTGAATAGTCTTGGTTCACAGCCCAGTGCAAGCCACTTGCAGTGTTTGAATGGCTCTCAATGGGGGTAACAACAGCATTATCCGGTATAGTGTGTACCCTTCCCTTCCACGGAAGTGTTCTGTTTATGGCTGGCTGCATGTGGGTGGAGACCGCAACTGCCCAATTAGTGACTTCCATTGGGGTTCAGGTCAAGTCCAGGTCCAAAACTGAACTTTATTTAAAGACCGGCTGAACCCATTGAGCTGAACTGACCCCTCTAGCGAGCATTGCTGTGATCAGATACACTCGGTGCCAGCCTAGTGTGAACCACCCATGGTGAGGTAGCAAGTTCAGCACAGCTTCTTGATATTTGGTGCAAGATTGTTGATACTGGGATGCACTATGGAACAGCAGGTAGCTCTATTTCTTCTAGCTCATCCACATCTTCTACCGCATCTGGTATTCTTCCTGCTTGCATAAGCAATCACGTGTTCTTTGCCCTTCTGCACCTGAGATAGCACTGCTGCCAATCCCACGTTGCTGGCATCAGTATATAACATGAATGGTAAGTTGTAATCAGGATAGGCCAGAATCTCCTCTTCAGTCAGTGCCCACCTCATCTGCCTGAAGGAGTTCTCCTCTTTTTCAGCCCATTCAAATGGAGGACCAGAAGTCTTGCCCTTATTTGCTTGGCCTATCAGGAGTTCTTGCAAAGGGGCTGCCATCTTCGTATAACCCTTTATGAATCTCCTATAGTACCCTACCAGGCCCAGGAACTGACGTACCTCTCTGACGGTGGTGGGTCTGGGCCAGTTCTTGATGATGGTGATCTTTTCTGGGTCTGGTGCCACTCCTTTTGCGCAGACCACAGTCCGAGATACTGGACCTTTGGCTTTAGCAAATGGCATTTTGACGGCTTCAGCTTCATTCCGTATTTTGACAATGCTTCGAATACCTCAGCTAGATGTTTTAGGAGTTCCTCAAAGGTTTTTGAATACACTATGACATCATCCAGGTAGAGTAGAACGGTCCCAAAGTTGCGATGCCCCAGGCAACACTCCATCAGTCTCTGGAACGTACTGGTGCATTGCAGAGTCCAAACGGCATGCTATTGAACTCACACTGGCCCATTGATGTTGCGAATGCAGTCTTCTCCCGGTCTTCTTCTGCTACGGAGACCTGCCAATACCCACTAGTAATATCTAGGGTGGAAAAGTAGTTAGCAGCTTTCAGTGCAGCTAGTGACTCCTCTATGTGGGGTAACAGGTAAGCACCCTTAAGTGCTATAAGATTTATTTGCCTGTAATCTACACACATCCTCATTGTGCCATCCTTCTTTCTAACCAGGACAAGTGGAGCTGCCCAGGGGCTACAACTGTCTGTTACGGTTGCTGTGGCTCTGGAGACTATGTCCGGATTTCTTGCTACTGCACATGTGCAAGCGCTGGAGACTAAGTCCTATCTTGGAGCCATTGCACATGTGCGGGTGACATCATCGCTGACACGAGGTCACATGTCTCTGACACATTCTAAGCTGATTGGCCACTGGTCATGTGCTTGTGACACGTGGTCACATGTCTCTGACACCTTCTATGCTGATTGGTCGCTGGTCATGTGCTTGTGATGCTTTGCTCGGTGATAGGCCAGCGTGACGTCATTGCTGTCATTCTGGCAGCGGATTGGCTCTGGTGTCCTCCATCTTGGATGAGGCACAGAGTCTATATAAGACCCTGACGCACGCCGCCCGGCGCTCAGTCCTCTTGGTTCATGCATGAGGGTAGACGCCCTGTGCACGTCCCTCTAGGCATCTCTCTGTCTATGTTAGGTGAGCGCTACCGGCAGGGTAGCGTTCTTATACCTTAAAGCTTCGTCTGCAGTCCGTATCCTTACCTCTTAGTGGAGCGGACATAGGCAGGTGCCTGAGGCACATGGTCCGGCCGGGCCTTGTGATTCTACTCGTAGGTGGACATTGCCGCTAGGGTAACGTTCCTTATACTGCGTCTGGCAGTTGTTCGTATCCTCGCACACTAGGGGAGCGAACAGAGGTAGGAGCTTTGTGCGGCTTATGCTGCTGTCCGTCTCTTTTGCACCACTAGGAGAGCGGACATAGGCAGGTGCCATATCTAGTGGTTCGTGTCCTAGCACACTAGTGGAGCAAACGTAGGTAGGAGCTTTGTGCGGCTTACGCTGCTGTCCATCTCTTTTGCACCACTAGAAGAGCGGACCTAGGCAGGTACCATACCTAGTGGTTCGTGTCCTCGCACACTAGTGGAGCGAACGCAGGTAGGAGCTTTGTGCGGCTTACGCTGCTGTCCGTCTCCTGGCACCACTAGAGGAACGGACCTAGGTAGGTGCCATTTCACACTCACTGCTTTTGTCTCTGTGATTTTTAACAGAGACCATTCCATACACCCTCCAAGTAAGGGAGGAATTGCTTTATTTTCTAATTATATTCCTCTGTGAGTTTAACAGAGGTATTGCACTCTGCACTTGTGCTATTATTTTTTACAGTGGCACACTTATATACCGCTTATCCTCTGCCATAGTCTGCAGCAGAGTCTTTGCACGGTGGACCCTGACTGTCTGACATTCCTTTAGGTTTCATATTCAGACAGCCCCCCGTAACATTAGGACTGAGCCAAGGGTTTGGCAGTTATGGCAGAATATCAGCAGTTACACCGTTACATACAAGTACTTGAGTCGCGGCTCAAGAGTATAGAGGATAAACCTCAGACCATGGTGACATCTGCACATGATCCTCGACTTGCTCTGCCAAACAGAAATTCTGGCGATGCCAGATCATGTCGTGGTTTCATTAGTCAGTATCAGATACACCTAGAGGTCAACTCTTCTTGCTTCTCTACGGAGAGGTCCAGAGTAGGCTTTATCATCTCCTTTCTTCAGGACAAAGCCTTAGAATGGGCGACTCCCTTATGGGAGCGCTCTGATGTGGTTACTCTGAGACATCAAGACTTTCTTGATGCTCTTAAAGCGATATTCATGGGTCCGCAGGTTACCCATGATGCGGCCCTGAAAACTCTTAGATCTATCTCAGGGTTCGTTATCCACTAGTTCTTATGCCATTGCTTTTAGAACTCTGGTGGCAGAACTAGATTGGCCAGAGAAGGTGTTGATTCCTATCTTCTGGAGAGGGTTGGCAGGCTATGTCAAGGATGCCCTTGCTACTCGTGAGGTCCCTGCTTTTCTGGAGGACTTGATCACAATAGCAACAAGGATCGACGTACGCCATAGGGAACGTAGACTCAAGGTCTCTTCCTCACGCCCTAAGCATTGGGCTATTCCAGTTGTTGAGGGTCCACTACCATCTTCCTCAGCATCTGAAACATCTCCCACTCCTATGGAGTTAGGTCATACGTCCTCCAGACTACGCAAGTCTGGTCCTCCTATATGTTACGTATGTCGTCAGGCTGGGCTCTATACCAACAAGTGTTCTAGTCGTCAGGGAAACTCCCAGGCCTAGAAACCATTAGAGGGGGGTTACTAGAGATGTCTTCTGCACCCTCTAAGTGTAGTATCCCAGGTCAGCTCTCATTCTCTGAGAATACATGGCCTATTATGGCTTTTGTGGATTCCGGAGCTGACGGGACTTTTGTGTCCTCAGGATTTGTAAAGGGACACAATATTCCCTCTATCATGTTAGAGGCGCCTATTCCTGTCCGTGTTGTTAATGGGACTATGTTGTCTGACTCCATTACGTTGAGGACAGTTCCCTTGCGCCTTTCCCTTCCTTAGGGTCACATAGAGGAGATTTCTTTTCTTGTTTTGCCTGAGGGTATAGACGACATCCTTCTGGGTCTCCCATGGCTTCGGACTCATGCTCCTCACATTGACTGGGAGTCCGATAGCATTATTAGTTGGGGTTCGAAATGTCAGTCCTGATGTCTTCCCTTACCACCTAAGGTCGTTGCGGTTGCATCAACTGATCTCTCTCCCATACCTACACCCTATTTGGATTTCGCTGACGTGTTCTCCAAACAGGGTGCTGAGGTTCTTCCACCCCATAGGCCGTATGACTGTGCCATAGACCTTATCCCAGGTTCGGTTCCACCTAAGGGCAGGGTTTACCCCCTGTCGATACCTGAGTCGGAGGCCATGTCGACCTATATAAGAGAGAGTTTAGAGAAGGGGTTCATTCGTAAGTCTGTCTCTCCCGCGGGAGCTGGGTTTTTCTTTGTTCGGAAGAAAGAGGGTGATTTGCATCCCTGCATAGATTACAGGGGTCTCAATGCAATCACAATAAAGAACAAATACCCGTTACCTTTAATTTCGGAGCTCTTTGACAGACTGAGGGGAGCTCAGGTTTTTACGAAGTTGGATCTGCGGGGTGCGTATAACTTGGTACGAATTCGAGAGGGTGACGAATGGAAGACCACTTTTAACACCTGAGACGGTCACTATGAATACCTCGTCATGCCTTTTGGTTTATGTAATGCACCCGTAGTATTTCAGGACTTCGTAAACGATGTGTTCAGGGATTTACTGTTATCCTCCGTCGTGGTGTATCTGGACGACATCCTGATTTTTTTCTCCTGATCTGGAGACTCATCATCAGGATGTCGTTCGTGTCCTTTCCAGTTTAAGGGCGCACTCTATGTTTGCTAAACTCGAAAAATGTGTATTCGAGCAGTCATCCTTGCCTTTTTTGGGCTACATTATCTCACAAGAGGGTCTGGCTATGGATCCTGCGAAGCTCTCTGCTGTCCTAGAATGGTCCGAACCTCATTCCTTGAAGGCGGTGCAACGCTTGTTAGGATTCATAAATTATTACAGGCAGTTCATACCCCATTTCTCTACTTTGGTGGTCCCTTTGGTGGCCTTGACTAAGAAAGGTGCTAATCCAAAAGTCTGGTCTACTGAGACATCCCAGGCTTTTGAGGCAGTAAAAAGACACTTTTCAACTGCTCCCGTTCTTCAAAGGCCCGATGAGAATAAGCCCTTCCTCTTGGAGGTTGATGCCTCTTCAGCGGGTGCTGGTGCGGTCTTGTATCAAAAGAACGGTGCAGGTAGAAAAAGGCCGTGTTTCTTCTTTGCTAAAACCTTTTCACCGGCAGAGAGAAACTATACCATTGGGGATAGGGAACTGCTCGCCCTGAGATTAGCCTTGGAGGAGTGGCGTCACTTGCTGGAAGGAGCGAAACATCCTTTCCAGGTCTATACAGACCATAAGAATCTGACGTACTTACAAACCGCTCAGCGTCTGAATCCTCGCCAAGCCCGCTGGTCCTTGTTTTTCTCCCACTTTCACTTCTCCATCAACTATCTGTCTGGGAGTAAGAATAACAAGGCAGACGCTCTGTCTCGCTCTATGGTTTCTACCCAGGAAGAGATTGACGAGCCTCCTCTTATCCTTCCCTCCAGGGTTTTTCATACGCTCTCCCCTGTGACGTTAGACCAAATCCCACCAGGCAAGACCTTTGTGCCGCCTGATCGACAAAATGATATACTGTCGTGGGCCCACACCTCAAAGGTGGGTGGGCATTTTGGTAGTAGGCGGACACGAGAGTTACTGGAGAGGTGGTATTGGTGGCCACTCTTAGCCAGCCACGTCAAGAGATATGTCGGTTCCTGCTACTCGTGTGCTCGCAACCGTCCATTACGGCAGAGACCGGCTGGGCTCTTGCATCCTTTACCAGTGCCAGATAGACCATGGGAGGTGGTAGGCATGGACTTTGTGGGGGATCTTCCGTGTTCACAGGGACATAGATTTGTGTGGGTCATTACGGACCATTTCTCCCGGATGGTTCATCTCGTACTGTTATCGAGAATTCCGTCTTCCAGGGTACTAGCCAAACTATTCCTCAAGCATGTCTTTAGGCTTCACGGGATGCCAGATCGTATCATTTGTGATAGAGGCCCGCAATTTGCTTCCCGTTTCTGGCGAGATCTTTGTAGCCTTCTGCAAATTGAGTTGAATCTCTCTTCGGCATACCATCCGGAGACCAATGGTTTGGTTGAGCGTACCAATCAATCCATAATTATATACCTTCGACACTTTGTTGCTGAGAACCACGATAACTGGTCCTCCCTCCTACCCTGGGCAGAATTTGCCCTTAACAATTCGCTGGCTGAGGCCACTGGGCAGACACCATTCGTACTCAATAATGGGCAACACCCTAGGGTACCGGTACCGTTTCCCACTGCTGCACCTTCTCCTCTTGTGGCCGACTGGGCAACTAATGCTAGAGAGGTTTGGGATTGGACTCAAGAGTCAATCCAAGCAGCTAAGGACCGTATGAAGACGGTGTCCGATCGGTTTCATCGCCCGGCTCCTGTCTTTTCTCCAGGGGATTTTGTGTGGCTTTCTGCAAAACACGTGAAACTTAGAGTGAGCTCTGTCAAATTTGCTCTTTGCTTCCTGGGTCCTTATGAGGTTCTTCGACAGGTAAATCCTGTAGTCTACCAATTGAAGTTACCCGTCCATCTTAGGATCCATGACAAATTCCATCTTTCACTGCTGAAGCCGGCTATTTTACCTCACGCTCGTGAAGTGCACTCTCCTGCCTCTGATTCCTCTCGCTCTAGCTATGAGGTACGAGCCATAGTTGGTTCTAAGATGGTTAGAGGGCGCAGGTTCTTCTTGATAGATTGGGAGGGCTATGGCCCAGATCATCGCTCTTGGGAGCCTGAGGAGGCTGTCCATGTTCCCGACTTAGTTGCCGATTACCTGCGTCGCCGGGAGGGGGGCCCTTGAGGGGGAGGTACTGTTACGGTTGCTGTGGCTCTGGAGACTATGTACGGATTTCTTGCTACTGCACATTTGCAAGCGCTGGAGACTAAGTCCTATCTTGAAGCCATTGCACATGTGCGGGTGACATCATTGCTGACACAAGGTCACATGTCTCTGACACCTTCTAAGCTGATTGGCCACTGGTCATGTGCTTGTGACACGTGCTCACATGTCTCTGACACCTTCTATGCTGATTGGTCGCTGGTCATGTGCTTGTGATGCTTTGCTCGGTGATAGGCCAGCGTGACGTCATTGCTATCATTCTGGCAGCGGATTGGCTCTGGTGTCCTCCATCTTGGATGAGGCACAGAGTCTATATAAGACCTTGACGCACGCCACACGGCGCTCAGTCCTCTTGGTTCATGCATGAGGGTAGACGCCCTGTGCACGTCCCTCTAGGCATCTCTCTGTCTATGTTAGGTGAGCGCTACCGGCAGGGTAGCGTTCTTATACCTAACAGCTTCGGCTGCAGTCCGTATCTTTACCTCTTAGTGGAGCGGACATAGGCAGGTGCCTGAGGCATATGGTCCGGCTGGGCCTTGTGATTCTACTCGTAGGTGGACGTTGCCGCTAGGGTAACATTCCTTACACTGCGTCTGGCAGTTGTTCGTATCCTCGCACACTAGGGGAGCGAACAGAGGTAGGAGCTTTGTGCGGCTTATGCTGCTGTCCGTCTCTTTTGCACCACTAGAAGAGCGGACCTAGGCAGGTGCCATATCTAGTGGTTCGTGTCCTCGCACACTAGTGGAGCGAACGCAGGTAGGAGCTTTGTGCGGCTTACGCTGCTGTCCGTCTCCTGGCACCACTAGAGGAACGGACGTAGGTAGGTGCCATTTCACACTCACTGCTTTTGTCTCTGTGATCTTTAACAGAGAACATTCCACACACCCTCCAAGTAAGGTAGGAATTGCTTTATTTTCTAATTATATTCCTCTGTGAGTTTAACAGAGGTATTGCACTCTGCACTTGTGCTATTATTTTTTACAGTGGCACACTTATATACCCCTTATCCTCTGCCATAATCTGCAGCAGAGTCTTTGCACGGTGGACCCTGACTGTCTGACATTCCTTTAGGTTTTATATTCAGACAGCCCCCCGTAACACTGTCTCTGATAACCCCTGCCTCTTACATTTTCTGCAACATTTCCTTGGCACAGTGATAGTGAGCTGGTGGTATAGGCCTATACCTCTCTTTAATGGGTGGATGATTTCCTGTGGGTATATGGTGATGTACCCCATTTATCCTCCCTAAATCTAATGGATGCTTACTGAAAACCTGTTCATACTCCTGTGCCACCCGATAAACTCCATGTTTCTGGTGAGGAGGAGTGGAATCAGTGCCTACATGCAGTTTCTGACACCAATCCTCTAACTGTTCCTGAGAACTGTTACCCTCTGCCGATTCTGATGAGGTCAAGGGTTCCACTGCCTGGTTGGAGTCATTGGTGACAGTAAACAATTTGGCAATGGTGGCGTACCTGGGCAATTTAGTTTCCTCCTCCCCACAATTTAACACTCATACTGGTACTATTCCCTTGCGTACATCAACCACCCACTGGGCCGTCAGGACTGTAGATTAATTCTCTGAGTATACGGGAAATCTGTTGGAGTAAGAACAGCACTTCTCCTAAACAATTTTTAGTTACATTGGTACCCAAGATCATCTGTGGATTTTTCTCATTAGCATCAGTTTCAACTACAATCAATTCTTGTCCCTTTAGCTCCCCCCTCCCCACTTTTATGGTTACCTCCCTGAACCCTATCTGATTCACTGGTAATCCATTAACAGCATAAATGGTAAGGCCTGAGTCCGGACGGGTGAGCTCAGTATCGGACCAGAATCTCTTGTAAAGAGTTGGTTGTTACCTGCGAGCCAGTTTCCAACAATGCAGATGTGGGAATTCCGTCCAGCGTGATGGACAGAACTGGTCGTCTTCTCACATATTTATCACACCAATCAGATGAGCCTTGTCATTTTATTCCTGGGGGTTGGCCCTTGGCCCCAGGGATTGCTGGTTTAAAGGGCACGCTCTTGCAATATGGCCTGCCTTGTTGCAACGATGGCAGATGGGTTGCCCAGATGAGTCGTAGCGATCATTGGTTCTTCCTCGAGATGATGGGGTCCTCCTTCCTTGCATCTATGAAATGTCCTCAGTAGAGATGAGCGAACCGGTCCCGGTTCGGCTCGAGGCCGGTTCGCCGAACGGGGGTCCCGTTCGAGTTCGGTTCGTCGAACGTTCGACGAACCGAACTCGAACGTATAGGCTATAATGGGAGGCAATCACAAACACATAAAAATGCATTATAAATGTACACAAACAGTTAATAAACATTGCCATAACACTTACCGGTCCTCGCGATCCCTTCTGCACTCTGTCTCCTGCCGCTATTCCATCCGATGATCGCTGAATCCTCCCGGTGACCTGCACTGCCAGCAGAGAAGCAGGACCTATCGTGACGTCAAAATAGCCATGTGACCAGTCACGTGGCTATTATCTCATTGGCTACAGACTGGTCACATGACTATGACACGTCATGTAGGACCTGCGAGTGCATCTCTCCGGTACACGGTGCACATATGTGTATCGCCGTGTACCGGCGACATGCTCTAGCACACGGTCGACTCCCCGTTCTGTTAGGGACCGGCTGACACAGCCGGTCATTAACGGAGATCACCGTTGCCATAGCAACGCAGTTAGCGGTGACGTCACCGCTAACCGCGGCTCCGGGAGCACCGTTGCTATGGTAACGCGTCTGTCAGCGTTACCGCTAGCAGCCAGCAGTGATCACTCACGGAGTGAAGGCTGCACGCTGCTTCCCGATTGTAGTGAGCATTGTAGTTAGGATGGAGGTTCCCCAGCCCCAAGTGATGCCCCTCACTACAATCGTCACTACTACTACACTAGAAAGAAAGAAGACAGAAGAGCAGGATCGTGGAGGGCTGACAGGGGTAATAAAGATGGAGTCTCTAATGTGTCTGTGTATTTATTTCTATTAAAGTATTTTTTCTCTGTGTGGTGTCTTTTTTTAACCCTTTATTGGAGATTCTTAATGGCCGGGTCAAACGTGCCTGACATTAAGAATCTCTGGCTTAATACTGGCTGGTAAAACAAAGCCAGTATTAACTCATGATTACCCAACAAGCCACCCGGCTCCAGGGCTGTTGGAAGAGTTGGATACAGCGCCAGATGATGGCGCTTCTATGAGAGCGCCATTTTCTGGGACGGCTGCGGACTGAAATCCGCAGCAGAGGCGCCCACAAACCTCGGGCTAACCTGTGCTGCGGATTCCAATCCCCAGCTGCCTAGTTGTACCCGGCTGGACACAAAAATAGGGCGAAGCCCACGTCATTTGTTTTTTAATTATTTCATGAAATAAGTGAAATAATTAAAAAAAACGGGCTTCCCTATATTTTTGGTTCCCAGCCGGGTACAAATAGGCAACTGGGGGTTGGAGGCAGCCCGTGGCTGCCAGCTGTACCTGGCTAGCATACAAAAATATGGCGAAGCCCACGTCATTTTTTTGGTGGGCAAAAAACTTCTGCATACAGTCCTGGATGGAGTATGCTGAGCCTTGTAGTTCTGCAGCTGCTGTCTGCTCTTCTCCATACAGACAGACAGCAGCTGCAGAACTACAAGGCTCAGCATACTCCATCCAGGACTGTATGCAGAAGTTTTTTGCCCCCTGAAAAAATTATGTGGCTTCGCCATATTTTTGTATGCTAGCCAGTTACAGCAGGCAGGTACGGCTGCCCCCAACCCCCAGTTGCCTATTTGTACCCGGCTGGGAACCAAAAATAAAGGGAAGCCCTTTTTTTATTATTTCATGAATTTCATGAAATAATTAGAAAACAAATGACGTAGGCTTTGCCCCATTTTTGTGTCCAGCCAGGTACAACTAGGCAGCTGGGATTGGAATCCGCACCACCGGTTGGCCTGAGCTTTCTGGGCCCCACTGCTGCGAATTGCAGTCTGCAGCCACCTCAGAAAATGGCATTTTCATAGAAGCGCCATCTTCTGGCGCTGTATCCAACTCTTCCAGCACCTGCCTGCTATACCTGGATAGCATACAAAAATATGGCGAAGCTCACGTCCTTTTTTTGTAGCTTTTTGGCAAAAAAAAAAAAAAATGCTTCCCTGGATTTTCCATTGCCAGTGAAGGTAACACCAAGCAGTGGGGGTTAGCAGCCAGTAGCTGCTTGGATTACCCTTAGCTAGCAATACAAAAAATGCAGTGGGAGCTAACATATATTTTTTTTAATTATTTATTTAAATAACTAAAAATAAAATGGGCTTCCCTGTATTTTGATTGCTGGACATCACAGTGCTGTAAAAATAAATCTTTAAAAAAATGACATAGCGCTCCGCGGTATTTTTGATTCTCAGCGCAGATAAAGCAGACAGCTATGGGTTGCCACCCCCATCTGCCTGCCGTTACCTTGGTTGGCAATCAAAATACAGGGAAGCCCATTAATTTTTTCTATTTAAAAAATAGTTAAAAAAAAAAATTACGTTGGGTCCCCCCATTTTTGATAGCCAGCTAGGGTAAAGCAGACGGCTGTAGCCTGAAAACCACAGCTGGAAGCTTTACCGTGGTTGGGGATCCAATGTGGAGGTCCCCTCAGGCTCTTTTTTATAATTATTTTATAAATATTAATAATTACACAATAAAAGTAGGGGACCCCCCAAATTGGATCACCAGCCAAGGTAAAGCGGACAGCTGTGGTCTGGTATTCTCAGGGTGGGAAGGTCCATAGTTATTGGGCCTTCACAGCCTAAAAATAGCAGGCCGCAGGCACCCCAGACGTGGCGCATCCACTAGATGCGCCAATCCTGGCGCTTCACCCCAGCTCATCCCGTGCCCTGGTGCAGTGGCAAACGGGGTAATAAATCGGGTTGATACTAGCTGTAAAGTCACCTGAGATCAAGCCCAGCAGTTTGTGATGTCATGGCGTCTATTAGATACCCAACATCATAAACTGTCAGTACTAACAAAAACAAAAAATCGACAAAAGAAATTTATTTGAAAAAACAGTCCCCAAAACATTTCCTCTTTCACCAATTTATTGTAAGAAAAAAAATAAAGGGGTCCCACGACGACTCTGGACCGTCTAGAATATGGGGGGGAGACACTCAGGGAACGTATCCCCCATTTTCTAGGAGTGCGGACCCTTCATGTGAGGAGTGTGGGTGCAATGAATCTGCACTCACTCTCCCCGGGTCCACAGCAGCAGAGTCCATGTCGTAATGGTTGCTACCAAAGCTGCAATGCCCTGCTCATGAGGTAAGGGCATGCCTAATCAGGAGAACTACTGTAGAGGACGCTCTGCTCACTGGTATATAGGTGCTCAGAGGTAATAATAGATAAAATTAGTGAGTAACCTCGGCACTCTATATCTCCCAGACTAAGTCAGTAAGTCACAACGGATAGTAATGCAAAATCACTCTATATTGGTCCGTATTAAGAAAAATTTTTTTTCATAAGCATATATGTTTTTGTCCAAAACAAGTTACAAATGACGTTTCGGCCTGAGCCTTCGTCAGATTGGACTTATCTGCATGTAATCATGAAAAATGACAATAATCAGTATCACATAAGAGTGAGAGAACAATAACATAAACTCGAACAATGTAGAGGTACAATTGGGATGCAGCAAAAAAATTGCAACACAGCAAGAAATGAAACACATGATACAAATGTCATAATACAGTACAAGGACAATATAGTAATGACAAATATGGGGTCAGAGTAGGCTTAGACAGCTCTGGTACGAAAGAGATGTCAATCATAAAGTAACATGTGCAGTAGGTGTAGAGCTACACTATGCATGGCAGAGCTAATGGGTAGACCGACCATAGAAAAAGTAGAGAAAAAGTGGAGAAAAAGTGGAGAATAAGTGGAACATAAGAGGAGAAAAAGTGGAGAAAAAGTGGAGAAAAAAGTGGAGAAAAAGTGGAGAAAAAGTGGAGAAAAAGTGGAGAAAAAGTGGAGAAAAAGTGGAGATTAAGAGGAGAAAAAGTGGAGAAAAAAGTGGAGAAAAAGTGGAGAAAAAGTGGAGCATAAGTGGAGAAAAAGTGGAGAAAAAGTGGAGAAAAAGTGGAGCATAAGAGGAGAAAAAGTGGAGAAAAAAGTGGAGAAAAAGTGGAGAAAAAGTGGAGCATAAGAGGAGAAAAAGTGGAGAAAAAGTGGAGAAAAAGTGGAGCATAAGAGGAGAAAAAGTGGAGAAAAAAGTGGAGAAAACGTGGAGAAAAAGTGGAGAAAAAGTGGAGCATAAGAGGAGAAAAAGTGGAGATTAAGAGGAGAAAAAGTGGAGAAAAAGTGGAGAAAAAGTGGAGAAAAAGTGGAGCATAAGAGGAGAAAAAGTGGAGAAAAAAGTGGAGAAAAAGTGGAGAAAAAGTGGAGAAAAAGTGGAGATTAAGAGGAGAAAAAGTGGAGCATAAGAGGAGAAAAAGTGGAGAAAAAAGTGGAGAAAAAGTGGAGAAAGTGGAGAAAAAAATGGAGAAAAAGTGGAGAAAAAGTGGAGAAAAAGTGGAGAATAAGAGGAGAAAAAGTGGAGAAAAAGTGGAGAAAAAGTGGAGAATAAGAGGAGAAAAAGTGGAGAAAAAGTGGAGAAAAAGTGGAGATTAAGAGGAGAAAAAGTGGAGAAAAAGTGGAGAAAAAGTGGAGCATAAGAGGAGAAAAAGTGGAGAAAAAAGTGGAGAAAACGTGGAGAAAAAGTGGAGAAAAAGTGGAGAAAAAGTGGAGCATAAGAGGAGAAAAAGTGGAGAAAAAAGTGGAGAAAACGTGGAGAAAACGTGGAGAAAAAGTGGAGAAAAAGTGGAGAAAAAGTGGAGCATAAGAGGAGAAAAAGTGGAGAAAAAAGTGGAGAAAACGTGGAGAAAAAGTGGAGAAAAAGTGGAGAAAAAGTGGAGCATAAGAGGAGAAAAAGTGGAGATTAAGAGGAGAAAAAGTGGAGAAAAAGTGGAGAAAAAGTGGAGAAAAAGTGGAGAAAAAGTGGAGCATAAGAGGAGAAAAAGTGGAGAAAAAAGTGGAGAAAAAGTGGAGAAAAAGTGGAGAAAAAGTGGAGATTAAGAGGAGAAAAAGTGGAGAAAAAAGTGGAGAAAACGTGGAGAAAAAGTGGAGAAAAAGTGGAGAAAAAGTGGAGCATAAGAGGAGAAAAAGTGGAGATTAAGAGGAGAAAAAGTGGAGAAAAAGTGGAGAAAAAGTGGAGAAAAAGTGGAGAAAAAGTGGAGAAAAAGTGGAGAAAAAGTGGAGCATAAGAGGAGAAAAAGTGGAGAAAAAAGTGGAGAAAAAGTGGAGAAAAAGTGGAGAAAAAGTGGAGATTAAGAGGAGAAAAAGTGGAGCATAAGAGGAGAAAAAGTGGAGAAAAAAGTGGAGAAAAAGTGGAGAAAGTGGAGAAAAAAATGGAGAAAAAGTGGAGAAAAAGTGGAGAAAAAGTGGAGAATAAGAGGAGAAAAAGTGGAGAAAAAGTGGAGAAAAAGTGGAGAATAAGAGGAGAAAAAGTGGAGAATAAGTGGAGAAAAAAATGGAGAAAAAGTGGAGAAAAAGTGGAGAGAAAGTGGAGAAAAAAATGGAGAAAAAGTGGAACACCCTTTGGTACCTTTCATGTGGCACTAAGGGGTGCTTAGCTTTGTATTTAGCCAAAAAAATGAAAAAAAAATGACATAGGGTTCCCCCTAGTTTTGTAGCCAGCTAGGGTAAAGCAGACGGCTGCAGCCTGCAGACCACAGCTGGCAACCTCACCTTGGCTGGTAATCCAAAACTGAGGGCACCCCACGCTGTTATTTTAAATTAAATAAATAATTAAAAAAAAAACCACGTAGGGGTCCCCCAAAATTGGATCACCAGCCAAGGTAAAGCAGACAGCTGGGGCCTGATATTCTCAGACTAGGGAGGTCCATGGTTATTGGAATCTCCCCAGCCTAAAAATAGCAGGCCGCAGCCGCCCCAGAAGTGGCGCATCCATTAGATGCGCCAATCCTGGTGCTTCGCCCCAGCTCATCCCGCGCCCTGGTGCGGTGGCAAACGGGGTAATATTTGGGGTTAATACCAGATGTGTAATGTCACCTGGCATCAAGCCCTGGGGTTGGTGAGGTCAGGCGTCTATCAGATACCCGACATCACCAACCCAGTCAGTAATAAAAAAAAAATAGACGACAAACACATTTTTATTTGAAAAAACACTCCCCAAAACATTCCCTCTTTAACCAATTTATTAGATTGAAAAACAAATCCAGGTCTGGTGTAATCCAAGGGGTTGCCATGACGATCCACACTGTCCCAGTCAATGAAGAGCAGGATGTTCCCCATTGGCTGGGAGAGCAGTGCAGTGACCTGAGCTAACATCAATGGGTCAGCCCAGGTCACTGCAGGGGGGTGACAAGTGCTGCTGTCAGCGAGGTACATTACCTGCGCTGATCTCCAGCACACTGACAGCCCCTCTGTCACTGAGGTCAATGACCGGCGCCTTCACAGCAAGTATCGCGAGAGGTCCGTGACGTCACCGCCAGTGTCAGTCTCGGGTCGGAAGCGATAGGTGATGTGACAAGCGGCGGCCATGGAGGACAGTGACAGCGCTGAGGTCGGGATGGCGGGACTTCATCACCGCAGGTAAGCCGAGCGAGCGAGCGGGCGGGCGGGCGGGGGGAGAGGAGGGGAGGGGAGGGGGGGGGTGGATGTGTGTGTGTGTGTGTGTTTGTGTATGTATGTGTACATGCCGCGGGCAGGAGGGGGTGGAGCGAGCTGAGCGGGAAAGTGTGGGCTTCCTGCACGTAACTAAGATAAACATCGGGTTACTAACCAAAGCGCTTTGCTTGGATACCCGATGTTTATCTTGGTTACCAGCTTGTGGCAGGCTGCCAGCGATGGCTCCTGCACACTGTAGCTGTAAAAAGCCCTGCTTTTTGCTGCTAGAACCGTTCTCGAACATATCTAGAACTATCGAGCTTTTAGCAAAAAGCTCGAGTTCTAGTTCGATCTCGAACAGCCCAAAAATCACTCGAGCCTAGAACTGGAGAACCACGAACCACGAACCGCGCTCAACTCTAGTCCTCAGGGCAGTTGAATCTTCTCTGATGACTTGGGTTCTGGCTTGAGTTGCATCACTTTTAAGATCATGGCTACATCCTTACTTAGCTGTTGCACTTGGGAACATAGATCATCAAAAGCACCAGGTGTCGCAGCCTGTCCATTAGTCTCCATAATGGTTAAGGAAGAGGGCTTCACTCTCAAAGGTAAGGTACTGACTTGCCATGACTGAGAAGCAGGGTCTGTGGTTGCAGGGGGTTGCAGTGCTTTTATTGATCGGTCCTTTAAGACAACAAAGTGCACATCAGGGTGTTCCAGAGCCCACAGGCGCAACTGCTTCCGGTCCTCAAATGATTGCAACCCCTGCAGGAACTATTCAATCATCATCTTATTCCCTTCCTGGGCACTGATGGGGTCTACATGTTTCAAGGTCCGCAGTGCTGCTTGAAGTCTTAGAGCATAGTCTCTTATACTGTCCTGCGGCCTCTGTCCGCAATTGTAAAATCCCATTCTCAACTCTGCCTCGGTACGGGTTTCAAAAGCAATCTTCAACTTTTCAAAAATGGAATTTACTGATTCCCGGTCTGCATCTGACTAGGTCTCTATTTCCAGCTCTGCTGCACCTGTTAACTGTCCCAGCACAACAGACACTCTTTGTTTGCCAGTCATTGCATACATGTCCAATACAGTACATATTTTTTTCTTAAACCCGATTAAGGCATCGGGTTTACCATCATACTGGGGCAGCCACACCACTCACAGAACATACAGCAGGGTGATCGGCATGATCGCTACCACCGCTATGGGTGCTGCCGCTTCCATGCCCGGACCAGGCCCCGCTTCATCCCCGTCTCATTGTGCCTCCATCTTGCTTCCCCCTTGGTTTTCTTTTACCACTCTCTCTCACTGGACTGGAGTACTTCGGGAGCTTCAAAGTCAGGTCACTACCATTTCCGCCTGTTCTTGACAAAGTTGTTGGTGGAGTTTCCTTTCACGCCCTTTTCACAACCGCTCTTTGCGTTACGCAGTTAATTTTCTGTCACAGAAGATGGCGGGCAAATCCACAAGTTCCAAACACAATCCACAAGGCGCACGTCACCCGGTGTTACTGGGTCTAGTCCAATCCTGTTCACAGCGCCAGGAAGCTGACGCACCCCAGGTCCTTGCGGTACTCGGACCTGGGCCGTGAGTCACAGGGACGTGTCACAGGGGTGGCTGGTGCCCGGTTTCCTGACCCTGGCGCTCGCTTAAAAAAGGGGGAAAAATAAAAAGGGAAATAAGAATAAATAAAATGTTTTTCGTGACGCCACTTGTGGTATGTGGCTATGTGGGGAAAGCCGCCGCTGCAAAGTCTCTCACTGCTGGGACTGGTAGTATTAAGCAGCTTGGATGTTATGGCCCTCTGCAAGTAGAGCTAAGTCCCAGGGGAGAATGATGGTGGTTGTAGTATGATGAAAGTTGGTGATGCGAGGTGTAGGAAGAATTCAGCCAACACAGGGGTGCAGTTTAAACGTGTTCTTTACTCACTGGTTCTGAGTAGCTGCAACCCGGCTGCTGCTGGTCTCTACCAATCTGGGCCTCAGGTAATACGGTATTCCCTTGATCACAGTGCCGGTGTGGTGACCTGGTGAGCTTTACTTCCATGCACCCATCTGCAGTTGGTGGGTCCCCGTGGCCTGAAGCATTTTAGGGTCCCCTCCTGTTGTCACAGTGATGGCCCGTATGGCAGGCAGCTTGAACTTCTATTGGGTTGGACCTCTGTCCCAGTTCCCGGGTTCCCTCTTTGCTGCTGTGCCCCGGACACTAACGTTGGTGAGGAACCCTGATGATTCCCTCACTGGGCAGATTTATCAGGTGAGCTTGAAGCGTCATCCTGAACTAGGGCTCTGCACCCCTCTGGTGCTCGGTCCCATGAGTACTCACACTGTACTCTCTCGGGCGACCGTACTCCTTTAGCCCAATAAGTCACTTTACACTCTCTGTCTGAGCGTCGACTTCTGACTGACCGTCCACAGACTATCTGACTGACTTTCTGTCAAGATGCCCATCTCATGTCCACTGCACTGACTAGCCCCTCCTCCTCCCAGGTTTCTGACTAGCGGATTGGATACGTCCTGACCAATAGGTGGCCATTCATCAGATCCGTCTCTAACCTGTTACCCAGTCTGGGGAAAAAAGGCATGGATGTGTGTGTTTGAATGGTATTTACCGGAACTGGTCTTCCAGGAATCCCGGGGTTACCACCGCACCTGTTACCGGGTGCAATACCCTGTGGCACCTGACGCCTCAGGGGCGCCACTCTAACTAAAAGCAAAATTACACTTTAGGCAACAGCAGTTGTCTATCATTGAAAAAGAGGATATTAAAAAACAAAAACATTTGCTTTTTTTCATGAAATGAGGTATAGAGACGAGCGAAGTTCAGATTCAGAGTCCGTATGTATGAACGACACTTGCGCGAGAATTGCTATGCTCGGGTGCACTCAGTCCTGAACCCAATGTGAGCCGCTTGCAGTGTTTGAATGGTTCATGTACCGCCCCGCGGGCTAGGCTGCGACCGCCGAGCCGCTCGGATCCATGCTCGTACTGCGGGTGGTGGCTCGAGCTTCTCACGGACCCGGGGGTCACATCGCTCTGCAAGGGAGTTGGCGCTACACGCGGGGATTTGAGTGTTTGATTTGGAATGACAGTTCGTGACGCCACCCACGGGTTGTGGTGATTATGGACACCACCACTGCGTTGAAGGTGCAGGGATCCCGGGAGCGGTGTAATGGTGCAGCTAGGTGTTGACCCCTCCGTGGGTAGGGGTTGTTGGTCCCGGGGCCCGGTAGGAGAAGGCCGGGGTGCAGGGTGAAGTAATGCGGTGCGGTGCGGTGCCTGATGGCACTGATGTACTCACTCTGACACAAGACACTGGAGTCGCTGGTAAACCAAACGGAGTGATGAACGGGGCCCGCAGCCGACTGCAGCTTCTTCCAGATTTGGCTGGTGGTCCCCACCTTTCTCCTGCACCTCTGTGTAAATGTTCTGACTCCTGTGCCTAGGCACCGGTAGTCCGCTCCCCGACTGATATCCGCCGGAGGAGCCCATTTGCCCGCAGACGCTGGCCCTTTGGGTATCTATGCCTTGGCGGTGCCTTTACCCTGTATGGTTGGGCTGTTGTCTTCTAAAGGGACTTGTGTGGGGTAGGTCCAAAGCCCTGTCGGTTCAGGGCTTTGTGCTGGGTCTGAGTACCCTGCCTGGTGCTTCGGTATCCAGTTGACTCCCTGGTTCGGTTCCGGCGGGCCACTACTCTATCCCGGTCCCTTACGGTTCCACTGGTCGTTTTCCCGGTCTCCTGCAGGCGGCCACCACTGTCTGTCTCCTTGCCAATGGTGACTGGGCTCCAACCCAGCCACCGGAGTAGTCTTTGGCAGGCCTGAGCACAGGTCTGCTTCTGGACTCAACCTCCCTCCTTCACTGTCGAAACTACTCTGTACTTCAACTTGAACTTGACTACTTAGGTTCCCACCACCAGGCCTGTGAACTCCTCGGTGGGCGGAGTAAACCACCTGGCTCCACCCCCCTGGTGTGGACATCAAACCTGGAGGGTGGTGACAAGGGTTTTAGTTTGGCTAGTGTTACCTAACCGCGAGGGGGTGTGGTGTGGTGTGGTGACTACCTGGGACAACCTGGATAGTCGAGGGTGTCACAGTTCACACTGGGGGTAACAGCAGCATGATCAAATGTAGTGTGAACCAATAAAAAAAAATGGAAAACCCCTGCCCACTTTCTCCCGGAATTTTCTGTGTATGGCTGGATGCATGTTGGTGGAGACCCGAACTGCTGAAAAATTATTCCCTGGCTGTCAAAAATGCAGATTAGGGCTAAGGACCACAAGGTGTTCCGAGATTTAGCATTGTGCATATTTTCTAATTAATTGAAAGAGTTATTGATTGTAATTTCATAGTAAATGGTGACATTGCAGTCTTGAGATCCTTTGAAGATATTTGGATTACCAGTAGACAAAAGTATTTGTAATAAATCACAAATTTAAGCCAAATTTTTAAATCTGATAAATCTAAAATTTTAGGCATAACATTTTCATGAATCCAGCAAAATGGCAAATTTCCTAGCATCTTTTGAGAAACAGGAAAGGGGTATAAGAATAACCGACATTAAATTCACCTGTCCTAAGTCCCCTCCATCTCTGCTGCAATTTCCCAGTCCTGTGCTCCGGTCTTTGGTTCTTGAAGCCATGGGGCCAGTGATTATCAATTACATGCATTGTCAACCAATCAATCACTGACTTCAATGCTGGAAAACTGAATAACAATGTGAAGGACCAGGAGCTGCAAAGGCGGTGTAAGGACAGGTGCGAGCCTTCGACAAGTGAGTATAACATATTTTGTTTAAATCCCCACTTTCCTCTTCATTTATTATGCTTTGGGTGCTGGAGCGAGATCAGGGTATTATAAATGTCTTTTCTTGGCAGTTTGGGCACTTTTGATTCAGATCGATTCTATTATGTCAGATTCAAATCTACTGGCTGAATCAAGCGCATCTGTCCAAAACATTTTGTTCAAGAAATGTCCTCATCCCTATCAATCTACAGTATCCATGATTTATATGGTTGAAATTCCTTATTAAGTAATAATAAGATGCAAGTGGATGACCTTGATGGTCCTCACATAATATCTTCAAAATATTTTGTTCGTCCCAGAGCGTTATAAAAGTTTTCTAAAGATGCTTTCACATCAGCGTTTTTTTGCCTGTAGGCAAACAAATGCAAACCGCATATGACCAGATCCTGTGGATCAAATGTGCAATGCAAGCAACCGCAATTGTTATTTCACCAGATCCTTCTACTTTTTATGGCTGCTGCGATGGATGCAGCGAGACACAGAATTTATCGGTTGGCACAGGAGTCAGCTGATCGGGAGTCAGCTGAACTCCTCATCTCACAGCCCACACACGCTGCGATGGATGCAGGTTAACAGCAGTCACTGCCTGCTGCCGATCACATGTGACCGTGTGTGGGCTGTGTAGTCAGGAGTTCAGCTGCGTTCAGATCAGCTGACTCCAGTGTCGGCCAATTACTTGTTCTGTGTCCCGCTGCATCCTTCGCAAATTGCAGTGCGCAGTCGCCCCAGAAAATGGCACTGTATCCAACTCTTCCAGTGGCCCTGGTGCCGGGTGGCAAGCTGGGTGATAAGGGGTTAATACCAGCTTTGTTTTACCAGCTGGTATAAAGCCCGAGATTCTTAATGTCAGGCCAAGTTTGACCCGTACATTAAGAATCTCCAATAAAGGGTTATAACAAAGATATCACACAGAGAAAAATACTGTATTAGAAATAAATACACAGACACACTTAGAGGCTCCATCTTTATTACTCCCTCTCACCCCTCCACAATCCTGGTCTTCTGTCTGAGAGAGAGAGAGAGAGAGAGAGAGATTCCTGTACTGACCATGCCAGGCTGCTTTCTGGGCATACACAGTACAGAAAACAGGATCATATCTATCAGGATCCGGCGACTTCGAGTACAGCAGGATCCGGCGCCCATTGAACTACATTGCAGGTACCGCCGTAATGCATTGGATCCAGTGACATGCATTATTTTGCCCGAGCACAAAAACGCTGCAAGTAGCGTTTTTGAAAAAATGTACAATACCGCAAATCAACGGATCCAGTGTGCACTGCACAGAACCGCACGTGACCGCATATTGCCGCAATTCCATTGCAAATGCATTGAAATGACAACACATTTGTAAAGGATCCAGCTTTGCAGCAAAAAATCCATTTGTGCAGCAGTTAAAAAAATGCTGATGTGAAAGCACCCTAACTTATATTAACAGTATAATATAGTATTTGTAGTATAGAGTTTACAGAAAAAATCAAAATCTCTTAAAATCCAATATTTATTTGTTAATAGGTTAAAAACCACCCAAGTGAACAAAAAACCATAGCAAAGAAAAGGTCAAGGGTAATTATACACAGGGATTACAAACCTATTAGGCCGGCTTCTCACTTGCGATTTTCTCGCAGTAGTGCAATGCGAGAAATTCTCGCATTGCACTCGGACACATGTTAATCAATGAGGCAGCTCCCATCTGCTATTTTTTTCTCACTCCAAATCGGACTGAGAAAAAAATCGCAGCATGCTGCATTTTGGAGAGTTTCTCGCGCGAATCTCTCCAATGCAACTCTATGGGAGCGGGTAAATAAACGGATGTCACACGGACCGGCACTCACACCATCCTAGTGACATTCGTTTTTCTAAATACATTTATCGCATGTTTCACAAAACATTGGAAATGAGTGAGGTCTCACAATGTCGGAAAATCTCTATTCTCTGTCAGTCGGTCTCTCCCTTTCAGTCTCTTTTCTCTCTCTATCAGTCGGTCTGTCGGTCGGTCTCTCTCTCTGTCGGTGTCTCTTTCTCTCTGTCCATGTCGGTCTATTCCTTCCCCACCCCCCTCTCATACTCACCGATCCCCGATCACCAGCGCGGCGCTGCACGGCGTTCACACTGCTCCGGCGGCTTCTCCTTTTTTGAAAAAGCTGGCCGCTCATTATTCAATCTCGTATTCCCTGCTTTTCCCACCCACCGGCGCCTATGATTGGTTGCAGTCAGACACGCCCCCCGATGAGTGACAGCTGTCTCACTGCAACCAATCACAGCTGCCGGTGGGCGGGTCTATATCATGCAGTAAAATAAATAAATAATTGAAAAAAACGGCGTGCGGTTCCTCCCAATTTTAATACCACCAGGGTAAAGCCACATGGCTGAAGGCTAGTATTCTCAGGATGGGGAGCTCCACGATATGGGGAGCCCCCCAGCCTAACAATATGAGCCAGCAGCCGCCCGGAATAGCAACATCCATTATATGCGACAGTCCCGGGACTGTACCCGGCCATCCCGAATTGCCCTGGTGTGGTGGCAATCGAGGTAATAAGGAGTTAATGGCAGCAGCCCATAGCTGCCACTAAGTCCTAGATTAATCATGGCAGGCGTTTCCCCGAGATACTTTCCATGATTAACCTGTAAGTTTAAGAAAATTAAGACATACACCAAAAATTCATTTATTTGAAATAAATAACAAAAAAAACCAACCCTCTTTCAACACTTTATTCAAGTCCCTAAATACCCTTCCATATCCGACGTAATCCACAGAGGTCCCTCGACGCTGTCATCTCTGCTACATCGGAAGCTGACAGAGAGCAGTCACAGACCACGACTGCTTTCTGTGAGATCCCTTCAGTGACTGAAGTGAGTCGCGCTATCAGCGATGACGTCACTCAGGTTACCCACGGCCACAGATCTCAGTGAGAGGACTTCTGCTGTGGCCGCGGGTAACCTCAATGACGGCACCGCTGATCGCGTGGCTCACGGCTGTCACTCAGGGGATTTCCGGTCACCGGCGACACCTTCACCAGTGACTGAAAATCAGGGGCCATGCCACACAGACAGAGCCGCAGGTTGACAATGAAGTCGGATGAAGTTCATCCGACTTCATTCTGATCGTGCGGCTCTGTCTGTGTCTGCTGTCAGCGGCCATTCAGCTCTGCTACATGGCTCTGTCTGTATCTGCTGTCAGCGGCCATGTAGCAAAGCTGAATGGCAGATCACATAGTAAAAACGGATCCCATATGCATCAAACACGCATTGCACACGCACTGCAATCATGAGAAAAATCTCAGGATCGCAGTGCAGTTGCATTGCACACTGATCATAACGTGAACTAAAATCGGTCGACTTTTTTTCCTGCTACTCGGACCAATTTTACACACATAAATGTGATTCCAGCCTTAGGCAAGAGGTAGCAATAGGAACAGCAAATGAATATAAATGCAGGCACTAATCCTTAATAAGAACTAGAGATGATATTAGCCCTATTAATGCCCTAGGGTTTGCCCCTACCTTGCAACGGAGGGTATGACACCCTAACTTAGCCTGGCGCCGCTGTTCCTCGTTGGCTTACTCTACTGTGCTCTGGTGCAGCCCTATATATCTACAGTATAGTGCAGTGCACTGACAACTATTGTAATAAATACACCAGTGCACTACCTTATACACAGAGCCCTTATAGACCAATATTAATAAACAAACGACCATTGAGAATACCTGAATCTTATCTTTTTTTCCCCTGAGCCTCCTGATGATCTGTTGTGGGTGGGGAAAGGCGTTGAGGCAGTGCATATTTGCACCAACAATAAGGGAAGTGTACCTTAAAGCAGCATGTTTGTATTATCAATATGCACAATTTGCTAAAATTCTGCTTGCACTTTGGGGACTTCAGCATGCGTTGTTCCCATTTTTATGTATGGTTGTTTATTAATATTGGTCTATAAGGGCTCTGTGTATAAGGTAGTGACTGGTGTATTTATTACAACAGTTGTCAGTGCACTGCACTATACTGTAGATATATCGGGCTGCACCAGGGCACAGTAGCATGGCCGGCTTTAGGCATGTGCGACTTGTGCGGTCGCACAGCGCGCCGATGGCCATGCTTCAGGGGGGGCGCCACAGAGAGGTAAGAAGTTGTAAATTTCCTGTCTCCTCCGGTCTGGATATCTGTCTGTGCGGGCTGCGGTGGCTGTGTGGGGGCTCCTGCTGCATGTAGGAGGTTGTGTAGGGGCTCCTACTGCTTGTAAGAGGCTGTGTGGGGGCTCCTGCTGTGTGTAGGAGGCTGTGTGGGGGCTCCTGCTGCATGTAGGAGGCTGTGCGGGGGCTCCTGCTGCATGTAGGAGGCTGTGTGGGGGCTCCTGCTGCATGTAGGAGGCTGTGTGGGGGCTCCTGCTGCGTGTAGGAGGCTGTGTGGGGGCTCCTGCTGCATGTAGGAGGCTGTGTGGGGGCTCCTGCTGCGTGTAGGAGGCTGTGTGGGGGCTCCTGCTGCATGTAGGAGGCTGTGTGGGGGCTCCTGCTGCGTGTAGGAAGCTGTGTGGGGGCTCCTGCTGCATGTAGGAGGCTGTGTGGGGGCTCCTGCTGCGTGTAGGAGGCTGTGTGGGGGCTCCTGCTACGTGTAGGAGGCTGTGGGGGCTCCTGCTGCATGTAGGAGGCTGTGTGGGGACTCCTGCTGCATGTAGGAGGCTGTGTGGGGGCTCCTGCTGCGTGTAGGAGGCTGTGTGGGGGCTCCTGCTGCGTGTAGGAGGCTGTGGGGGCTCCTGCTGCATGTAGGAGGCTGTGTGGGGGCTCCTGCTGCATGTAGGAGGCTGTGTGGGGGCTCCTGCTGCATGTAGGAGGCTGTGGGGGCTCCTGCTGCACGTAGGAGGCTGTGTGGGGACTCCTGCAGGTATTTGCATATAGTTGTAGTGTGGCCTCTAGATATAACTCCTGTGGACCTCAGACACCCCAGTCCGACCCTGCATCCATCTATCTTTTATATGGTATCTACTGTATGTGTGTCATGTATATGGTGTAATTTATGCAGTGGCAAAATGACTGGGCCTGTGGGTGATGGGGGCGATTTGGTATTTCCTTGGATGCATGGTTGAACACCATTGGGGATCAGATGGCTTCTGGCTCCCTGTTTCGCCCTTGCTCTGCAGCTGTGGGCCCCGGTTAGGTGTAATGACATCAGGGGGAGCCTATGATGTGATGCCAGTGGGCCCTGCAGTGAGTGGGTGGGTGCAGAGCATATGTAGGGGGTAATATATATATACATATACATATATATATATATATATATATATATATATATATATATATATTACAGTGCTGGCCAAAAATATTGGCACCCCTGCATTTCTGTCAGATAATACTCAGTTTCTTCTTGAAAATGATTGCAATCACAAATTGGTATTATTATCTTCATTTAATTTGTCTTCAATGAAAAAATACAAAAGAGAATGAAACAAAAATCAAATCATTGATCATGTCACACAAAACTCCAAAAATGGGCCAGACAAAAGTATTGGCACCCTTAGGCTATGTGCCCACGGGGACATTGTCCTGCGGATATATCCGCAAGACATTCCGCAGGTGCTCCCAGAAATCCGCAACAGAACTTTCTTTGCTTCAATGCTGCGGATATACAGCGGAATGTCGTGCGGATATGGTGCAGGCATTCTGCATTGAGGATACAGTACCATGGCTTCAGCACTGCATCCTCAATGCAGAACAAGTGCTGCAGTGATCGGGGTGCTCATACTTACCTCCATCATGCAGCACCTCGCTTTCCGGCGGCCGGGTCACTGTCAGGCAGAGTCTGGTTCACTGTGCTGGAGGTGGGCGGGCCTAAACTAGCTCCGGCTGTCACATGACCGGAGCTCATGCAGGCCCCCCCCACCTCTTCCTTCCTGTACCTGGCTGGATCCACCGCGCTGCTGCCGCTGCCGCTACACCGGGCGGAGAAAGTGACTCGGGTCTCTATCAAGGCAGGTAAGTATATGGGACCCTGCGGAGAAATCCGAAACAATAATTGACATGTTGCAGATTTTTCCGCACGAAAATCCACACGATTTCCTCTGCGGAAAAATCCGCAGCATGGGCACAGCATTTCCCAAATGCCATAGAAATGGCTGGGGAGTAGCTGTGCTGCAGATTTCTGGAAAATCCGCGACTTTTCCGCGAGAAATCCGCGGCAAAATCCACGCATTTTCCGCAGCGTGGCCACATAGCCTTAGCCTAATACTTGGTTGCACAACCTTTAGCCAAAATAACTGCGAACAACCGCTTCCGTTAACCATCAATGAGTTTCTTACAATGCTCTCCTGGAATTTTAGACCATTCTTCTTTGGCAAACTGCTCCAGGTCCCTGAGATTTGAAGGGTGCCTTCTCTAAACTGCCATTTTGAGATCTCTCGACAGGTGTTCTATGGGATTCAGGTCTGGACTCATTGCTGGCCACTTTTGTAGTCTTCAGTGCTTTCTCTCAAACCATTTTCTAGTGCTTTTTGAAGTGTGTTTTGGGTCATTGTCTTGCTGGAAGACCCATGAGCTCTGAGGGAGACCCAGCTTTCTCCCACTGGGCCCTACATTATGGTGCAAAATTTGTTGGTAGACTTCAGACTTCATAACGCCATGCACACGGTCAAGCAGTCCAGTGCCAGAGGCAGCAAAGCAACCCCAAAACATCAGGGAACCTCCACCATGTTTGACTGTAGGGACCGTGTTCTTTTCTTTGAATGTTTCTTTTTTTTCCTGTAAACTCTATGTTGATGGCTTTTCCCAAAAAGCTCTACTTTTGTCTCATCTGACCAGAGAACATTCTTCTAAAACATTTTAGGCTTTCTCAGGTAAGTTTTGGCAAACTCCAGCCTGGCTTATTTATGTCTCGGAGTAAGAAGTGGGGTCTTCCTGGGTATTCTCTCATACAGTACAGTTTCATTCAGACGCCGACGGATAGTACGGGTTGACACTGTTGTACCCTCGGACTGCAAGGCAGCTTGAACTTGTTTGGATGTTAGTCAAGGTTCTTTATCCACCATCCGCACAATCTTGCATTGAAATCTCTCGTCAATTTTTCTTTTCCTTCCACATCTAGGGAGGTTAGCCACAGTGCCATGTGCTTTAAACTTCTTGATGACAATGCGCACCGTAAACACAGGAACTTTCAGGTCTTTGGAGATGGACTTGTAGCCTTGAGATTGATCATGCTTCCTCACAATTTTGATTCTCAAGTCCTCAGACAGTTCTTTGGTCTTCTTTCTTTTCTCCATGCTCAATGTGGTACACACAAGGACAGAGGACAGAGGTTGAGTCAACTTTAATCCATGTCAACTGGCTGCAAGTGTGATTCAGGCCGGTTTCACACATCTGGCTTTTCGCCGGTTTGCCGGATCCGGCGCTCTCCCATACAGTGACTACAGTACAGTGACAGCGCAACAAGCGCCAGTCACATACTGTCATGTGACCAGCGCATGTGACCCGGAAGTTACAGCGCTGTCACTGTACTGTATTGTCTGTACGGGAGAGCGCCGGATCCGGCAAACCGGCGAAAAGCCGGATGTGTGAAACCGGCCTTAGTTATTGCCAACACCTGTTAGGTGCCACAGGTAAGTTACAGGTGCTGTTAATTACACAAATTAGAGAAGCATCACATGATTTTTCAAACAGTGCCAATACTTTTGTGCACCCCCTTTTTTATGTTCGGTGTGGAATTATATCCAATTTGGCTTTATGACAATTTTTTGTTTTTTTTTCATTGAAGACAAATGAAATGAAGTTAATAATACCAAAGAATTTGTGATTGCAATCATTTTCATGAAGAAACTGAGTATTATCTGACAGAATTGCAGGGGTGCCAATACTTTTGGCCAGCACTGTATATATATATATATTTATATATATATATATATATATATATATATATATATATATATATATATATATATATATATATATTATTATTATACACCCTACATATGCCCTGCACCTGTCACGTGTAATGTAATGTAATTTTGAATATTGACCTGCCATATCCTAAAGGTGTGTAATATGTGCTCTGTTAGGATTTCACTTGCTGATTCGAGTGGTAGTCATCTGATCGCTCACATGCGATTTACAATATGTGGTCATCTACCGAATGACGTCTTCTCCTGTTTCCTTCAAATTGAAAGTTATAACAATGAGAAAAGCAGGAGGAGACATCATTCAGCAGATGACCCCCAGTCTGTAAATAGCTGGTGAGCGATCACAAGACCACTCAGATTGGCAAGTGAAAACCTAGCTATATATTGCACACTTTGGGGATTCGGCTAATGTGCAGAATGTCACACAGGGGAGACACTGGTCAGTCTAGGAAAACAGAGCAGGGAGAAGCCGCCACGGACCGGCCTCCTGGGCTCGTCATCCTGGTGGCATCGTCCCCGGCCAGATATTAAATGTGTTTTATCTGAAACGCGGCAGCATCAGAGTAAAATATACACGACTGCAATAATGGAGCCAGTGTCTGATTCCTTCCACCCGGGGGTTGTGCAGGAGGAATCGGCTGTCAGAGAACTTATCTTGTAGCAAAATAACATTGGAGTCTCATAGGTGACATGGTGTCACTGATGTCTGCACATCGCATGTAATGGTTTAGTGTAGGTATGAAGGTCTATCAATGTAATGCATCGCCAGCAGCTGAGGTGTACTATGAAGATCTGCAGCAGCTGAGATGTTTATTATGGGGTTCTGCAGCAGCTGAGATGTTTATTATGGGGTTCTGCAGCAGCTGAGATGTGTATTATGGGGTTCTGGAGAAGCTGAGGTGTGTATTATGGGGTTCTGTAGCAGCTGAGGTGTATTATGAGATTCTGCAGCAGCTGAAATGTGTATAATGACATTCTGCAGCATAGAAGGTGTGTATGATGAGGTTCTGCAGCAGCCGAGGTGTGTATTATGAAATTCTGCAGAATATAAAATCTTACAAATTTTCTAACAAAATTATTTGCCACATTGCCAGCAGGTGTGAGCCCAAACTGGTTAATAAAGTGATTACAGTATATAGGCCATAGTTCTTCCATACACAGGGCCCCTCCCTCATGGTGTGTATGTGGTTCTGCAGCTCCGTCTGTTTAGGTCAGTGGAGCTGAGATGCAGTGACACATACACAGTGCCCCCCGTCCTCATTGCCTCGTGTGTATGTGGTACTGCACCTCAGTCTGTTCAAGTCATTGGAGCTGAGAGGCAGTGACACATATAACCTGAGGACGCTTTATTACATAGAAAGCAGAGATTTTTTTCTAATTTCATACATTCCCTTTTAACATTTGTATTTTGGACTTTTTGGTCCAGAGTACACGCAGCATCGGCCGCCGGCTCCATCGTGCATTGTCTGGTATCATCCTGTACTTTTATCCTCAGGATTTGTATAGTAGATGCTGATCCCACCAATGGGATCACGACCTGTGCCGCTCTAAGTGTATAGGAATTTATATAATCTCTCTACGACAGCGCCTCATTATCCAGATACATGTGCACCCCATAGGTGAAATCCGTATGTACCATCCATGATGTAATATCCAGGGATACAGCATAAATTATTGAAATTGGAAGACCTCTAAAAGAACGAGATCAAATGTGGTGGATTTGAGGTGCAGATTCTCCAGCACAAATTTGGAGTTTTTTGTACATTTGAAGAGATCAATTTTATTAGGATATAAAAGAAAATGGCCTCCTGTCCTCGTTTGTTTCCTGGGAAACTGGGTAAAAAATCAGTAGGGGGGGGCAGTTTTGCACAGGGCACCATTCAGGCTAAGGCCGGCCCTGAGGGTAAGCCACCGAGGAACGGGGGCGCCAGGCTAAGTTAGGGTGTCATACCCTCTGTTGCAAGGTAGGGGCAAACCCTAGGCATTAATAGGGCTAATATTATCTATAGTCCTTATTAAGGACTATAAGTGCCTGCATTTATATTCATTTGCTGTTCCTATTGCTACCTCTTGCCTAATAGGTTTGTAGTCCCTGTGTATAATTACCCTTGACCTTTTCTTTACTATGGTTTTTTGTTCACTTAGGTGGTTTTTAACCTATTAACAAATAAATATGGGATTTTAAGGGATTTTGATTTTTTCTTTAAACTCTATTCACGCAGTCCCGCATACATTGTGGTTGTTTTATTTGTAGTATAGCATACATGGAAGAACATAGAATAATGATCCTCAACAGAAGACTAGCATTTGCAGGATTATTTTGAAGGTATTGAAATTTTTTAAGCCACCCATTGAAAACTTCCTAGACATTACATGCTGATGGTAGGGGTAGCCTCCCAGAGACTCACAGCAGCAGTGGAATAGAAGTGAAAGCTATTTGCTATTTCAGATGCAACCCCATTCAATATAAACCAGTGGACTATTGTGTCATCCTTAGCCCTGATGAAAAACAGCTTCCAAACTACAAATTTTAGTTTAACAGCTTTTAATTGCAATGACATTATGAGATGTTTCAGCATCAATCAAGTTTTTTGAGTCTCCTTAAGAAAAAATAAAAACTACTATTGTTTACTACAGTGACCATTCTTATAGGGCAATCCATAAATACCTCAACCAACCATGACCGGGTGGCAGCTATACTATATCGGTAACATGGAAGAGAACTTCCTGTAAGTGATTTAGGTGGGAGAGTCTGGCGCACAAACTGCTGTGGTTTTAAGAGAGAGGCTCCACAAAGTTACTCTACATCTGAAAGATCTAAAAACACTTTTTTTATTGGAAGTTTAACATTAATGATAAATTAACACTAGAACTACTGAGGTAGTCATTTTGACTACTTTGTACTATGTATTTCTATATAGGTGTCACGAGTCCAGTAATTCTAGTGTTAAAGGTTGCCTGCAATGTTGCTCTGGGGAGCTTAAGAGTTTTCTGCATGCTGTAGTTTTACTATTAAATAAAGAGTATAGAATATACAGACAGAACACCTAGACCTTGCATTGTTCATCAGAATCAGAGTTTATCATACAAGTCTACATTCCACTTGCAGTGAGCTGAAGGAGATGTGTGCTGTGACTTTAAGATGGGTGCAAAAACATATTAACTGTGTGAATGATCCGATATTGACTATTATCCCTGAACGTCTCTGTCAACATCATTAGGAATTCATTTATAGACAAAATTATAAAACCACTAGATACATGGTCACTATAATAATGTTTTCTTAATAAATCACAATTTTTTGTGACATTTTTAATGAATTCATGTTTTTTTTCTATACATCTTTGGATCACTTTTTTGAACATTTATTGCTTGTTTATTATAATAACAATCCTGTACTTTTTTGTTATGTTAAGTTTATATATAAAAAGCATCTTTAATGGCAAGCAAAAAAAGTCATGCTTTATTTTGATATCTTTTTTACATTTTATACCCTTCTTGTAATATTGTTTTACAATTAGCAGCATCATATAGTAATCTTAGCCAACACCTTGTAATAATGTCCCCATGCTGCAGTAATGTCCCCCATCCGTGTGCCCTGTTGTAGGGTGCTCATCCTTGTAGTAGTGTGCCCAGTATTATTGTGCTCATCCTTGTGGTATTGTGCTCATCCTTGTGCCCTGTTGTATTGTGCCCATCATTGTGCCCTGATGTATTATGCCTATTCTGGTACCCTGTAGTATTGTGCCCATCCTTGTGGTATTGTGCCCATCCTTATGCCCTGTAGTATTGTGCCCATTTTGGTGCCCTTTAGTATTGTGTTCATCCTTGTAGTTTTGTGCTCTGTAGTATTGTGTCCATTCTTGTGCCCTGTAGTATTGTGCCCATCCTTTTGGTATTGTGCCCATTCTTGTGCCCTGTAGTATTGTGCTCATCCTTGTGCCCTGTAGTATTGTGCCAATCCTTGTGCCCTGTAGTATTGTGCCAATCCTTGTGCACTGTAGTACCGTGTGAATCATTGTAGTATTGTGCTCATTCTTGTACCAGTATTGTGCCCATCCTTGTGGTAGTGTGTCCATCCTTATGCCCTATAGTATTGTTCCCATTTTGGTACCCTGTAGTATTGTGTTCATCCTTGTAGTTTTGTGCTCTGTAGTATTGTGCCCATTCTTGTGGTATTGTGCCCATCATTGTGCCCTGTAGTATTGTGCCCATCCTTTTGGTATTGTGCCCATTCTTGTGCCCTGTAGTATTATGCCCATCCTTGTGCCCTGTAGTATTATGCTCATTCTTGTGCCATGTAGTATTGTGCCCAGTAGTATTGTGTCCATCGATTTGGTATTGTGCCCATCCTTGTGTCCTGTTGTATAGTGCTCATACTTGTAGTATTGTGCCAATTCTTGTGCCCTGTAGTATTGTGCTCATCCTTGTGCCCTGTAGTATTGTGCCCAGTAGTATTGTGCCCATCCTTTTGGTATTGTGCTCATCCTTGTGCCCTGTATTATTGTGCCCAGTAGTATTGTGCTCATCCTTTTGGTATTGTGCCCATCCTTGTGCCCTGTAGTATTGTGCTCAGTAGTATTTTGCCCAGTAGTATTGTGTCCATCCTTTTGGTATTGTGCCCATCCTTGTGCCCTGTAGTATTGTGCCCAGTAGTTTTGTGCCCATCATTGAGTGCTATTGTGCCCAGTAATATTGTGGCCATCCTTGAGTGGTATTGTGCCCAGTAGTATTGTGCCCATCCTTGTGCCTTGTAGCATTATGCCCATCCTTGCACCCAGTAGTAATGTACCCATCCTTGTGCCCAGTAGTATTGTGCCCATCCTGTAGCATTGTGCTCATCCTTGTCCCCTGTAGTATTGTGCCCATCCTTTAGTAATACGCAAAAAAAAATAATTCTACTCACCTATCCTCAGTCCAAGGCTATGTTCCTATGATCTGTGTTTGCAGAGATTTGGATGCTGTCACGGCCAGGTGGACGGGCAGACCCAGGAGGTGGATCCACTGGGCCGAACTCCTAGATGGTAGTAAAGAGTCCGGTAGCTGGAACACTATAAACAGCAGAACAGTCCGTGCACACGAGTATAGCGGAGAAGTCCCTGGGACCACGGAGTCAAGGGTGGTAGTCCGGGTGACGCAGCTCAGGTTCGGAAGCCGAGATGATGTCAGGCGGGGTCCGGAACCTTTGGAGCGAGATGACGGGTCACCGCAGGGATCCGAGATGGTGCGGACTGTCCGGATGGCAGATGGACAGCGTTCGGGGTTCAGGATACGGCAGGACTGGATGGCGAGGCAGGCACGGCTCTACAAGAGAGATAGGTGAGTATATGCACAGAGACACCAGGAGACCTGACTCCTAGCTTAGGAAACACGAAGATCAGGCCCCGCCCCCTTGAACAATAAACCCCTTTATACCCTGTACCTGTTTAGCCTCATTTCCTGTTAATGGACGCTGGCCCTTTAAGAAAGGGTCAGTGACCGCGCGCGCGCCCTAATGCGCATGCGCGCGACCCGGGTGCCAGAAGCCAGGGAAGGAAGCTGAGAGGAGGACGCAGGGGAGCCGGCCAGGGCCTGGGAAGCCGTCGGGCGCCGGGATCGGAGACCAGGGGGCCTGGGAAGGACGGGCACCGGAGGCTGGAGAGCGGGGAGCGTGGCAGGTGAGCCGGGGAGCGGGGCTGAGGACCCGGGGAGCGGAACAGAGGACCCGGGAAGGGGAGCCGAGGACCCGGGGAGCGTGACAGTACCCCCCCCCACGCCCCCCTCCCCGCAACCGGGACATGAAGGCACGGATCAGAGGAGTGCACACGTTCTCCCTGGGCTCCCAGGACCTATCCTCAGGACCATACCCTTCCCAGTCCACCAGGAAGAACTGTCGACCTTGTACGGTCTTCATGGCCACGATATCCCTTACCGCATAGATGTCGTCATCGGCAATAGGTGGAGGAGCCGGACTGGTAGCAGCGGAGAAGGGACCAAGGACAACCGGCTTGAGCAGGGAGACGTGGAATGAGTTGGGTATCCTCATCGTGGCCGGGAGCTGTAGCTTGTAGGAGACCTCATTGATCTTGTTGAGGACTTTAAACGGCCCAATGTAGCGAGGACCCAGCTTGTATGATGGTATCTTCAGGCGGACGTACTGGGAAGCAAGCCAGACGAGATCTCCAGGAGAGAAACACGGAGGGTCCAGACGTCTCTTGTCTGCGTGTCGTTTCATCCGCAGGGAAGCACGCCCAAGGGACGCATTGACAGAGTCCCAAATGGTTGCAAAGTCACGGGCTACTGTATCTGCAGCAGGGACATCCGAAGAAGGGGATACAGGCAATGGGATGGAAGGCTGAAGTCCGTAAACGACATGGAAGGGAGAGCTGGAGGACGACTCACTGATGTGGTGGTTGTGGGAGAATTCAGCCCAAGGAAGAAGCGTGGACCAGTCGTCGTGATGGGCGTTGACATAGTGACGTAAGAAAGAGGTCAATATTTGATTGACCCTCTCTACCTGGCCATTAGACTGAGGATGGTATGCAGATGAAAAGTCCAGAGTCACTCCCAGATGTTTACAGAGAGCCCTCCAGAAGCGGGAGGTGAACTGAGTTCCTCTGTCGGATACGATGTGTAATGGAAAGCCATGCAAGCGGAAGATGTGTTGTATATAGGCGTCCGCGAGTTCCTGAGCAGAGGGCAGTCCAGCCATAGGGACGAAATGGGCCATTTTAGAGAACCGGTCCACCACGACCCATATGACTGTGTGTCCGGAGGACAATGGCAAGTCCGTAATAAAGTCCATTGCTATGTGTTGCCACGGAACTGAGGGTATCGGCAGAGGCAGAAGACGGCCATATGGGAGGTGTTTGGGCGTCTTGTTCCTGGCACAAGAGGAACAGGCGGATACAAAAGCAGCGACGTCCGTGCGAAGGGATGGCCACCAATAATGACGTACAATCGCACCCCATGTCTTTTTCTGACCAGCATGACCGGTTGTTTTCGAGGCATGACCCCAGTGTAACACTTTTTTCCTGTCTACCTCGGAGACATAGGTCTTCCCGGGCGGTATCTGGGCCAGGGTGACAGGGGCCACCGGAATGATTTTACTAGGACAAATGATGGGTTGGGTAGTCTCTTCCTCCTGCTCCATGGGCATGAAAGATCTGGACAAGGCATCAGCGCGTACATTCTTGTCCGCGGGTCGGAAGTGAAGCTGGAAATCGAACCTGGCAAAGAATAGGGACCACCTGGCTTGCCGTGGGTTCAGACGCTGAGCGGACCGTAGGTATTCCAAGTTCTTGTGGTCCGTATAAATAATCACGGGGTACACTGCACCTTCCAGGAGGTAGCGCCATTCCTCCAAAGCCAGTTTGACTGCCAAGAGCTCTCGGTCACCGATGGTGTAGTTGCGTTCAGGCGCTGAGAAGCCCTTGGAGAAGAATCCGCAAGTCACCATCTTCCCGGAGGAGGACTTTTGCATGAGCACTGCTCCGGCTCCTGAGGAGGAGGCATCCACCTCCAAGGTGAACTGGCGGTTTAACTCCGGACGGTGGAGTACAGGAGAGGAAGCAAAAGCCCGCTTCAGAGAGCCAAACGCGGCGTCAGCCGCAGGTGACCAGTCCTTTGGATTAGCCTCCTTCTTAGTCAAAGCGGAGAGAGGAGCAGTCAAGGCAGAGAAGTGAGGGATAAACTGGCGGTAGTAGTTGGCGAATCCCAGGAAGCGTTGGATTGCCTTCAGTCCAGAAGGAGGAGGCCAGTTGAGAATGGCGGAGACCTT